>NC_089859.1:17801303-18401303 GCF_036373705.1 Amia ocellicauda
GCGTGCCCCCAGAACAGAGCTGTGGGCGTGTGTGTGTGTGTGCCCCCAGAACAGAGCTGTGTGTGTGTGTGTGCGTGTGTGAGTGTGTCTGCGTGTGTGTGTGTGTGCCCCCAGAACAGAGCTGTGTGCGTGTGTGTGTGTGTGTGTGCGTGTGTGTGTGTGTGCGTGCGTGTGTGTGTGTGCCCCCAGAACAGAGCTGTGTGCATGTGTGTGTGTGCGTGTGTGTGTGCGTGCCCCCAGAACAGAGCTGTGGGCGTGTGTGTGTGTGTGCGTGTGTGTGTGCGTGCCCCCAGAACAGAGCTGTGGGCGTGTGTGTGTGTGTGCCCCCAGAACAGAGCTGTGTGTGTGTGTGTGTGCATGTGTGTGTGTGCCCCCAGAACAGAGCTGTGTGTGTGTGTGTGTGTGTGTGTGTGTGTGTGTGTGTGTAAGTGTGTGTGTGCCCCCAGAACAGAGCTGTCTGGAGGCCATTCGTGGTGGAAAAAGGAACTTGTTCTATAAAGAGGGTATATGGGAACAGAATGAGTTCTATGAAAGATTGTATATCAATAAGAAATGCCTTATATGGAGCTGTTTTTCTTAAAGTGTATGTGTGCTACAAGGTCTGCAGCTAAAGAGGAACTGAAAGATTTGATACGCAATCATTATATATATATATACACTCACCTAAAGGATTATTAGGAACACCATACTAATACTGTGTTTGACCACCTTTCGCCTTAATTCTACGTGGCATTGATTCAACAAGGTGCTGAAAGCATTCTTTAGAAATGTTGGCCCATATTGATAGGATAGCATCTTGCAGTTGATGGAGATTTGTGGGATGCACATCCAGGGCACGAAGCTCCCGTTCCACCACATCCCAAAGATGCTCTATTGGGTTGAGATCTGGTGACTGTGGGGGCCAGTTTAGTACAGTGAACTCATTGTCATGTTCAAGAAACCAATTTGAAATGATTGGACCTTTGTGACATGGTGCATTATCCTGCTGGAAGTAGCCATCAGAGGATGGGTACATGGTGGTCATAAAGGGATGGTCATGGTCAGAAACAATGCTCAGGTAGGCCGTGGCATTTAAACGATGCCCAATTGGCACTAAGGGGCCTAAAGTGTGCCAAGAAAACATCCCCCACACCATTACACCACCACCACCAGCCTGCACAGTGGTAACAAGGCATGATGGATCCACGTTCTCATTCTGTTTACGCCAAATTCTGACTCTACCATCTGAATGTCTCAACAGAAATCGAGACTCATCAGACCAGGCAACATTTTTCCAGTCTTCAACTGTCCAATTTTGGTGAGCTTGTGCAAATTGTAGCCTCTTTTTCCTATTTGTAGTGGAGATGAGTGGTACCCAGTGGGGTCTTCTGCTGTTGTAGCCCATCCGCCTCAAGGTTGTACGTGTTGTGGCTTCACAAATGCTTTGCTGCATACCTTGGTTGTAACGAGTGGTTATTTCAGTCAAAGTTGCTCTTCTATCAGCTTGAATCAGTCGGCCCATTCTCCTCTGACCTCTAGCATCAACAAGGCATTTTCGCCCACAGGACTGCCGCATACTGGATGTTTTTCCCTTTTCACACCATTCTTTGTAAACCCTAGAAACGGTTGTGCGTGAAAATCCCAGTAACTGAGCAGATTGTGAAATACTCAGACCGGCCCGTCTGGCACCAACAACCATGCCACGCTCAAAATTGCTTAAATCACCTTTCTTTCCCATTCAGACATTCAGTTTGGAGTTCAGGAGATTGTCTTGACCAGGACCACACCCCTAAATGCATTGAAGCAACTGCCATGTGATTGGTTGGTTAGATAATTGCATTAATGAGAATTTGAACAGGTGTTCCTAATAATCCTTTAGGTGAGTATATATATATATATATATGTATCGTGCCTCGTGTCTCGTGTAATCGCCAACATGAGTCAAGTCTGCCTAAACTGTCTATACCCCAGAACAGACCCTCTGGACATCTAAAACTGCCATCCATGCCTCTTCAGGAGTGGGCAGAAGTCCATTGCGTCACAAACATTTGTGTATAACTATGCCTGATTGTGGTATGTAACTTTTGAGAAACTACACTGAGACCTCCTCTGTATGAGATTCTTCCAAGTTAACTTGTGTATGAATAAACTTCTCTGATCAACGCACTCTACCTCTCCAGTCTGAGTTATTGAAGGGAAACTCCCGGCTGGGCTATTGCTGCCGTTTCTTCAACCCATCATGCTCGTTTGGTTTCCATTAATAACTGAGTGATCCAAGGATTCTATCCAGTCTGCACTGCAGTTATTTGCACTATTGTTGCAGCAAGATTGTGTAACCCATGTATGAATTTAAGCTATGTGTATTGGTCCGGAAAATACATTTTCATCCAAGGGCATAGAAAGAACATAAGACAAAGGAGACGCGTGATAAAGTTTGGGGTACCTCATTGATGTCATCTAGTTGCCCAGCAACCAAAGGGAGTCATCTTGAATATGATAGCATGTTCTTTAGAAAAACTTCAGATGTGTCTTGCCGACTGACCATCTCCGGAGTGCTTCGTTGTAGCTGAATAAACTATTTTGGTATTATTTCCTTGTCCGCCCATCTATTGAGGGAGTCAAAATTTCTCCCTATCAATATATAAATCAGAATTGTACGAATGACAGCCTTTGGTACCGGATTATGTAAATTGTGGCTGTGGTTCCCACATCTTTTCCAAATAAACAGTGTTGCCTATGAAAATACTGTATGTTCGTATGTTAATGTGTCTTTGTATGTTATTTTTAATGCTTCCCTAACGGTTTTCACAGGGTTTATTCTGGATATGGAAGACCTCTCGTTGCAGTCCATTAAATCTAATCTTAAACCGGAAAGAACTGAAAAAGTCCAAAGAGAAGTTTATTTGTTAAAAGATCAGACAAAGGAATAATTTATGCAGGACTTTTTAGCTAGCATTGATGACCATAATCAAGGCAATTACACATAATTTTCACTGTTTCTGTGTCGAATAACTACAAAGGAAAAGCAAAATGCACTCCATAAACAACCAGAGCTAATAGCTGTAAGAGTTATGACTCCTTCACTCTTGTTAGTGATGTTAGTTTTCAAGGAGTAATTGTATGTTATACCACAATGGGCATGATTTAGGTAATCCACAAGACAATGCTGTGAATCAAATTAATTAAACATTATTCAAGTCTTTTACAGATGTGGATAAGTCAAGGTTGTTCAGCAAATCAAGTTATTTTGAAATCACCTTACACAGACACTACTACCTAACTCTGTCTAAAGATGTTGAGTATTATTACTTGATTTCTTAGCAGACACCCTTATACAAGCTATCACATTTTTTTACATTTATGGGAGCAATCTAGGTAAAGTACCTTGCTCAAGTGAACAGCAGTGAACCCATAACCCTGAGCTCCACAGTCCAGAACCCTAACCACTACTCCACACTGCTATATTAAATAATTATATTATATAAGTGATTCAGAATGATTGTCAGAAGAAGCAGTTGCTTGACCATTGTATTACTATGGTCAAGTAACTGCTTCTCCTGTCAATCATTCTGAATCACTATTATTCTGGATGTGACATACAAAGGCATTACATAATATGGTTATGCCTTTTACACTCTGATCACACAAAACCAAACTGGACGGGGTGTACCAGTTGCTTACGTCAATGTAAGTGAAGAGACAACTGATATTATTGCTACTTGTCTTCAGAAGATAAAGGAAGCCACACCAGCATTTTCTCCTCTGTAAGAATATATTTAAATATTTAAAGAAATGAAGTCTCTATGCATTATTTAAAGTCTAGAGACATGCTTTATACTGAAATTATAAATGTTTTCTAGGTGTGTGATGATAGACAAAGAAGCTCCCTGCTCCCTGCTCCCTGCTCCCTGCTCCCTGCTCCCTGCTCCCTGCTCCCTGCTCCCTGCTCCCTGCTCCCTGCTCCCTGCTCCCTGCTCCCTGCTCCCTGCTCCCTGCTCCCTGCTCCCTGCTCCCTGCTCCCTGCTCCCTGCTCCCTGCTCCCTGCTCCCTGCTCCCTGCTCCCTGCTCCCTGCTCCCTGCTCCCTGCTCCCTGCTCCCTGCTCCCTGCTCCCTGCTCCCTGCTCCCTGCTCCCTGCTCCCTGCTCCCTGCTCCCTGCTCCCTGCTCCCTGCTCCCTGCTCCCTGCTCCCTGCTCCCTGCTCCCTGCTCCCTGCTCCCTGCTCCCTGCTCCCTGCTCCCTGCTCCCTGCTCCCTGCTCCCTGCTCCCTGCTCCCTGCTCCCTGCTCCCTGCTCCCTGCTCCCTGCTCCCTGCTCCCTGCTCCCTGCTCCCTGCTCCCTGCTCCCTGCTCCCTGCTCCCTGCTCCCTGCTCCCTGCTCCCTGCTCCCTGCTCCCTGCTCCCTGCTCCCTGCTCCCTGCTCCCTGCTCCCTGCTCCCTGCTCCCTGCTCCCTGCTCCCTGCTCCCTGCTCCCTGCTCCCTGCTCCCTGCTCCCTGCTCCCTGCTCCCTGCTCCCTGCTCCCTGCTCCCTGCTCCCTGCTCCCTGCTCCCTGCTCCCTGCTCCCTGCTCCCTGCTCCCTGCTCCCTTTTCCCCAGCTCTCACCTACCTCTCCAACACCCCAACCCCTAATGGGTGGCCGAGGCCTCCTTATATAGCAGGTGGCTGGGGTTGATTGACCTTAATTGATCAATCACCCCAGCCACCTGCAGTCCATGAGCAGGCAGGGAGGGACAATTAACCCCCTCCCTGCCACATAGATTCATATATTAATGAATATTTTCTCACAGGCATTACAGAGATGGATATTAAGGTAGGATGGAAGGCATTTGTCAACAGATTAAAAAAACATGATCAGAGCTATGGTTGCAATGAAGAACTGTACAACAGTATGTATCTTGCTATTTTGCCCTCTAGTATTGTATTGCTTTTATTACAGCCCACCTGTATTTGGCATATTGAACTCCCTCTACATTGGAATTGGAATAACTGTAACATTTCTTTTAGAAACATAATTAAACAATATTATTACTGTATTTGGCTGTCACATTTATTTTCAAGATCAATACAATTTATTCATACACATTCACATTCCTAAGGGCAAACTACAAATCTACACAATGTTTGGGTTGTAGGAGTAAACTGAAGTCCCCAGAGGAATCCCACACAGAGAGAATATGAAAATTCCAAACAGAGGAACAAGGGGTTGCTAAGAGGCAACAGTGCTAATCCCTGCACCACTGTGCCACCAAGCAAATCCAATGAATTATTTAGCTTCTGTAAAAATAGTGTCTCACAATTAACATGAGCACCCTTTTTATACAATAATACTATTTAGTATTTGTATATGTTAAATGAATCTATTTTTCTCACAATTACATATTTTTGAATTAGGTGGATGAATTCAATTCAGTAGAGACACAGCTGTCCAAATACAATATACAGTTTGTGCATTTACAGATAATAGTTTTTTTTTTTATTCAACATAGCTGTGTATTTTGGTTTACAATTATGTATATTGCCTTAAACTGATCACTTTTAATTATTTTCCTTTGAGTTACATACATATTTCCCAGTAAACATAATGGTACTCATGTCTCTTGCTGTCTGCCTACAATATGTATTTTCTTCATAGATTCTTCCTGACTATCAGTTCTTTAAAGGAAGAGCAAACCAACGAGTTGACCAGTTGTTAAGACTTCTCTGCTATGATGTACAAAACTACTACAGGTATGCACATTTTATTTTAAATGAAAATGTTGTAGTTTGTACATCTTTAAAAAGAGACACTGAACACCACTGAAAATGTAAAATACTTATCAGATTAAAGGTTGATATAAAGTATATTAAACATGTCTACATCAGAAATGCAGTATTTAACTTAAAACTAAATATGTATGTCCTTTTTTAGCTTCATGGATCACTTGACTGAAATAGGCCACCTACGACCAGTTGGAAATGACACTGCTTCAGCTGCAGCAAGTGCAATGATTCAGGAAGGAATGGACGAAGACTCCATCATTGATGAATTTGGGAAATGTACAGTCCCTTCACAGTCTGCATTGAACCAACATCAGGTTGACCTGGTGTCCTTGACGTGCGATTGTAAATTTACATGCTGTGGCAAAATCTGTGTCAGAAATGAAAGGCATATCAATAATGGAAATCAGAAAAAAGTTGGCAAATCTGATCATTGAAAGCATGTCATACATCACTGATGGTGAAAACATCTGTTTTCTTGGAGAATGGCTATATTGCTGTAATCAATATGAAAACTGGGTGTTGCTCAGTTGCTCAGGGTGTTGCACTGGGTGTGTTTGTAAAATTGTTTTTATAATGCTAAATGGAAACCAAAATGAACCTTAAAAAGCAATGGATGAAATGGAAGATACCATAACTGACCCACAAACAGTTAAACACAATCCAAGTTTACAGCAGATGTTGTTAGAATTGCTTGAATGGAGCAATTCCAGTCAGTGCATGGAAACATCAGCTGTGCAAAAATCAGTTCAGAGAGCATACAGGATAGCTTTTAGCCAGTTTCGCCCATGCACAAAAAAGGAAAATTATGCCCCTTCATCCATATTGCAAAATACTTATATATTTAAGGGATGGTGTGAGAGAACACAAATACGAAGTACAAAAAAAAAACAACAACAACAAACAGGACCTTGAACTCAGACTCCACATTTATGCGTCTAAGAAAAGTAAAAAATAGATTTGGAAAGAATGGTAAAAAGTAGTAAATATTGCTGAATTGCATTAATTTGACAATGCACCTTGTAAATGTAGCTCACTTGTATAAAATACCTTGATAAGATATCTTGATACTATGTTTTACTGATATTTTTCTAATCAGTTTTACTGCATTTCAAAAAGAAAACGTCATGTACTTTAATGTATTCATTTTTATTTTGTTTATTTATTAAATTGTCTACTGTCTGTCTCCTGGCTGCAGATGGTCTTGGATGGGTGGGGAAGGGCAGTAGGGGAGGGTGGGTGGAAGAGGGTTGGGTGGGGTTAGAGGGGTTATTGGGGGGTAGGGAAAGGTAAAGTTATGAAATAAACAATAAAGAAGTCCTCCCACGGCGGGGGGCGGGGGGTGGTGGTGGTAATGTTGTGAAAAAAAACAAAAAAAACTTCTACCTTCCTTTATGTGGAGACTCCAGGAACGCCTGCTCTTCCATTCACCAATGGCAATATCAAATACCTTGGCATCAATATCTCCACCAGTTTATCAGACTTCTTCCATCTCAATTTTACTCCATTTATAAAACCATAGAAGATGATCTGAACTGACGGATTAACTCACCACTCTCTATTATTGGCAGAATTACAACAGTTAAAATGTCTATTCTTATCTCTTAATTAGGGTCCTAGTACAACTTACAACCAACTGGTTCCAAAATTTAGATTCAATAATTATTAAATTTTACTGGAAGAATAAAAACCACACGACATAAAAGTAAGCTACAAGGACATCTGGATGCACCAAATTTTAATCATTACTACCTGGCTAACCAACTACAATATATTGAAAAAAAAATCTTCTCAGGTTATGGGCACTATTCTTTGATTGCATGGAAAAATTAAGGCACCACTTATTATCTAACACATTCATGGCCAATGAGATGATACATTCAACAGAGATTCATTGAGAATTGTAATATTGAAAATATTCTAATTTGTGCCTATCTGGATTAAAGCCTTGGCAAACCTACAGATGCAAAACGTCACCGGTCATTTACATTCGCGTCAGGCAAAAAACAAATTTCTGAACGGTCTGTTTTACACTCCCAGCGTCATCAGCTGAGACTTGCAAGTGCCTTTCACAGAGAAGTGCCATTGTGCAACTGGACATCTTTCAATCTTGTGAGCTGACAGCAATCACTCTGCCAGTCTTGCAAAATCAGACGCATAAGCTTCACAAGAATTTGATGACATCGGGGAGTGTATTGGGCTAAACATGATAACTTGACCATTATTAAAATACATACAAGCCAACAAAATACTGTTCAATTTGCACTTTAAACCCCAGATATGCTGTCCTAAAACTGAATATTTCTTGTGTCTTGTTTCTCTCTGTACTGTTTCTACAGAAATTAATTTATGGTGTTTATGCTTTCAGGGGTTAAATGCTCTGAAGGATTTTCTGTTTGTCATCAAGTTCATCATTCAGTCTTTTTATTTCTTCACATTTCATTTTTGCAGTCTGTCTTAGACTGTTTGACTGGGCAATGAATATAAGATTAACTATCTCTTAACTAGGGTCCTAGTACAAGGTCATCAGCAGATTCCTCCATGGCTGAGGCATCGTTCTGGAGGTGTGCTCTCTTTTTCTGTAGTTTATCGATCTCATCAGAGACAGTTTTCCTTTTCATGTTTTGTTTTTCTGCTCCTTTAAGTCTTCTCTGTTCCCTAAGATGAGAGAGGTATCGCTGTCTTGCCGAGGATGCAGCCTGAAGTAAGGCCTTAGTTACCACAAAGTTATTAATTCCCCCCACTGACCTCAAATGATCACACACAAGACGCTGTGCACTGTAAGTGCTTTCCATCATGTTTTCAACCTCTACTTGTCTATTGACTGAAAAACCATTTCCATGCGAGAGCATTAGGAGGAGTGCCACAGCATTTCACAGTGTTTCGCAGACCTTCTCTCCTGACATTGTTTCATAGAATAGGGTATCTACCTGGCCTGTGGCAGGATTAAAGTCAGGGAATTCTTCCCTTCTCTTTGGCACAGTCTCATTGATGAACATCCTGTACTGTTTGGGAAGATCATCACAAACATTTTCATCTACTCATTTGGTCTCAGTGAGCAGTTTGAGGATTCTTTTCAACTTGTTGATGCATCAGTCTTTATTGCTTGCCATCCTCATTGGATCTAGGCAATCTATGTTGCACACGAGAGTGTACGTAGTGGAGATTTTTCTTGTAATTTCCTTGTGAGTGTCAGTAAGCACTTTCTGCAATCCATCCTGGACTCCAACTCTCTCTTCTCACTAATCTTCTTTGATGACACCAGACCCTTCAGCATTTTGTCTGCAGAGAATCCCACATGAACTTTAATTACATGAATGAGATTGTTTTTGTCTGTAACATCTATTGACATCAATTTTGATACTGTGTTTGCATTAGCCATTAATTACTGTGAAGAAATGGATTAACAACACAATTTTCTCAAATGTGCAAAGCAAATAAAAATAGTTAATCATTTAATTATCATAATGCTGATGTCTTTATCGCTGTTAATTGCTTATTAATATTCTTTTATTAATATTTCTATGCAGACACTTTATTAAGGGTGGTTTACAATTGTTTCAAGATATGACATTATTTTACATACAGTTGCCCATTTACAGTTTATTTTTTCAGATAAGGTTGAACTTGCAGTGTACATCAATGTAGATGAGAGAATATATATACTGTATATTATATGTACAGGCAGTCAAACCTATCTGTGCTGTTTTCAGTGCATTTTTGATATAGAAAGCAGCTGTCATTGCATGTCATTCCACTTTGTTTTCATATGTTTTATATGAAGTTATTTTAAATAAAGCATATTTAGGAATTTAGGATTCCTGCGTGGGATTTGGAGATATAGACCATCCTTCTAAATACGGCCTCCTGTCCTGACCAGTGATGTTCCCCACAATAAATTAACAATAAAGTTACATCAACATTTATTTGCGTTCTAGGTAAGTTGGTATTGTGATTTTATTTGTATTGAATTATTTAAATATCAGCTACAGCCATTTAGAAATAATAATAACATAAGCTTTTAAATCAATAGAACCATTACTTTATTGTTACATATCTCTGCACTCTGGACATGAATAAATAAAATAAAATAAAATAAAATAAAATAAAATAAAATAAAATAAAATACTATATATATATACACTCACCTAAAGGATTATTAGGAACACCATACTAAAACTGTGTTTGACCCCCTTTCGCCTTCAGAACTGCCTTAATTCTTCGTGGCATTGATTCAACAAGGTGCTGAAAGCATTCTTTAGAAATGTTGGTCCATATTGATAGGATAGCATCTTGCAGTTGATGGAGATTTGTGGGATGCACATCCAGGGCACGAAGCTCCCGTTCCACCACATCCCAAAGATGATCTATTGGGTTGAGATCTGGTGACTGTGGGGGCCAGTTTAGTACAGTGAACTCATTGTCATGTTCAAGAAACCAATTTGAAATGATTGGACCTTTGTGACATGGTGCATTATCCTGCTGGAAGTAGCCATCAGAGGATGGGTACATGGTGGTCATAAAGGGATGGACATGGTCAGAAACAATGCTCAGGTAGGCCGTGGCATTTAAACGATGCCCAATTGGCACTAAGGGGCCTAAAGTGTGCCAAGAAAACATCCCCCACACCATTACACCACCACCACCAGCCTGCACAGTGGTAACAAGGCATGATGGATCCATGTTCTCATTCTGTTTACGCCAAATTCTGACTCTACCATCTGAATGTCTCAACAGAAATCGAGACTCATCAGACCAGGCAACATTTTTCCAGTCTTCAACTGTCCAATTTTGGTGAGCTTGTGCAAATTGTAGCCTCTTTTTCCTATTTGTAGTGGAGATGAGTGGTACCCGGTGGGGTCTTCTGCTGTTGTAGCCCATCCGCCTCAAGGTTGTACGTGTTGTGGCTTCACAAATGCTTTGCTGCATACCTCGGTTGTAACGAGTGGTTATTTCAGTCAAAGTTGCTCTTCTATCAGCTTGAATCAGTCGGCCCATTCTCCTCTGACCTCTAGCATCAACAAGGCATTTTCGCCCACAGGACTGCCGCATACTGGATGTTTTTCCCTTTTCACACCATTCTTTGTAAACCCTAGAAATGGTTGTGCGTGAAACTCCCAGTAACTGAGCAGATTGTGAAATACTCAGACCGGCCCGTCTGGCACCAACAACCATGCCACGCTCAAAATTGCTTAAATCAACACAACGCCTGCACTTGGATTCTTTCCTTGAGTCCTTGCCTTTAACAACTGCTGTTTTATTTCCTGCTTTTTGGTTTTGGCTTTCCTTAGGTAAGCTACCACACCACCGTTTCTCTGGGCTGCTGCATCTCCTCCTCACTTCATCTATGCTTACTTCATATCTATCAAGAAATATATTAGATGTCATGACAATCATAGCTGCTTACATAGTGCTTTCCAAATCATGTAACAGTACTATCATTTACACTGAAGGATGTATACTGAAAAATATGTACATGGTATCTTTTAATCACACACTTTTCCAAAACTGATTATCCTTTACAGGGTTGTGGTTAACTATCTCTGCTAACATAGGGAACACCCTGGATTGGATACCAGTCCATTTCAGGGCATACAGGCACAAACACACATTAACACCTTGGGGCAATTCACAGTAGCCGATTACCCTTCTTACATGTTTCTGTGGGGGCCCTGAGTCATTTGGCCACAGCTTGCAGTTATTAAGTGCAAGATCTGCGGCCAGGACCATCTGACCAGGGTCTGTAAGCAGGATAGGGCCTGCAACCTGTGCCATAGCGGAGGGCACCTCTTTAGGAAATAGGGTGCTGGCCCTTGGGGGGGAGTGGAGAGGAAGAAAAGAAAATGGAGGCTCCTACTATCTCAGAGACATTAGCTACACAAACTGGAAATGTAGGTGTCAAGTGATATGAATAAAGCACGAATAAATACCTGAATGTTAAATCCCCAGGACGAGGGCAAGGAGGAAACAGAGTCCTCAGGAGTCTCATAGACTCCCTCTCTGACTCTAAGTCGGGAACACGGTCACATTAGAACCAAGGGCTACCTCATTCAGCTAGGGAAATGGAAAGCTTGTGAGAGGTGGGTTCCCATCTGAACGCCCGCCTCCAGCGCCTGAGTCTGTTACAGCTCAGAGGCTTCGACCTAGCTGAGGAGATGGCCCGGGTGAAACATAGCCTCTCCGCCCTCTATAGGGAGGAACAGGAAAAGTTCATGGTCCTTTCCAGGGTCCGTATCATGGAGGACGATGAGAAATGTAGCCGCTTCTTCTTCAAGAAGACGAAGGAGAGGCGACCTACAATGTCCTCCATGATCGACTCCTTGGGGCAGGAGGTAGAGGTCAGAGAGGCTGTTGAGACAGTGGTGCGGGGAGTTATACGACCAGAAGGTGGTGGATCAAAATCTGATCCATCACTTTCTGTCCCTGTTGGAGCAAAGAGGAGGAGGAGGAGGAGGAGGATCCAGAGATCACCACCACTAAACTCTCCCAGGTGATAAAGATGGGATCCCTGCTGAATTCTATAAGATCTTCTGGGAGGTGCTTAAGGAAGATCTGGCACAGGTCTTGGGGTCGGTGTACAGAGAGGGTAGACTGGTGCCTTCTATGGAGAAGAGTATCCTTACTTTACTGGCTGGGATCTGAAAAACTGGTGGCCGGTCAGCCTCCTGTGCACCTACTACAAGATACTTGCCAAAGCACTTACGCTCCGGTTACAGTGGCACCTCCCTCAAGTCGTGGGTCCCCACCAGGTCTGTGGTGCCTGGGGGAGATTAACACCCAAAAATGCCGTGCTGCTCAGGGATGTCATGGCCTACACACCAATGAGAGAGGGCTCCCTCTGGTCCTGATCAGCTTGGACAAGGAGAAAGCCTTCGACAGAGTGGGCCACAAATACCTGCAGCTTGAAATGGAGAGGATGGGTCTCGCTCTTGGCCTGAGGAGATGGGTTACGATAATTTACAGCAGCTTAAGCAGCAGGGTCCTTGTGAACCGCCACCTGACCAAACCATTTCTGTTCAGGTCGGGGGTTCGACAGGGTTGTCCCCTGTTGGCCCTGCTGTACGTCCTCTGTCTGGATCCGTTCATGCAGGCGGTCCGCCGGGACACCCGGGTGACAGGTTTCCATCTCCCAGTCACCAGCGGAGAGCAACTGAAAGCCCTGGCCTACATGGATGACTAGGCTGTGGTCTGCACGGTCAGGGTGGAAGCACTGCTGAACAGCTTCTGCAGAGCGACGGGGGCTGTTGTCAATAAGGCCAAGAGTGAGGTCTACCTCTCTCAGGCATGGCCTGTCAGCCGGGGCCTGCTGTCCCTGTTGCCTGTGAAGCCGGCTGTCAAGGTTCTAGGGATCACGATCGACAGGACCACCAGGGGCACCTGGAGCTGGGAGGAAGCTTTAATTTAAATACGAAAGAAGATGCACGGCTGGAGCACAAGGACCTTGACAATGACTGGTAAGGTGCTGGTCGTAAAGGCCATCCTCTTCGCTATTCTTCTCTATGTAGGCATGATATTTCTCCCAGACAAGCATACCAGTAAATTGATTACAAGAACCATATTTCGGTTTATCTGGGGGAGTAAAATGGAGAGGCTGAAATGATTGTGAAGGGCACCCTGGATGGAGGTAGGGGGGTCCCTGACATTAAGGCATATGTGGTTAAGAACATCCAGGCTGCTGGCAAGAAAGTGAGTTTTATGAACTGATTTTACTTTGCCAGCACCATGAGACCATTCGGCCTCTGCACCATGGATAACACCAAGCCGCACTCGTGGGATCCCCCACTGTTCTACAGTGCGCTCCGAGGCTTTGCAGTTGAAGTAGTTCTCCACAAAGCCTCACTGGCAGAATAGAAGATTTTCCTCCCGAAACCTGCAGAAATATCTGGGTTAACACTAGGCACGTTTGCCTCACAAATACGCAGAAAGATGTTTCCTGGATGGCTGTGCGTCGGTGTCTCCCCACTCGAGTGTTCATGTATAGAAGGGGCTTAGCCCTGTTTGACACCTGCCTCTACAAGGGCTGCCTGGGAAAGGAGACAGAGGCTTATATTTTTAAGGAATGCCGTGCAGCGTCTGGCTCCTGTTTTCTCCGTTTCTCCACAGGTTTGCTGTACCTGCGTAGACAACCGCCCAGCAGATCCTGTATGGACCAGCCAGAGGACTGATATCAAAGACTCTGAGGTGCTGGTGGCGTGTCGTCTGCACGGTGAAACAGGCCTTGTGGGAGGGACGGAACATCTGTCTGTTAAATAAGCAGGAGCTGGACCCAAAGACGATCGCACAGAGGGGCATGGTCCTAGTGAGAAACCACAGCAATCTGGAGATCCATGAGGGGCAAGGAGGAAGTCTTCAACAAACTGGAATCTCCATGATCTGGGGGAGCTCAGGATCCCATGATGGGATAACACCTTCGGGAAAGGATACTCCCCCTGCTGGATCCCAAGTCCAAGTGCTTTTATTCTTTTTGAAATGATAATTGTTGTTTGAAAATATGTTTTTAATTGTTTTTAAATGTATTGCACTTTATATGTGATGGTTTTGGTGATTTTGTTTTGTTGTTTTCTCTGGTGCATTGGCCATTCATTTTTCTTTAAATGCATTAGATTGTTTTCTTTAATAGTTTTTTATTTTGTTTGATTTGTCTAATGCATTTCAATGCACAAGATTGTTTTGTTTTTCATTTTTCACTGTTTTGAATATGATTTAATTTAGTATTTTAATGATTTTAGAAATGTTTTTTAGAAATGAATTTAAACATTTTTTTAAATCAAAATTATCAAAAATGTGTATGGATTTTATTTGGTAAATGTAAAATACTAACTCAATAAAAACAGCCGTCCAGCAGGCCAGGAGGACCAGGGGCAGATGGAGGTCTCAATCTTTTTGGTCCACTGCCACCACCAGGGCCAGTTGAGCACCAAGGCTGTGATTAAACCTCTCAACGAGGCCATCACTCTGAGGGTGCATCGGGGTGGTCCTGGTCTTCTGGAAGCCCAAGCAGTCACACATCTCCCGGAACACCCGAGACTCCCCTGGTCCGAGTGGAGCTGTGTATGGTCGGCCACCGTCTCGGCCTCCTGGTCCGGCAGGGTGTAAGCTTTAGGCCATTTGGTAAAATAGTCAAGGGCCACCAGCATATACCTGTTCCCCCTGGTGGAGAGTGGAAATGGGCCCAGCACATCCACCATCACCTGATCCATGGGTTCTCCCACCACATGCTGTTGGAGAAGGGCATGTGACTGTTCCTGGGGAGTCTTATGGGTGGTGCAGGCATTGCACCGGCAGCAGTAATTGGGCACGTCTCGCCAGCACTGCCCCCAGTAAGTCCTGCCATAGGCAGCTGAGCGTCTTGGTCACCCTGAAATGGCCGGCCCCTCTGGTCTCTTCTCAGAAGGCCACTTGAACAACAATCTGCCACCGGAACAACAATCTGCAACCGTTCTTCACCGATGGCCGGCTCCATCCACCGGCAATTCCACATTCCCTCATGGAAGGCCAACCCCGGCCACTGGGACCACAAGTTCTGCAGATAAACTGACTATGCGACGACCTCTGCTCAGCCTGGCCTGCGACCACTGACCACCCACCGTCGGACTTCTTGGAGTTTGGGGTCTTGCTCCTGGCGGGCCTGCCAGTCAGGACCCAATGGTGAAAGCAGAGCTCGGCAAGTGAGTACCGCCTCCCCTGTCAATTCTTGCTCCCAGGCTTCCTTCCTCGTGTAGCCAGCACAAGGGTCAGTAGCGCAGGGCTAATATATATAGGGTAAATATAAATGCTCAGACTGATACTAGTAGTAATCAAGACTTCATGATTAACTCTGTGAATGAGGGGTATATATAATGAGCACAATGAGCTGAGGAGACAAGGGGCAGGTGTGTTAATTGATGGATAATCATGAAGAAATTGCCCTTGGGAAAGGCTGGGAGAGGACAAAAATAAGAAAACAGCGACCTCTTGTGACAGAACTGAGAATTTGTCAAGGCTGGGATGTCACAGTAGGGTAGGGGACCAAGTACAATTCTGTAGGGTATGACGGAGTCTAACACATGCTAACATAGTTCAAAACTGCAGTTTATGACACTTTATGCAATTGAACCATCTCTGAAATTTGGTCAAGTGATTCCTATGAACCTGGCCAGCGGTTTCAGAGAAGATCTTAGAAGATTTTTGGCCAATTGAAAGTGGTGGCCAAACCATGTGACCGTTCGACTTGTCTTGAACAAATCTGAATATAAATTCATACACCAAGTTTCACATCTGTCCCATTAGCAGTTTCGGGGAAGATGTTTTTTGTAGATTGTCCACAATTTTTCACTTAAGCCAATTTGGCCATCAGACCATGCGACATATGGCCTCCATATTGTATATGGCTTAGCTCACTATAGGCATCTATCACTGTAAGAAGTTTAATTAACTTTTGTCCAGCGGTTTGGTTTTTATAGGCTTTTGAAAATAACAGCAGAAAGATAATAATAATTAGAAGTTGCATGCAACTTTTAAGGCTTCCAAGCTATATCAGTAGGTTTCAGATTTTAGCAGGCATTTGCATGTTATTCAAATGTGTGAATTTCAATGTCAATCCAAAATAGTATACATTTTAGGTTTTCATGCTTGTGTAATTTGAGATGTATTTTGCAGTGTCAGTGGACTTCAATATTAATTTATTGTTTGCATACTTCTATTATGTAAGGTACAATTGTATTTTTCATTTAATTTAGCAAATACAGTTAGATCCATACATATTTGGAAAGTGACACAATTGTCATCATTTTGGCTCTGTACACCACAACCGCTTCAAGAATTTGAGGGTAGTTACATCCAAATTGGATGAACAGTATAGGAATTACACCCATTTTTATATATCTTCACCCCAATTTTAGGGTCTCAAAAGTAATTGGAAAAATATAACATAATCATGAATTCAAGTTTCAATACTTGGGTTGCTTTTGCAGTATGCTTCGGGTCATTGTCCATCTGCACTGTGAAGTGCCGTCCAATTAGTTTTGAAGCATTTGGCTGAATCTGAGCAGATAATATAGCCCTAAACACTTCAGAATTCATCCTGCTGCTTTTGTCAGCAGTCACATCATCAATAAATACAATGCAACCAGTTCCCTTGACAGCCATACATGCCCATGCCATAACACTACCTCCACCATGCTTCACAGATGAGGTGGTATGCTTCGGATCATGAGCAGTTCCTTCCCTTCTCCATACTTTGGTACCCATCATTCTGGTACAACAAAGTTGATCTTTGTCATCTGTCCATAGGTTGATGTTCCAGAACTATACAGGGTTCTTTAGATGTTTTTTGGCAAACTCTAATCTGGTCTTCCTGTTTTTGGAGCTTACCAATGGTTTACATCTGGTGGTAAACCCTCTTTATTTACTCTGGTGAAGTCTTCTCTTGAGTGTTGACTTTGACACATATATGCCTACCTTCTGGAGGGTGTTCTTTATCTGGCCAACTGTTGTGAAGGGGTTTTTCTTCACCAAGGAAATAATTATTCTGTCATCCACCACAGTTGTTTTCCATGATCTTCTGGGCCTTTTGGTGTTCCTGAGCTCACCTGAGGTGAGTTCCTGAGCTGCGTTCTTTCTTTTTTAGAATGTACCAAATAGTTGGCCACACCTAATGTTTTTGCTATCTCTCTGATTGGTTTGTTTTGATTTCTCAGCCTAATGATGGCTTCACTTGCAGTGGCATTTCTTTGAACTTCATATTGAGGGTAAACAGCAACAGATTCCAAATGCAAATGTCACACTTGAAATCAACTGTAGACCTTTTATCTGCTTACCTGTAATTGAATTAAGGAGGGAATAACACACACCTGACCATGCAACAGCTGAGACAGCTGACCAGCCAATTGTTCAATTACTTTTGAGCCCCTAAAATTGGGGGGACCACATAAAGAAATGGGTGTAATTCCTACACCGTTCACCCAATTTGGATGTAACTATCCTCAAATTCAAGATGAAAGTCTACACTTAAAGCACATCTTGATTGTTTCCTTTCAAATCCATTGTGGTGGTGTACAGAGCCATAATTATGACAATTGTGTCACCCTCCAAATATTTATGGACCTAAATGTATAGCTTTAATGCCTGTGGTATTCAAGATGCAGAATGCAATTTCCAAGTTTGGCTACATGATGGAGGTAGAAGTCTACATAAGGAATGTCACTATGTGGCTCACATGAAATGCTGTAATTTTCATGGATGTACAGCAACTGTGACTTTTGTACTAGTGTTAGTCAATGAAAATGTCAGCACATTAGGCTTTATGGTTCTGCAGATATTCGCTGCTGGAAGAAACATCTTGTGACTCAAGTTTCTACCAATCTGCATCACTGTTGGTGATGAAACAGGCACAACATTGTCATTTATTATTGCCAAGATTGGTGAGTTTTTTTATTTTTTTATTTAACATACGTTCACAGCTTGTGGTGGCCATGTTTTTGCATGCAGTCACTTGCCTCTTCCAAATTTGACAGATAGCAGTATCTATGTAACAATGTCAATGTTTCAGGACACTGGGCTATATAGATCCGGAAAAATGTTAAATCCATAATGGAACCATATACCCCGAACACTTCATTTTCTGGTTTTATGTTCAAGGCATAGACATAAACATATGTGCAGAGCTTCATGTGTGTACTGTATTCCAATGTGCAGGAAATGTGTAATGTGTGTGATGCAGCACATACATTTGTTTTCATTGGCCCACTTGCACCCATGTTATTCACTGGGGCAACTCGCCTTTAACAACCTTGATAGTACTCTGTGGAAGTGTCATGCATGCCAATTTGTGGCACAGTGCGCATTAAGGTTGTGGAGTATAAGGCACCATAGTTTGAATTAGAGAATGCAACATGGTGGACAAAGTGTGCAACCGAGCAACTTCTGATGAACAAACTTAAGAGTGGGACATAAGGTATGCATGGGTATGAATTTTGTAATAAGGCAATTGCCTTTTTGAAAATTCATGGATAACAGTATATATGTAACAAGGCAAGGTTTGAGCACACTGGGCCTTACAGCTCTGGAGCAGCAGCTGTTTTAATATGCTCACGCGTAAAACACATGATCTTCCTCACGTCGAATCCGTCCCTTCCTCACGACTACTCAACTCAGCTGCTCGTCCAGTCACTGGTCCTCTCCCGCCTGGACTACTGCAACTCCCTCCTGGCCGGCCTGCCTCCAACTACTACCCGCCCACTCCAGCTCATCCAGAACTCTGTGGCTCGTCTGGTATTCTCTCTGCCCCGATTCGCACACGCTACTCCACTGCTCCGCTCCCTCCACTGGCTCCCGATACCGGCACGCATTCAGTTCAAGACATTGACCCTCAACCTACTGCTGTCTTGACCACACTCCACCAAGCCACCTTCAGTCCCTCGTCTCCCCATACATCCCCTCCAGACCACTGCGGTCTTCCCATGCCAGAAGACTAACTCTGCTTCCTCTCCACACCCCTTCCTCCAGAGCCGCTCCTTCTCATCCCTAGACCGTAAATGGTGGAACGACCTGCCCACCGAAGTCAAAACAGCAGAGTCCTTGACCTCCTTCCGATGCTTACTCAAGACACATCTTTTCAGACAGTACTTGTAATATTAGTCCTTTTACTCTCTTGTAAGATAGCACTTCACAACATTTGACCATGCTTCTTGCGTTACTAATACTTGTATTATTGATTGATTTCCCCCTGCTCCCTTTCCCGTAGCCCTTGACAGTGACCTAACATCTTGACAGCACTTAGCTTTTACTTTCCAGGATGTATGACCTCACTTACTGTACATACCTGTGTAAATTGAAAGTTCTAAAATGTATTATACTTTGAATTGCTTTGTATGATGTAAATTTGAATTTGTAATGTTTGATGCCTTGTACTTAACTGTATTCTTGCACTTTGTATTGCGCTTATCTTGTAAGTCGCCCTGGATAAGGGCGTCTGCCAATAAATAAATAATAATAATAATGATCTAATATGGTGGCTTAACCATGTACCCCATGAACTTCATTTTCTAGTTGTAGCTTCAAGGCATGGTTAGGAACATATATATACAATCTTATCTGTGTACTGTGTCCCAGAAAATTGTGTAACGTGTGTGACATGGCACATACGTTATTTTTCATTGGCCCATGGCAGCCACGTTTTTATCTGTAGCGAATTGCCTTGATCAATGTTGGTAGTACTCTGTACTAATGTCATACATGCCAGTTTGTGGTTCAGTGGGCATTGCGGTTGTATAGTAGAAGGCACTGGATGTTGCATAAGGCAATGCAACATCATGGTCAAACCGTGCGACTGATCGACTTCTGATGAACAAGCATAAAAGTGGGGCATAAGGTATGCAGTGGCATATGCATGTGTCAATTGGTTATAGAGTAGAAGATTTTTGTAGCATTTCACAATTTCGCTGCTAAATGCAACATGGTGGCAGCACCATGTGCCCAGCATGTGTTGGCTTTGTGCATGGGAGCCTAACAATGAAAATACACATATTTTACACATGTGCATAGTCACTGGCTAGTGGTGGACATGTTTTTGTGTGTAGTCACTTGCCTTTTGCAGATTTGATAGATAGCATAGATATCTATGTAACGTGCAAAATTTCAGGCTACTGGGCTTTATAGTTCCGGAGCAGTAGCTGTTTTAATATGCCCTCATGTATAATATATGTTCCAGTATGGTAGCCTAACCATGTACAGTGGCTCTCAAAAGTATTCACACCCCTTGGACATTTCCACATTTCATTATGTTACAACATGAAATCAGAATGGATTTAATCAGGAGTTTTTGCCACTGATCAACACAGAAAATGTCAAAGTAAAAAATATAATCTGCAAATTGTTCTAACTAAATACAAATACAAAACAGAAAATAATGCAATGCATAAGTAATCAACTCCTTCAGTCAATATTTGGTAGAGGCACCTTTGGCAGAAATTACAGCCATGAGTCAAAATTGCTCAAGCTCCATCAAGTTGCATGGGGACCATTGGTGAACAGCAATTTTCAACTCTTTCCACATATTCTCAGTTGGATCTGGGCTTTGATTGGGTGACTCTGGGACATTGACCTTTTTGTTTGTAAGCCACTCCAGTGTGGCTTTGGCTGTATGTTTGGGGGCATTTTCCTGCATTGTCCTGCATTGTCCTGTAACTAATTTAGTACAATTAGCTGATTATATTTTTCACTTTGACATTATGGACATTTTCTGTGTTGATCAGGGGCAAAAACTCCTGATTAAATCCATTCTGATTTCATGTTGTAACACAATGAAATGTGGAAAAGTCCAAGGCGGGTGATTACTTTTGAGAGCCACTGAACTTCAGTTAATAATCCTAACAATTACAATAGGTTTCCAACAATTTGGTATTTTTAGAAAACAACAAAGTCCACAAAATAATGTATTTTCACTGAAACCACATTTAATTTATTTTTGGAAGTGCAAAAAGTGCTCAAGTGAAAATAGCAGCAAACATTTCAGCAGTAATTGCCAATTGGTTTAATTACCTGATTATTCAGTAAGTTTCACCTGTATGGAAAACTTTAAAAATATATTTGTGAGCTGTGATACACAAGCACTGATGAAAGTTTATTTGCTGAAATGTTTGCTGCCATTTTCATTTGAGCAATTTTGAGCACTTTAGACTATTTATTCCAAAAATAACTTAAATGTTTCAATGAAAATACATTTTGTTGTGGACTTTGCCTTTTTCTAAAAACAGTGTGGACAGGATTTTTCTATTTCTTAATTCTATTCTTCCTCCACACACCTGTAATACAGGATTAACCTCTTTTGCTTTTCAATATCTTGATTTTGAGCAGTTATTTCTATTTTTGATCTATATTTCAGGAAGAAAAGATTCAGTTGGTTTAACTTGAGAAATATTTTTTCTAGAGGATTTTTATATTTACAAAGGATCTACTACCCTGTACTAGTTCACCTAACAGAAAATTTTCCACTATAAATAAAATGTGTAATTTTCTATAAGCCACTCCTGAATCTGACCCCAAAAACGAACCACTTTATGACAGTACCAAAATAAATGCTGTTGATTCTTCCTCCTCCACGCAGTCTACACTGTTATAATCCTGTGTAGTAATTTGTATTGAAAGAAGTGTAATGAAGAATCTAATGTTACTTTGTAGATCAGTTTATATACCTGATTCCAAGGAATGGGGGTATCAAATATCTCCTCACAACTATTTTGAACTCTATATGGTATTGATATCAATGTTGCAGCTGTTGAATAGTATATGTTTTTATTTACTTTAAGCTATTTCATGTTTCTAATATGTGGAATACAAACTAATTATATATCTACACTTTTAGAAGTATTTCCGCAATTACAGTTAGTTATTTTCGGTTGTCTACCAGGTTTGCACAATATTTGCCTATTCTTCTTTGCAAAAGTGTACAAGCAGTATCTAGTTGGATAGAGATCATTGGTGGAGAGCAATTAGTCTGGGCTTTGACTGGACTGCTCATGTTCTTGTTTTTAAACCACTCCAGCATCACTTTGGCTGTGTGCTTGAGGTCATTGTCCCACTGAAAAGTAAATCTCGGTACCAGTGTTTTGCAGACTAAAGAGGATCAAGGAGTTGCCTGCATTTAGCTCCATCCATTTTGCTCTCTACCCTGACAAATATCCCAGTCCCTACCAATGCAAAGCATCCCCACAGCATGATGCAGCCACCACCATGCTTCAGTGAGGTTGATGATACTCAAGTGATGTGTGGTGTTGAGCTTGTGCCAGACATAATGCTTCACATTCAGGTCACATATTTCATTTTTCGTTCTCCCCCCCATCAGACTACAAAAGATACAGCAAAAGATTCTGAAGATTCCAAAAAGGATTTTGCATGGAGTTTTTTTCAGAAGTGGCTTCCCTCTTGTCATTCCTCCATACAGTCCAGAGTTGTGAGGTACCTGAGCTATTGTTGACACAGGAATACATTGGCCTCTTGGTGGCTTCGTTGACCAATGCCTCCTTACCCAGCTGCTCAGTTTGGAAGGACAACATGCTGTATACCTTCCACGTCAACATGACTGTGCTCTAAGATATATTCAATACCTCTGAAACCTTTCGTATATGGAGGCGAATGCTTCTTGGAGCCACTGTATGAACACACACTGTCCGTGACAAATCAGACACAATGGGGTTTTCTACATTAAAATGCTACACTGCACGATACGAAATCAAAACCCAGACAGATCATAAGCATCTTCCCTTAGTGAATGAATTGGGAGACCTCAACCACCTCCACCTTCAAATAGAAATATGAAACCACATGACACCAAGCCCCAAGCTGCTGTGTAAAAACTCAGAACACCACTCTGAAACCAGAGATGACTTTATTATTCCATTTAACAGATGCAGTACATTCTGAATGTCCTGCACAAACAAACAGAAAGGAAGGCGGACAGACAGACAAAGCGATGAGGTTTGTCCCTCACTGAACGTGGACAGACTGTCAAGTTTGCAAATGTGGCAAAAAAAAAAGCAGGGGGACGGGGTGTCTTCAAAATTTTTTACAGGTTTTGCACTGTGTTCTGTAAGGCACCAGGCGTCCTCATGTCAATGGCAGCCCTCTTCCACTTTGAACAGGAAAGCACTGTGTAATTGTGAGCATACACAAAGTCAAACACTAAATCACACAATACACATAGAAAAATTATAAAATCAAAATTCCAGAGTATTGCAGCTGCCATCTGTAATATTGCTCACATCGGCTCTTTCAACTACTGGCTTGAAGCCATGCCTTCTTTGCAGAAGATCACTTCCAAGGAGGACAGGAAAGCTATTCTGCAACCAGCAATGGAGTACAGGAAAAAGCACTTTGCAGAATACAGTACAGCAGTGGAAGTGCATCAGCAGCTTTGTGGTTCAAGGAGCCCTTGTCTCAGGCTGACCAGTACCCTTCAGCTTCCAAATGGATCAGAGCTCTTGCATTTATTTTTAATAAATAGAGGGGAAAAACAAACCTCTGCTTCAACATGGTTAAGTCTGCGTATCAACTAATTGCACACTTGTTCTACTCGTGCACTCACTATAAATACAGTTGCTGTAAAATCTGCACTGGTGGAGCCGGCTAGCCACAAGGCGTCAGGCAAGAGGAAAGGACAGGGCATGGTATGGCCTCCAGTCAGGGTAAGGAAGAAGCAGAATGAACACATGCACGCACACACACACTAAATTAAAGCGGGAATGCCAGCACATGTATGTGGCTTTATTAAAAAACAAAAACAAATGAGGAAAAGGAACAAACTAAAAAACCTTTAAAAGTCCACTGCTGGATTTCTTTCACTGTCATCGTTTAAAACACAGTGAAGGAGGGGAGAAAAAAAAAAAAAAAAATGTAGCTGACCCGTGTTTGAGGAAGCTCCAGCCTGCAGGATTTCCAGAAGCAAAACAACTCCCCACCAACCCCCACCCCAATCTCTTACTGCTTTGCTGTGTACTGGAGCTTGCTCTCACCCAACGGTCTGTCTGTAGTTGCTCCTCTATGGGAGGAAAATACAAGCACAGATAGCTGAGCAACTCCCTCAATGTAGACATATCAGCTGTAAGTGTAACAGGAACGGCAAACAGGACAGTAGAGGCAGCAGCAGAACACAGAAGGAGGGGAATCTCTGGGAGAGCAACTCGCTGCACAGGGATGGTTTGAGAGGGGTTTGTTTGTTCATTCTCTCGCTCATATTACCAGCCCCGCTAAACCATCTTGATGAGGGGGAATGGCCTGAACCTCTGCCCCTGGGACCAGTCTCTTCACTGTCCCTCCCAACAAGTCGGTCAATGATTCTGGTTTGGGATGGGGCGAGGGCATGAGAGGCCACAGGGGTGGTTTGGCAGGACAGGTGGAGAGTGGTGGCAAAAACTGTGGTGGAGTTTTCAGTATATTCCCTTCTATTCCGTTTTGGTAAAAGCTGGTGTCCCAAAGCACCAGACCTCTATGGGATGAGGGAAGGAAAGAAGGAGGGAGGGATGGAGTGTTACAAAGGAACGTGGCTGAAGAGGTAGGAGACTGACTCTCCGTTGTGTGTCCTGCGGATGGCTTCTGCCAGGATCATGGAGATGTCAATAACCTGTAGGAATAGAGCGCACACAATGAGTTTTCCTATCCCACTCTTCATACTGACACTGCACACTTTAAAATAAACTGAAACCTGAAACAGAGGTCCAGAACATTGGAGTTAAACAAAAATGCATCTCAAATAAGGTCCTTATCAGTAATTTGGGAAGGCATTCATGGCCACACAGTACCCAGTGTGTTTTGGTGATGTGGAGATACAGTGCCATGTGCAGGCAGGGGCATGGGATGGCTGACCTGTATTTTGGGACAATGTTTCATCTTGTCCTCCTGCGGGATGGTGTTGGTGACAACCACAGCCTCGAAGCATGCGTTGTTGATTCGGGAGATGGCCGGGCCAGAGAAGATGCCGTGGGTCAGGATGGCATACACCTTGGTGGCCCCAGCCGACAGCAGTCTGCAAGAGGACAGGGGCAGGCTTACAGCACCAGGACACTAAGTGCACTCACAGGCCTACCATGGTACCCTTTCCCAGTTAAGACCAACTCTTTAGACAAACAGATCTCCAACCATCCGGTCTGACCCCCACCCCCACCACAACCATCCCCACACAAACCTATCGCACAACCCCCCCGAGCCTCTTACTTGTCTGCTGCGTGGCAGATGGTTCCGCAGGTGTCAGCCATGTCATCCACCAGGATGGCGACACGATCCTTCACGTCCCCTACCAGCACCATGCGGTCCACCTCGTTTGCCTTCTTCCTCTCCTTGTGAATCAGCGCAAAATCCACGTTGAGCCGGTCTGCAATGGAGGTCACTCTGTCCGAAGAGGTGGGGGATGGGGGAAACAGGAGGTCAGGACAGCCTGCAGCTCAGGGCTCCACTGGCACAGTAAAATCCATTCAACAGTGTTTCCTCAACTGTTGAGCGAGCTGCTGGTGGCCTTTCTGCAAGCTGGAGCAGCCAGAGTGCATGCAAGTGGATTCAGCCATTCCACGTCACTGATTTTAGCCCAGAATGGTTAATTTTTGTACTTATATCAACATTTAAAAATATGCACAAAAGTATTAATTGGCAAAGTATGCAGCCCACTGCGCTCCCTGGGATGACTCAAATTCCAAAGGCCAACTAGGCCTGGCCTGGCATCCCCGATCACATGAGAACCGGGGTGTCAGCAATTTAACAGAGATGAGAAATTAATTCCGTTGTGCACTCTACAGGTAAAGAGACGGCAGCCTACACCAACACCCCTGCCCCCACAGCCCTCTACCACCTGTAACATCCTCTTGCCCTGCCCTCACCTCTTGGCGCCCCCAGCGTCAGGAGACACGATGGTGCAATTCTTCCACTCAGGGATGTTCTCCTTAATCCACTTGAGCACGGCTGGCTCAGCGTACAGGTTGTCCACGGGGATGTCGAAGAAGCCCTGCGCACACAGAGGCCATGCACAGCATGAGCACAACACAGGGCTCAGTCTGCACCCCAGAGCACCAGAGTTAAATACTATTAATTCTATGAAGATACAGTACCCACATAATTATTAATCTCCTGTAGAGACTTATTGGAGGCAGGCCAATTAATCTTTAGATTGTACTCCGCACCCTCAGAGCAGTTGAGGAGTTAAGAGACTTGCCTGTATCTGTGAGGCGTGCAGGTCCATGGTGATGATATGGTCAGCCCCAGAGACTGACAGCATGTTGGCGACCAGCTTGGCCGAGATGGGTGCGCGACTCTACACACACACACACAGAGACAGAGACCTGTTACACAGACGCACACGGACAAACGGACACACACACGGCACTGCCCTGACCACCTCACTCCTCACACAACACAATGCTGCCTCAGTCAGGAGGTGCAGGGAATTAATTGGTTCCCCCACACCACGCTCCAAGAAGACAACAGCGGATCGTTGGAGATGCTATTCCCAGTCCCAATTCCATTCAATAGGCCGGGCTATGTAACCTTCAGAACTGAGGAAATGGAAGAAATTTAACAGGAAAAAAAAAAAAAAAAAAAACACATGGGAAGACAAAGCAAGTGAGAAATATGTAAGCAACACAGGTGAAAGCGGCTCACCCTGCAGTTAAATAAAAACACTTGGAGCATAGCTTTGGCCATGCAACTAACCAATCAATGTCTCAATGTTTTACTACAAAATGCAGCAAAAGTAGTAGTATTAACCACAGAAAGACAACATTGGAAGGTTTACTACAATTACTATGATTACAGTCTAGAAAGCCCCTAGCCTTTTATATTTCTTAGCAGGAGCCTTTTTCCTTGTTACAATACATTACGATGTTTAGAGACTTTAATGCTTCTGCAGGGCTTGAATTAATTGGGTTTGTATCTGGTGACAGAGTTACAGTGGTGGTTGGGGGAGGGGGGCAGGACTGGTGCAGAGATGCAGGGTAAGGTATTGAGAGTGAGGACCCTCACCCCCACCTTGTCCTTCTTGTCCTGGCGTGCGTAGGGGAAGCAGGGGATGACTGCAGTGACGCGGGAGGCTGAAGCAATCTTGCACGCGTTAATCATGATCAGCAGCTCCATCAGGTTGTCATTGATCTCGCCACATCCACTCTGCACGATGTACACGTCCTCGCCGCGCACGCTCTCCCCAATCTCCACGCTACAGATGGGGGAGGGGGAAGACAGACAGGTTACAGTCAGATCTGAGCAGATCCCCAGGCTGGGTCTGTTACAAGCAGAGGTGTAGACATGGGACTCGAGTTGACTCAAGTCAGAATTGACGTTTGTGTGTTTTACTTGGCATGACTTGAAAAAAAACTGATGTTGTTTGTTATTGTACATTTTTTGTTACATTCAAATGGATGCGTGGCAGTCTGTGGATTAATATGGCGCTAATTGTGTCAGGGCCTGTCATACTGTGTGTCCTTGGGCACAGACTCTCAAAGACAATAGAGAGCCGAAGTGATGTCGTCACTTTGTAGGCACTAGCGTATGCAAATTAATTTCTGGTTCCTAATGCAAAAATCCCATTCATTTTTCCCTGTAGAGATTCAGAAAATTCACTCAAATAAGGTATACGTTCAACACAGGCTTAAGCCATCTTATAAATGTTGATGTGGAAGTTACCCTCTTTCAATACATTCGGTCATTATAGGTCTTGAAGCACAAGCTTACAGACAGCAAGGAAAAGCTAACAAAATGCTTTTTAGAAAAACGGGAAGGGGGACAGGGCTTGTAAGAACTTTTAGAAGAACGGGACTACAGCTCAGGCGCATGCCTGGGACGTCTCCTCCACTAGCTAACGCGTCCTCGCTGTCCCAAGCACGATCACCTAGCTAGCTAAGCGGCAACTTTCTACATTCTAGCAAAATCAGGTAGTGTTTATTTTAGTAGTTAGCTAGCCAGTTATCTCTAAACTGAGTCATAAAGTGCTAAAGTTGCTTAAAATATGTATCAAAATGTATCCCCTGCCCTCTCAGCTCAGCCAGTACCTCACAATGTGTGAAGGACAAAACAGCCTCCTTTTGTGGGCTATGAATAATGTGGCAGTGAGGGCATCAGCTGTACCAGCAACAAGTGCACCTATTGAGTGGGTTTTCAGTCATGATATACTAATTCCACGACCACATCGTGCACAGATGAGTGACAGGGTTCTGTCCAATTTGATATTTTGCAAGTACAATACTTCACTGATGCATGAAGACAGCTGGCAACATGGTTGATGTTCTTCTACTTATGTTCGAAGTAAGGCTCAGTAGTAGGAGTGTGCATTTTCTGCTTTAGACCAAAAAGAAAACCCATATTCATATTTTTTTTCCTTGGATTTTGTCCCATAATTCACACACATATACACAGTATATTTATTATATAGATATATAATTATTAGGGCTGTGCGAAATGATGATATATATCGTATGACGATAGAAAAACGTCTATCGTTTCATATTATGCTATATCGTTTATATCATGATGTCGCAAATCGCAATCTTTACGGCAGTATTTTACGTCATTAGGACGTTTTGCGTTCTTCCCGGTTCTTCCACACGTGTCGGATGCGTCAAGAAATGAGCATCAGAAACACAGACAGACATGAGGAGAGAGACCTGATACACAATAACACACAACCAAGAGACACTGTAATGCGCAGGCGCACACGCTGCGCCCCGCTCTCGTCGCCGGGCTGAACTCGATCTGCAAGCACCTCCACCCGCGCTAATTTAGACTGATATCATTTGTATAAAAATAATAACATTTATTTGCATTTTAATAAATTGGAAAGCAATGCAAACACATGCAGAAAGTATCATTTTCTTTTTATTAAGATGGTGAAGTGGTTCAACAGTTGTATTATTATTATTATTATTATTATTATTATAACTATTTTGTATTAACAACGTGCTGTACTTGTAAGTAGAATCGAGACGCGACAGTCACAGGAGAAATGTCTCTGTCCAGCAGATGTTACTGAATCTTCCTGAATCTGTACGATTTACAGCGCATGTTGCGTGATCACTATTACTTGTGTTATTGTTGTTATGTGACAGTAAATCATAATGTGTACATGTGCTCTGAGGAAGATAAGTCGAAACGCGTAAGCATTATGAGGTCTCAAAAATTATTTATTATAGAAAAAGTGAACATCGGTGAATATGGACTGTTTTTAGACGGGAGCTGCTGTACCATCCTAATATAATATGGATAATTGTTCTATATAAAATCCCTGGGATAAGGCACCACGCATTTAAGATTTATTAAAACTATTGTAACGCCAGCTATTTTTAAACTTATGTATACATGTGTGTGTGTGTATATATATCCCATAACAACATAACACGTAATAGTAATCACACAACACTTGCCCTGGAATGTGTTGCATTCTGCATACATTTACCATGACAGCCTGCATGTAGTATTTGTTAGTTTTGCTTATTGAAGGATTAACGAAATACTTATAGTTTGAATGTCTTTGGTCTTATTTTGTGGCTTGATTGGATAAAAACAAGAAATAGAGATATTGTGTATCGTCCAAACTTCTAAAAATATCGAGATATTATTTTTAAGTCATATCGCCCAGCCCTAATATATATACACTCACCTAAAGGATTATTAGGAACACCTGTTCAATTTCTCATTAATGCAATTATCTAACCAACCAATCACATGGCAGTTGCTTCAATGCATTTAGGGGTGTGGTCCTGGTCAAGACAATCTCCTGAACTCCAAACTGAATGTCTGAATGGGAAAGAAAGGTGATTTAAGCAATTTTGAGCGTGGCATGGTTGTTGGTGCCAGACGGGCCGGTCTGAGTATTTCACAATCTGCTCAGTTACTGGGATTTTCACGCACAACCACTTCTAGGGTTTACAAAGAATGGTGTGAAAAGGGAAAAACATCCAGTATGCGGCAGTCCTGTGGGCGAAAATGCCTTGTTGATGCTAGAGGTCAGAGGAGAATGGGCCGACTGATTCAAGCTGATAGGAGAGCAACTTTGACTGAAATAACCACTCGTTACAACCGAGGTATGCAGCAAAGCATTTGTGAAGCCACAACACGTACAACCTTGAGGCGGATGGGCTACAACAGCAGAAGACCCCACCGGGTACCACTCATCTCCACTACAAATAGGAAAAAGAGGCTACAATTTGCACAAGCTCACCAAAATTGGACAGTTGAAGACTGGAAAAATGTTGCCTGGTCTGATGAGTCTCGATTTGTGTTGAGACATTCAGATGGTAGAGTCAGAATTTGGCGTAAACAGAATGAGAACATGGATCCATCATGCCTTGTTACCACTGTGCAGGCTGGTGGTGGTGGTGTAATGGTGTGGGGGATGTTTTCTTGGCACACTTTAGGCCCCTTAGTGCCAATTGGGCATCGTTTAAATGCCACGGCCTACCTGAGCATTGTTTCTGACCATGTCCATCCCTTTATGACCACCATGTACCCATCCTCTGATGGCTACTTCCAGCAGGATAATGCACCATGTCACAAAGGTCCAATCATTTCAAATTGGTTTCTTGAACATGACAATGAGTTCACTGTACTAAACTGGTCCCCACAGTCACCAGATCTCAACCCAATAGAGCATCTTTGGGATGTGGTGGAACGGGAGCTTCGTGCCCTGGATGTGCATCCCACAAATCTCCATCAACTGCAAGATGCTATCCTATCAATATGGACCAACATTTCTAAAGAATGCTTTCAGCACCTTGTTGAATCAATGCCACGTAGAATTAAGGCAGTTCTGAAGGCGAAAGGGGGTCAAACACAGTATTAGTATGGTGTTCCTAATAATCCTTTAGGTGAGTGTATATGTATGTATATATATTATATATAGGGAACCTACTGTATATATTTTTTATACCATCACACATTACTTTGGTGACATATGGACAATTAAAATGTTTTTGATAATCTGCTGTTATGTATTGCTTTAATTAAAATATAAAGATCAAGTGGTAATTATAAAAGACTTGAAGACTCAAAGCTCAAAATTGAAGACTTGAGACTTGACTTGTAGCTCAATGACTTGGGACTTAATACTGACTTGGGACTTACTTGGACTTGCAAAATAACTTGACACTTCTGTTTACAAGTTCGCAAGAAAGGCAACAAGGTACAACACACCCATCTCAGTGTTCTTGTCATCAGACGCCTTAAATCAAAAGCACTATAACATGTTTTACAATACATGCCATGATTAATATATACACAATATTACTACAAAATAAATTCTGCAACATATTACAGAGAACTTTAAATGCTGTAACTTTAAGCCAGTGCTCAATAACAAGTTCACCATCTGTACAGAGTCCGAACTATAAATGTGAATAACTTTAATCCTGATTAACAACTGAAGTATAAATATGCGATGCTGGTCACACTTTACCCAACATCCATCACCCACCTATCACTGTGATAGTGGGGTGGTGGGTTCAGATGGTTATTCACCCAAGAGCCAGACTATCGTTCCCTTGGCTACCTAGGCAAATGCTGCAGCCAACTTTTCCATTCTCATAAATTCATCGCTCACTCTTCAACACACAGCGACACTTTTCACTCCATGCAAATGCAAAGAAGCCATTGAAGTGAGTTTATTTGTCTTGCAAAAATGTAGTGAGTTTTCCTAACTTTTACAAATTTCAGACATGAGGCGGGGGGGGGGGGGGGAATACATTAATTACAAATCATTATTCCAGGTTTACCAGGTACAGAGAAGAGTATCAGACTGTCAGTACCAATTGGATTGAATGTTCTGAATGTTGTGGAAGAGAACGACGTTGTGGGCTGCAGGTCATAGTCCACTTGCTGGCAGAAATAAACCCTGCACGATGTGTGACTTCACAACAGGCAAAGTCACAGCCAAGGGACAGCAGACTGCACAAGGACCAGAACAGGAAGAAACCAGATCCTCAACACACAGGCCCCCCAATGAAGAAACCTCACTGACCTAATTAGTACTGCTCTCCAGCCCCGTCCCCCTACAGTGTTTCCATGTTCTGAAGGCCAAGGAGCAGAAACACGGCCTCCAATACATACAGAAACTCAAAGCTGCAAAGTTGCATGGGAAACTCTGATATTTTTGTGATCAAGACTCCAAAATAAATTAATACCTCCACCCCATCCAGGACAACTGGAAACATGGTAAGCAGTCACACACAAACTATATATAGGCTATGTTGTGAGCAGCATGAGTTTAATAGATTTGAATTTAAAAAAAAGGTTTATTTTTAGGTGTTGATTAATCCATGTCATTTCATAATGGCACCTTAACTAGATATTTTATAATTATAGATATTAAGTATACAGTATTACATTTGGCTATCTTACTATGTTAATGTTTTCAATCCAAGTAGCAAGTATGACATTTAAATTTACATTTACATTTAAAATTATGTATAACAAATCAGAAAATTATTTCCTCATTGCAATCATGTTTTCAAGAATGGAATAATACTCCAGGCTGCAGTTTGATGTATTTGTTTTACAAGATGCAGGTTCTAACTCTATGCATCTACAATAAGGTAAATAAAATAAACCCAATAAAACAAGAGATGTGTAAAATAAATCTTGTTAATTAAATATAAACTTCTATAGACATCTATATAGACAAAATAAATAATAGCAGACATTAGCTTAAAGGTATATGTAGTATTGCAAAAGCACTAAACCATTCTGTTCGGGAACACAAAACAAGTACTGTTGTGGAAATGGTTTCTTGAAAACTGCTCATAAGCATGTTATGAAACAGACACTAATATAATTATATAATTAGTGTCACCATATACATGAGCGTAACTGATATATTGTGGGAACAAAATCTTCAGACTGCACAGTTCAGCCAGGCTTGATTTCATTTTATGCAGTCATCTATTTGATTGCGAGTTGCATTGCCCCGAACCAGAATTTATTATTAATAGCTGAATATATGCCCTGGAAATCAGTTTTGCATTTTCCATACTTTTTCCAGACTGTGTGTGTGGTGTGTGTGCAATAAGCATAAAATTACATCAGGAAGGGAGATGAGCCTAACCTTTATTTTACACAAACTAAACACCTACATACGTTTATATTTTTAAACCCCACCTCCTCCAATACCACTATCATAATCCCCCACACAATAACCTAAAATGTACCTAAATGTAGCCACTCTATTGTGCATTTGTTTAAGTTATTTACGTTATATATATTGTATTTGGTGTAATTTGCTGCATATGGTCAGAGAAGATCATCGTGCATCTTACATTAATATTAAGCTATGCGTTTTAATTGAGCTTTAAGTGTACTACGAATTGCAACCAGGAATTATTTAAGTTAAGGATGTCTACAATTTAAATCACCATTCCGTCTTTCGCACCGAAACATCTGAGGGTACATAATACTTTGTTAGTTATTATTTTAATAGATTGCTTACATTATGCTGCATCTTATCTTATGCTAATTACATGGCAGTCAACTGTAGTCCAAGATCGTTTCGTACCCCACCACCGCTAATTACATTGCTTATCTGTCTATCTATTGCCAGTCAGTCAGACACACTTCAAAGATGGCAGCAATCTGCGCTGACAATATTTACGAAAAAGGCAGTAATGTCACCTCAGCGATTTGGAAGTGGTTCAGTTTTGCGAAGTCTGACGTCGAGCAAACCATTGTGCTGTGTAGAGTTTGTAAAACGTCTATTGAAACTAAAAGTGGAAAGAGCTGTTACAGAGCTAGTGTCTCTGCTACCTGACAAAAGCACACCCCAGCCTTGCACAGCTGTGAAGGTGTGCCAAGAAGCAGCTGAACCTCAACCTGGCACAGCTGTGCGGGTGCACCAAGAAGCTGAATCTGTGTCTAAGAAGAAAACTTCAAGAAGACAGTGCTGTCTGCCTCTCAGTCAGAGGAGGACAAAATCAAAACAGAGCCGTCAACCTACTTGTTGTCCACTGACACAGACCCACTTCAGTGGTGGAAACTCCATGAGCAATCTGGCAAAGAAATACCTCTACATTCCTGCAACAAGTGCCCCTTCAAAGAGGGTCTTCAGTATGGGTAGAAACATTGTAACATGTCAAAGGGCACGCCTCAAGCCAGAGGCAGTACACAGGCTTGTTTTCCTCCTGTAAGAAATCTGTACGACAAAACTAAAGGAACATTGTTCAGTTTACAAAAATTCTCTCATCTGGCTTTTGTTGTTGTTGTTATTATTATTAAAAAAAACAAAAACACAATGATGACAGCTTTGCAAGTGGTGCTGTTCTTTTGTTATTCTTGCACAACTTATTGCACGTTTTTGTTTTTCAAGGACAGCCTACTAGAGGCTGTTATTCAATTTCATTTTAAAATGTATGCACAATGAGAGCCATGGATTGGTAGTGTTCTTTTGTCCCATTATTATTATTAATACATTTTTTTTTTAAATAAATAACATGCATACATTTGTTCTTTGTGAACCCATGCTTTTTCTCTGTAAACAAATTGAGATTAAAATCATGAATCATCCATAAATTTGAAAAAAAGTTTTATTTTTAGGCAATATCGCCCAGCCTTAGTCAGATCATATAAAAACTAGAAAGTATTTGAGTGCAGTAAGCAATATGTTTCAGTGTACAAGTAGCACTGTAATAAGTACAAGTAGTAAGTGTACTATAGTATATCACAAGTTACTACTGTATACTATAGTATAAAAGTATAATACAGTTTAACAGTGCATTATAGTGTTCGTTATTGTAACTATAATCCATCACAAGGTAATGCAGTATACAAAACTGTACCATAGTATTTGTTGTAGAACTGTAGTACATTACAAGGCACTACAGTATTCAATTGTGTACTATAGCAGTTATTCTCACAGGCCAGTATCAAAAACTACTGCGGATCAGGGGTTAGCAGAGCGTTGCGGGGTGGGGAGGGGTATTTGCTAGCAGATCGTCGCTTGTGCTATTTTTTATTTTTTTTATTTTTTATGAAAACTACGTTAGGAACAAGCTTCATACAGATACACATATACAGATAGGTCCATAAATATTTGGACTGATACAATTTTCATAATTGTGGCTCTGTACGCCACCACAATGGATTTGAAAGGAAACAATCAAGATGTGCTTTAAGTGTAGACTTAACATCCAAATTGGGTGAATGGTGTAGGAATTACACCCATTTTTATGTGGTCCCCCCACATATATTAGGGGCTCAAAAGTATTTGGACAAACTAACAATCCTGAATTAAATTGTTAGTTTCAATACTTGGTTGCAAATCCTTTGCAGTCAATGACTGTCTGAAGTCTGGAACCCATAGACATCATCAGATGCTGGGTTTCTTCCCTGCTGATGCTCTGCCAGGCCTGCACTGCAGCTGTCTTTAGTTCAGTCAAAACAAACCAATCAGAGATAGCAAAAACACTAGGTGTGGCCAAATCAACTATTAGGAACATTCTTAAAGAATAAATGCACTGGTGAGCTTAGGAACACCAAAAGGCCCAGAAGACCATGGTAGTGTTATGTAATGGGCATGTATGGCTGTCAAGGGAACATGCAAACATAAAAAAAACTGCAACAATACTACGTTAGTGTACTTCCATGTACATTCAACATTCAAATTTAAAATAGTGCATAACGTTTTGAGCTCTTTACTGTTAATCCATGTATATTCAATGTACTCACTTGTTACTGTCATTGTCATGTTTATTCTCTTCAAAATAACCAAGTATAAGGTCCTATAACCTTAGCTTATTATAAAGGTCTTTTAAGTTATAGAATCTCCCTGAGCTATAAATACTTTGCATTAGTATCTGCTGGTCTCTGCCAATTTATTAATAAAATAAACATTATAATTGAATATAATACAAAACCGTCAACATGTCCACATACCGGAAACAAAATAGCAAATAATTACAATTCCACGATACAAGGACTTCCGTTAACTGAAGCAAGACTGAAAATTCACTGCTTCCACACTCTCCCCAATCCAAATTATATTTTATAAATACTTTACTTTTGAGTAAATAACTGTACAAATTATATTGTTTTGCAAAATTAAAGTTAAACTAAGACCTAATTTTAGAAGCTTTGTTTCATGCTTTTGTTTTGCCTTGTGCCAGTGCTGAATGACACTCTTCCTCTGCTAAGGTGTCTCATTGTTGCGGTTGCTCTACAGGTGTGTTTATTGCTGTGCAGGCCTGAAAAAGTTAACTTTCTGGTACTATTCTTGTAATCAATAGGGGAAGTGACCCAATTAAGCCCACCAAAATCTAAGTTTTACATGTTTTCTTATAAATGTGAATTTCTTCCCAGTAAAGTGGGTATTAAATAAAAGATTAATCTAATCTAACCACTTGTGGTAGATTTTGTCAAATTTACTAAAATTTACTCATTTAATTGCAAAAGTGAAAAGTCCAGAGTGGGCTTTTAAGGTACTTGTGTACCCTTTAAGCCCACAAATCCCAAATAAGCCTAAAAGAGTTACAACAGGAAATACTTCAAATTGCATCGATTAAGCATTTAATATTTTATAGATTATTGAATTCAGACCCTAAATAACCAACCTAACCAATTAAAATTGTATTTTCATATTATCTGAGACTAATTTCCATCACAAGGAATTGTTGCATTTGTAGAGGCAGTTTGCTCTGCTGGTGTGCCGATTGTTGTGGTTGGGGCCGGGGCTGTTGGGGCTGTGGAAGTCTGCACAGGTGCTTCAGAAAAAGGAGCATGATTTGTGGACACTTGTCTGTCCACCCGGTTCTGGCTCACAGGGAATATTCCAGTGCTCTCAAAGCCACCGATTATGTTTTCTGGCTTGAGAGCTGCGGAAAGTACATCAAGTTTCGTATGGAATTCCTCCTTTCAAATCTTGTCCCTGCTAACACGGGAACGGCAGTGCAGTTCTTTCCTCCATTACCTTTTGACTAGGGATGCACCGATTGGTATTGGGACATTATGGCAAAATTATTGTATCGGCTACTGGTCGATTGGTTTAAAATGGCAGATATTTCCATCTGATTGTGCGGCTTTTATTGTGTATAACTAAGCATCTGATTTGTTAAATTCTAGTTTAACAAAAATATGAATGACACACACAAACTGCAATCCAGTTACCCTCGACCTGCTCTCGGGTATCGGCACAGAATTTTCATATTGGTACATCCTTATTTTTGACTTCACTAAACATCGTCTTGTCCAGTGTTTCAGATGCTTAAATACTACAATCTCACTCTTGGGCGTTTAGAACTCATGTGCAAAGAGGTGAAGTTTAAATTTCCAAATCTGTTCTACTGTTCAATCAAATGGTAGAACTCTACAAATACAAAATAAAAGAAAGATTTCTAGCTGTGATTAGATTTAAGGCATTAGGAGTAAGTTCTCACTTTGACTTTAAGGATAGGTCAAAGGTCACAGTGGAGGACATTTTTGAAGAGACCACATGCAAGTTCCTATCCGAGTTCTTTAGCAATCATTAGCCTATCTATACTCTTTAGGAAAATATTAACACTTAAGTATTGACTGACATTTAAGTAGAGGGTCAAAGGTCATGATCAATATGCTTGTACTATTTTAGTTGTACATACAGATGGGTGACAAATTAAAGAAAAAAAACAACATAAGGTGTCTCAGTAAGGTAACAGCTTCAATGCCCTTCGCACAGATTCTATGAGTCTCTGAACTCTACTGGAGGGATAGAACACCATTCTTCCGAAAGATATTCCCTCATTTGGTGTTTTGATGGTGGTGGAGAGTGCCATCTAACATGTTGGTCCAAAAATCAATTGGTGTTCAATTGGGTTGTGATCTGGTGTCTACAAAGGCTAGAGCATATGATTCACATTTTCATACTCATCAAACCTCAGTGACCACTCGTGCCCTGTGGATGGGGCCATTGTCATCCTGGAAGAGACCAGTCCCATCAACATATGATAAAGGTGATCACTCAGTAACTTTGTAATGATTTCCAATGACCCCTTCACTCTAAGGGGATAAGTGGACCCAAACCATGCCAGGAAAATGCTCCCCACAGCATAACAGAGCCTCCAGACCCCCTCGCTGTAGGGGTCAAGCAGTCAGGCCTGTACCGTTCTCTGTACCATGTCCCACACATGCATTCACTCACTTGTTGAGAACACTAGCCAGTTGAGCATCTTTGTGACTGAAGCTTCTGCCATTCGTGCCTCAATAATGATCTCTTTCAAAGTCACTTAGATCCTTTCCTCTTGCCATTTTGATCCAAAATCGAGGTCAACTGGGCCTGCTCAGCACTTTTATACATGCCACAGAGCATGACATGATGTTAATTTCTTAACTGCATCATAAAGTACACCTCTTTGGAGGCATCCATGTTCCTCCAATCATTTATTCAGTTTTTTTCATTAGATTTTTCAGCCATCTGTATATTATGCTCTTTACAAATCTGAAGTCAGACAGCAGCCTTGCTTCTAAGAGGAAAAAAAAAGTTTAACAGCAAGGCAGACTGTTCACGTAAGGCAACAGTCAGCAAAACCAGTTCTTGCCTCGTTGTAATGATATGCTAGCTATCATGACTGCTGTTCCTGGTACACAACACAGTCAACACTAATGCGATGACCTGGGTGGGGCGATTAGATGTTGTCAGGTAGACTGAATGTAGTGCTGCAGGAGATGCACCCACACACAGGCAAACAAAACACAATAGCACAAACAGGGAGGATGCAGCCAGGACACCTGAGCTGGGACCTCTGAACGACTCAAAACCCAGAACCACGCAATGCTTTCACAACAAATGGTGGTTGGTTTAAGGCTCTGAAGTCACATACTAATTACTGAAAAAGCGGTTGTATTTAACACTACTTATTAGTAGTGAGAGGCCTTTCATCTCCTGATCCAAACCCCAACTCTGCAGGTGTCCATTTCCTCTGGCTCTCCTACCACACTGCATCTATTCTACAATCACGGTCCTGGGTGACCAAGCGCCCGTTTAGAGTAAAAGGGCAGATACCTTTACTTATTAAACCACTCACTACTACAGCTCTACTCAACTATAAGAAATCCCCGGAGCTTTTGAATGATTAAGTCAGTGGTTGGTCTACAGTTTGTATGAATTGTTTATAAAGATAACTTGTTTACCAGGTTGCACTGTACACTTCACACACACTTGTGATATTCAGGGACAAATAAAAAGGAAGACCTTCAGCTTGCGTGGCTCATTCAGTTACTGGTAGCTAAATGTATATTTTCAGAGGAATTGTAGAAAGAGGCTTCAACAGTCTGCCCGGGTCTGCCTATTCCCGACCCCCACAACTCTCAGTGTTAAGTGCCTACTGAGTTTAGCACCAAATGGCAAGATGTCATCCCTGAACTGCAAAACCGTAGATCTCATCAGTACACAAGTCTATCATGAGCAAAAACTAGCACCAACTTGATGCTGTCATAAAGGGGGGGACACCAATGACGACGAGTGGAAGACCTTTTCAGATTTAAAATGTACCTTCAGGGGGGGAAATGAAACCCTCACGTATACAAACATTTCAGCACAGAAGCACAGTCTACCAGCAAGCATCCTAACAATTATATTATCTAATATCACTACTATAATTACATGTGGAAGGGCATTGTGGAATTTTAGGGGGTGTTGTTTTCAGTACATCCCCAAAAATCGTACAACCTATCCCTCCCCCCCCCGCCATCAATGCTTCCAATTACAATACATTTTAAAAATCCACTCAAAGTATGTATAAAACAACCTAATCTTGAACGAGATTGACGTGCAGAAACTGTGTTCAGCACGCACGTACGCAGGGAGTTTATCCTAGTACTACCACCACTGACGGAGGATCGAAAGTAAAAGTCATTTTGTATCATGTGTGCATCACTGGTGTTTCTCATTGCGTATCACACTGATTTATAATCGGTAATAATTGATATCCAGGTTAGTCAGGTCATCGTTAAAGCCACGGGGCTGCTACGAGAGGTTGGGGGGTTTGGGTTTGTGTGTGTGTGTGTGTGTGGGGGGGGGGTTTACCCGCGTTTTTATTTACGCATCGTTGGGGGAGGGGTGAATAATTGGCATTTTAATTCGCAGAGCCGAGTAGATCTGCGTTGATCCGAGTCACATTAGTAACTTAATATCTTGATGTGAAAGACTCGGTACACCTTTCACACTGCGTACGAAATTACGTAGATACCGCCCTCCTTCTCCCCACACACAGAGAAACTGGATTTTTTTTTCATTGATTTAGCTCTCTCGATCAGTTTTGTTTTGACATTTTAGTCCAGCTACACACCAGGTTTCAACGTAATGTCTGCTGCGCCATCACTCCCAATATACAGCAGTAACACAAAAGATTTAGAAATACATTCAAACCTCTCAGATGCTATAAATTGTGGCATTACTCGTTTTATTACACATGGTCAAGCCACTCTGCTCCTCCATTCAAGTTGTAGTTAAGAGTGTGACGACATGGGATTTAAGAAAAACAACGGACTTCATCTCCCACCATAAACCCACCACGAATCTCGCAGAATTGTGGGAAACGTAGTCCCACAAACGCTTCCACCTTTTGATGTCATCAGCGTTACATCAGAGAGCACTACACATCCCATGATGCCACGCGAGAGCCCTACCGTACTGCGTTGATGCCCGTTACTCAGCAATAGGAGCCCATGTGGTACAATTTACCTACATACATTAAATCCGAAATGTAATCGTACCCCCTACCCACCCGTGCGGATCGAAGTTCTCACCATGTCTCCTGGTTGCTGAATTTTTTAGTGACCACTTTGCCCAGCTCCAGTCCCAGTCGGTCGGCGATCTTCTGGGACAGGTCCTGGTGAGAGCTCCCGCTGAAAATCTTTATATTCGGCATTTTTGGGCGTTCCAGGGCGTCGGTTTAATGAAAGCAGGTGCGATAATAAGAAAAGTAGAGATGATTGTTAATGTGTATTTAAAGGCGCCTGAAGCAGTGGCTGTTTTGAAGGCAGGTGTGCTTGCTTGCAGTCGGCCGGTGCTGTGGGGTCTGTGGGTGTCAGCCCGCTGTGCGTGTCTCCATCACATTGTACGTGCTCGAACACTCTCCTGGCGCTGCTCTATTATTCTTTTCTCCTCCTCCCCCTGAGCAGCCTGCAACGTCACAAAGCCCTCCCCCCACACCTGCTGATTGGTCACCTGCTAAACTCCTTTTCTCCTTTGCCCTTTCCATTTGGTTAAAGCCTCTAACGACCAGTTTGACGACGGGGGGTTGGCTTGCTGGTGATTGGTGAACCGCGTTGTCACAAAACCTTCACCAGGAAAAGCCGTCCCTCTCCACACGTGGTCGCTGCATGGTGTACGTAGTTGCAGAAACAGAAACTGATGAGAAATAACTATTGTGATTGTATTACAAATAAATACATTGCACAGTTCCTTTCGAATACATATATATTTTATCATATTTTAGAATCTTCCTGTAGCTATTGGAGCTTGCTGTATAAGACATCTCGTTAAATCCACAAACCCATGTAAAGATAATGATAATGACAGCAGAACGATCTGCCGAAATGTCGCTTTAATATGTGCATATTATTCTGCTCTTCTTCTATGTAAATATTAACAAGAATAAATAATTGACTTCCATAAAAAGGTAATTCTCGGTTTATAAAGTAATTTCGCTTTAACACGTAGTAGTACTGTCGTCTGTGTAAATATTAAACGGAGGAATGAATTGGCTCGCCTAATGACGGAATTATTTTGGTTTCTATTCCAGCCGACCATTGCAACACCTACAGCTACAATGCATAAATATTTGACATTTGGTGAGTGTGTATATAATGCATGTATGTGTATCTGTCTCGTCTTAAGTGCTACCCTCTGTACAGAACGTGCAGCACACATTACAAGGGCAAGAGCTCATTCACGGAAAAGGGCACTTTTCAAGCATCCACAGAAGCATGTAGTATTGTAGTGCTCTGGTCTCCGGTATAACGATAATTACATCAAAAGGCGGAAGCGTTTCTGGTACTACATTTCCCATGATTAAGCGAGGACGTGATAACGAAAAATAACACATATAGACCTAAGTATATATATATATATATATATATATATATATATATATATATATATAGACCATAGAGCCGCAATAATGAGCTCCTGGGCCAGGCAGCTTCCATGCTGGGGAGAGAGGCCCAGAAGCTGTGGGACGTGGGTGAGTTGAGCTGGTGGAGCTTTAAGAGGGACTTTGAGCACATAGCACAGTTAAGTGACTTGAGGGACAAGTTGAAGCTGTTGGAGCTGAGAGAATGTCTGGGTGAAGATGTGTGGGAGGTGGTGGAGCAAGCTTTATGCAGACAAGCAATGATGTATGGGACTAATGGCGTGCTTAGATGATAATTGCATTGAGACAGGATGCAGCATGGCTGTGATGTGGAGCAGCGAGACAGCAACAGCAAGGAGGTCCAGCAAGAGGGAGGGTACACAGAGCCAGAGTGCGCAGCCCAGCCACAACTCCCGCTGAAGAGGAAACTTAACCGGAAGAACAGCATCAGCAACAACCAGGATGTGATAGCGAGGCCCAGCTCAAAGAGGCCTCTGCTGAGTTGACAACTCCTGCAGAGGAAGAGAACGTTGGTGACCGAGAGTGGCTCGACGACGCCATCTAAGCTATGCTGGAAGATGCAGAGCGGAAGTGTGGCCATCTTGAGGAGGATATAACAAGACAGTCATCCAAAGCTCCGCGGGAGATGGAGCCAACATGCATGGCCCAGCTACAGCTCCCCGCCAATGAAGAGTGCACTCAAGTGGGGGAGCAGCTTCCGTGGGGCACTCGCTGTAACACAGCTACGAAAATGAGACTCCACTGGAAGACGCCAACTAGTTGCCTAAGTGGCGGGAGCAGCAGGTGACACTGTGGGTCACATTCCAGAGGTGGATTCTGTGTACAGTGAAAGAACAGATGGGTGGTGGCCGATTAAAAGCACCACCCCAGTGGCAGATGGTGGTCACCAGTGCGAAGGGTCCGCCCAAGCATGTGCAGGCTCAGGTCGAGCCGCAGAGAGAGAGAGAATTGTCCTTCCAGGTTTCGCAGAAGGGCTGAAAGGGGGCCGCTGGGGTGTAAGTACAGCCAACTTTACGTGGACACTTCACTGGACTTTGCCTTATATTTCTCTGGGCCCCTGGGGTGGGGGGGGTCGACGTGCATGTGTGTGTGTCTGTCTGTGTGTTGGGGGTGGGGCGGTCTATGGTGTGCGTGCATGCGGGTGGTGTGCGTGCTTGTTACATTAGTAGGGGTGAAGGGTTAGCCCCATGCAGGAACACGGGGGGTGCCATGATTGGGGGAGCCAGTCATGGGGCCAGAGGACTTAAATAGGGTTGCCTGGTTCCCGCGCGTTGGTTCAGTTCCAGTCCAGTTCTAATAGAGTTCTAGTTCTAGTGAGAACTTGTGAGAGTGCAGAGCATGAGAGGGGTGCATGCTTGAGGAGTGTCAATATTGTGTTAAATAAAAAGTTCCTGTTTGTTTGAACCCTACGTCTCCTCCATTATTTGCTGCTTTATTTGCTGAATTATTATTTGCTGAAGAACCCCAAGTCGTTACACTATTTTCAATTACTAGCGTTTAGCATGCAAATTCCCTCCCCCACAAAAAGCTTAATTTGTGCTTTTGCACAAAAGTAGTGTTGGAAGTATTGGTAGCTATTTGTTGACTGGAAAAATATGCTCGCTAACGTTTAAAGCTACACCAAAATAAATGTAGCTCGCAGATGCAAAGCTACTGAAAAAAATAGTGAACTATAGCAAAGTAGGCTACTCCACAAAACTGGCTATCGTCACAGGTTTTAGTAACTACATACCAATAAAACCATTATGTACACAGTACACCCTGGCTAACGATGCCTGTATTTAATTATTAATTATTGGTAATATAATCTAAGACAGGTGGAGGGCAAGTTAAAAGTGTGTGCATTGATTATTTTCACCGTGATCTTGTTGTCTTTAGCTTTTAACTGGTGTTTTAAAAGGTGTTCCTGTGGGTGTGCCGAGCATGTGTGAGAGAGAGAGAGAGACAGAGAGAGTGCGAGGGAAAGAAAGAGAGAAAGATGTTGTCAGAGGGTGAGATTAAGGATAGGATTCTGTGCTGAAGCTGAAATCAGAACTCCACAAGGTTCTTCACTCTTGATTCACCCTTTGATTCTCGAGTGGAGTATTTTTCACTTTATTGCTTTCCAAACATGAACCATGTTATACACAGAAAATAAACCACAGTGAAGACAAGAGCATTTACATATATAAATAAACAAATAATCAAATTAAAGTCCACAGGGGAATGGATCAGAAACAGACAGGATGACATTCTTGGAGAGAAAAAAGGAACACACACCAGGAGAAAAGCATGTGTCATGTGACAAACCAAGGTGTAAAAATATAGTTTCCATAAAAATAATGGAAGAGTAGTAGGTTTAAAATGTTTATATTTTATAAAAATAAACATGGTCCATGCTTCTATAATTTTGTATAGTTTTAAATATAACTTTAGACTTTAGATATAACTTTATTCATCTTTGTAACTATGATACATGACTACTAGAAACAATACTAAGATACAGTGGCTTTTCTTGCTTTTTTTTTTACAAAACAGTTTGAAGCCTTATGGGATATCCTCCAGTGTTGAACATTTTAAAAGTGTGTATTTTATCTTCACCATTTTTTTTTGTACATTATATACAACTTAATGATATAATACATCTTTGTGGAATTAAAAAGCATGACACATTCAGACAAACAGACCCACAAGCACGCACAGTAAAGTCTGTAGGTAGCTTCCTTTGTGTCCAGAGTGTTTGTCCAAAACACATTTCTGCTGTTCATGCCACTCAGCTTCACCTCTCCGACACTTATGCTAATCCAACTTTCCTTTTTTCTTCTTTACTTGCTGTAGCTGCTGTTTTGCAGAAGCACTGGTGTCACCAACAGTTTAATGTGTGGACAACAGACATGGCAAACTACAGGAAGAATAAAGCGAATGCTACAGCTCGAAAGAATGGCTAATGTGAAAGATACATGGTACTGTAAACAAACAAACAAAAAACTCACACAGGAAAAAGAAAAAAGCACATCGTTATGATGAAATTATGTCACACTGCATTCAGGATATATCACTACTCACTTAAAACTCTAACACACGTTGGATGTCTCATGTTACTGTGCGTGCAGAGGGACAAGAAGAGTCACAGAGAGGTATTTATGCAGAGAACAGGTGTTTGTTTTATTAAAATACATTAGAAAAAAAACTAGGCTGTGTTCTTTATATCTCTCTTAGCATGCAAAATTGGTATAAGGTGTATAAAAATGGGATGTCTGTGGGAGTGGAGGGTGGAGGGATGTGGAAAAATTCAGCAAAATGCATCGACATAAATCACATTGTTGCAATGATTCGTGAACTAAAAAATAGCGTAATTTGAGATAACCACAACTTTTAAAAAGACCTCCATGAACTCTGTGGGTGAAGGCAAAGCATCCTATGGTGACTTTGGGGAAGCCTCCCGGGTGGCAGTAAAGCCATACAAGTAGCCTTTACTGCTTCACAATTTGCCAAGAAAGGAAAGGAAAAAATTTACAAAAACAAACACACACACACAAAAACTATCATAAGAAAGTTTGGTGACGATATGGCTGAGAATGGTGCTGGTGGGCCGTGGCAGATTATCTGTTGTACAGTGCGTGCAGATACGAGACATCCTGCGCATACGAGACACACTGCGCATCCTGTACCGTTCACATGCTTGGCTGGGTTTGTTTCCTCAGGAGGATGTCTTCTGCAGCCCTGTTAGAGGAGCGCTGGATGAGCAGCGGGTGGTATACATGTGTATGTGCGTGTATTTTGTGTCAGTCATTGAATTACACAGCAAAAGCACCACAACACGTGTCACGATGGATGGGTGAGCCGTACCTCACTATTAAGGAGGACTGTTTTTTTATTTTTTGTACGTGACCCGTGATGAGTTTGAATGTCTGCTACATTGTCTGCCCTGAGCAGGTGAGGTCTACCTGTTTCTCTATTAGGCATCAGTACACGCAGGTGTGTGCGTAAGCGTCGCTATCCAACCAAATCTGTGTCGATTTAAAATCTGAAGATATATAAAATCCAGGATTGTGAACACATCACACTTAAAACAATGTCCAGATACCCAGTATAATAATTGGTAAGGTGTCACAAGTATTAAAGAATTATACAGACAAATACATCACCCAATCAACCAGCCATTTTCACTATCTAAGAGTTTTTATATATAGATTCAGCTACTGACATTTTCCCATATAAGGATCAGTGCTCAACAGATGACAGATTTGTAATCCTCACCTCAGCAATTTACTATTATGGTTACTGTTGTTATTGTTATTATAATTATAAGTATTATTATTATCAACAATATTATTGTATTTATCATCTCAAAAATAAACTCAGTATGTAAACTTCAAGTCTCAGTCAGTGTTGCAAGAATGATATTAAAAGAGTCAGTCAACAGTGAGAGCTGTAAGCCCCTCTGTGGGATTCTCCCCATTGCTGTGTCGAAAGCAAAGGAGTCCACAGAGCTTCCAGTGCACCCTTGAGCATCCTGTGTGGAGGCAGCCTCTGTAAACAGTGTTGAAAAGGAATTGTTGCATTGTAATGGCGGCTGATGAGGTGGAAAAAAAATTATATTAAAAACTAAATTTAAAACAGAGATACTAATCATCTTCAAAACTGCTGTCCAGGAAACAACAGGGGGAGTATACTGCCCATGCTGCATAGCTTTCCCAATTAGTCTCTCTCCTCCCCTACTGGAGTCTAAGGGAAGTGAGGGATTGCTGTGCATAAGTCAGTCAAGGCCGCATACAATAGAGAGCTTGTATGCACAGTACAGGGAGTATCCTGTCCTGGGGAGGGTAGTGGTGCCCTGCAAATTGTGGGTCCTGTATGGGAGAGAGGGTTGGGTGCACTGTTCCTGTAGGGCTTTACTTGGCGATGAGGATCTTCACAGAACGAGTGAGGGAGCCTGCCATGGTGCCTCCGGGAGCTGGTGGCGGGGTGACGGCGCTGCTGGTCTTGGTGGGCAGGCTGCTGGAGCGGCCCATGGATTCCTCGGCAGCCCGCAGGAGGAAGGTGTAGTTCAGGGCTACCTCCTCCACCTTCCTCAGCAGCTCTAGTCGCTGGGCCTCGGAGCGCACCCCACGCACCAGCCGGATGAAGGTCTGTGTCAGCGCACACAGCACTTGGAAGCTGGAGGTCACGGCACTCAGCATGCGCGTGGGGCTCTTCTCCACGCCTGCCACCCGCCGACATGATGCCCGGAACTCCTTGAACCTCAGTGCCAACTCCTTCTTGTACTCTACCAGCCGGGGCGCCAGCAGCCTGGGATCATCCTCTGGCTGGGGGCTGCTTGCGCACTGCCGCAGGATGGCCAGCAGCTCGTTGGCGTCCAGCTGGGCACTGAGGAAGCCATCAGGCAGCGAGAAGGTCTTGCCCTGCAGAGCTTGCACCCGCGACAGGCTGCCTTCCAGCGTACCCGAGCTGCGGAGGTCAATCTCCTGGCTCTGCGGCTCCTCTTCGCCACTACAGCCATCCGCATCCAGCACTTGTAAGGTCTTGCTGACTACGGGAACGGTGTTGGCATCCAACTGCATCCCTGGCAGTACCTGCAGTGGGATGGAGTAGGAGAGCTCATCCTTCTCGCTGCTCTCGTCCGTCACCTCACACTTGCGGTAGCAGAAACAGAAGGAGCAGCACTTCTCCCTGCCATCCTCCTCCTCTCCTGGAAGCCCCACTACACCCTCTCCTACCCCAACCTGGCCCTCGCGCAGCAGCTCCAGCTCTCTTGCCGCCTCTGACTGGATGGAGAACACTGCCTTCCTCTTCCCTTCCCCCAGCTGTGCGTATGAGGGCTCCACAGGGGTCGGTTGCTTGGAGGCTGCAGTCCTGGCTCGTTCCATTCCCTTCTCCAGGCTCTTGGTCTTGGTGGGTTTCACTTCAGCGTACAGGGGCACTCTCTCATTGCTGTCTGCCTCACTGATGCTGTAGCGGCGCAGGAGCTTCTTGTACTGTGGCGCCCCCATGCACTCTGAGCGTGAGGTGCAGGTGGGCAGGCAGGATATGGGCTGCTCTCGGGGCTCCCGGGACTCTAGGCTGGTGGAGCGGATTCGAGTGGTCTTGATCTCCAATGTCTGGGGTCTGCTGAGGTCTTCCTGTTGCTGGGGGGGCTTGGGGATGGCAGGGACAGGTATGGGCTTGTTGACAGTCCTCTCCCTTCCTCTCCTCTCCAGGGCTGTTCCTATGGGAGTGTCAGGCAATCGAATACCCCGGCATATTCTCTTGCAGTCGCAGCTCCGGCGCTGCTCCCGGGAGATGCCGGGCACTTTCTGCACGGGGCTGGTACGCAGTTGGCAGGGGCAGGGCGTGCCTGCTGGAATTGGGGAGGCGCCCTGGGGGAGGAACTCCACCTGTGCCGTTTTGGGTTTCAGGAGTTCCTCCAGGAACTCCAGCTCATACTGCCGGACCTTCTGTAACTGGGCCTGCCGCTCATCTGTCTCGCGGCGCAGTCGGGCAGGGAAGGTGGCGGACAGCAGGTTCCTGAAGCTCAGGAAGGGGGCGCTGCGCTGTGGCCTGGGTTTCATGACACTCAGCTTCTTGCACTCGGCAGCATCGGCATCGGGATTGGTGGCAGCAGCAGAGGCAGCAGCAGCAGCAATAGCAGCTGTAGTGGTGTCCCCTGACCCAACTGCTTGTGTGCTCTCTACCCGTGAAATGGCGGTTTTCAAGCACTTGGGAGTCTCACTGGGGTTTTTGCTATGGCCAGAATCTGCCTTGATCTCAGGCTTCTCCTTGCGCTCTGACTTCTCTGGGTTGAGTGCAGAGTACTTGGGTGGGCCCAGGAGGCCAGGCTTGTGGCCTGGCTCTGTCCCTGTGCCCCTCACTGCGCTTTCTTTGCTGGTGGCCAGGTACAGCCCCTTGGCTTTGGCACGCAGTCGCTCATCATCAGTCGGCGAGGAGGAGTGGAACACCACCACCTTTTGGGCCTGGTGGTCCTTGAGACGCAGCGGGGCCCCTGGCTCCGGCTGCACAGGGCAGGTGCAGAACAGCTCCCCAGTAGGCAGCATGCCCTTAGAGCTGGAAGGCTTGTTGGTCTTCCTAGAGGCAGCCTCGGCATCTTGGCACGTGTTAGTTTGTCGAATCTTGGCAGAAATGGCACTGTCCACAGGCAGGAGAATGGGTAAGGCTTTGCTGGTAATTTCTGGGCTGGTGGTACCAGAGACTTTTCCTTTTGCCTCTGTGGGAGGAGTAGGACTCAGTTTGCCCTCCGCATTACTCAGCACCTTCAGGTCCATGGAGGCCTGGCTCCTCTGCTCCTGGCTGGCATGTTTGAGATCCCCAGAGGCTTGAGAAGGAGAGGCACCAGAGTCACAGAGAGCCCCAGGTGTGCTCGCAACACTCAAGTCCAGCTTTCCCGGGTTCTGGGGGCTCTGAGAAAGGTCTTGGTTCCTCCCCTGCTCCCCTGTGGAGGTGGGGGTCTCCTGGCCCGGGCTGACCTTCAGTGGGGTGCTCTTGGTGAGGACAAGGGGCTTGGGAGGGCAGCTTGTGCACAGCTGGCCCACGGAGAAGGCTGCCCCACCCAGGGCTTGAGTCGTGCAGCCAGAGATAGCTAAGGGAAAGTCACAGCGGCTGAAGATGCGCTCCTTGTTGATGTGGTGGGCCAACAGGTAGGCCTGGCTTTGGTGCTGCTTCATGGCGGACATCATCTCAGACATATCATTTAGTTCAGAGGAGTTGGTCTCATGTCCGGAGTCCAGCGACGACTCAGGCGTTATGGCCGCCAGCACGATCAGACCTGTGGAGGAGTAGGGAGCAGAGGCACAGTCAGGCTTACACAAACCAATCCTGCCCAGACACAGTCCTGTAGTGCAAGATTGTATGAAGACTAGAAATCATGCAGGATTTGGCCAGGATCCATAGATTAGCATTACTATTCTGGTAATTACCAAGGATACGGGAGACCTGTAGTTCTCCCTGCAATGGCTGAAGGGTAAAAAGATTTTGTCCCCACTACCTTGCAGGAGTATAAATACAGTGCCTATAGAAAGTCTACACCCCCTTTAAAAAGTTTTGATTTAATCCGGCCCTTATCCAATTATGATATAGCAATTTTGTATGTTTAATATATATATATGTATTAGGGCTGTCAGTCAATTAAAATATTTGATCGGTTAATCAATGTGCATTAGTTAATTAATCGGTAGATTAATCGGGCACTTTCTAAAATAAGTGTAAGTGGTTGTACCACCAAGTAATACTTTAATAAATACTAATAATTGAAATTACAGTATATCAACGCTGAACAGGAATGGTAAAAACATATAGAAATGTACATTAAAAAAACAACAACACTAAATTATTATAATCAGCAAACTAAATTATAATTGCTACATCAAACAGATGTTTTGCTCTAAAATGAAACCGTAAACTACTAGCATTGCCCTTGTAAGAAAAGCATTGCTTACAAATGAAACAGAAAACGTTTACTTTGTCTTCAATGTTTCCTTCCGAATCCAGTTTGAATCCAAAGCTGGACCGTAGTGACTGTAACCCTCCAGTTTGCCCACAGATACTGTGCTGTAGCTCTGGTGATGTGATATCTTGTGTGATTCGCCTATAATGTAACACTATAGAAGCACAGGCTGGTCAGTTTGACAGATTTAAATGTAATCACTCTGTGTTCCTGATTACACTTTTGCCCAAGAAAGTTGGCGGTTTCTGCCCCATCTTGGATCTGAGGCGCATGAACCGCCACCTCAAGGTGCTGTGCTTCAAGATGCTCAACCTGCGCACCATGTCCCAGGCCATCAAGCCCGGCAACTGGTTTACCACGGTGGACCTGAAAGATGCTTACTTTCACATCCCCATTGCGCAGGCGCACAGGAAGTTTCTCTGGCTGGTTTGTTCTCACTCGAGGGAGCAGGTTCGTATACACACAAACGCCACCTGACGCCAACTCAGCAGGCACAGTTCCTCGGACTGCGCCTCGATTCCGTTGCCATGCTCGCCATGCTGGCGCCAGAGAGAGTTGACTCAATACACACGTGTCTCTCCCTCTTCCGACTGAGAGCTCGTGTCAGGGTGTCCCTTTGCCAGAGGCTACTGGGCCTCCTAGCGTCTGCATCACAGACCCTCCCCCTCGGCCTCCTCCAGTTGCAGTGGTGGTTCAGGTCTCTCAGACTGGGAGAGGAAAGGCAGGAGCCAGAGCCACGATCAAGCACACCGAGTCACAGTCACTCCAGCGTGCTGGAAGGTGCTCCGTTGGTGGCGGAGCCCCCACAATTTGACCCTCGGTGTGCCCCTGGGGCCAGTCTATCACCGAGTAGTTATGATGACAGACGCCTCCAAGCAGGGTTGGGGAGCAGTCTGCGACGGACGTGGAGTCCGAGTCAGGTGGACGGAGCCCGCACGGGCCCTCCATATCAACATCCTGGAGTTACAAGCAGTACTCCTTGGACTGTCTCATTTCCTGCCAGTCCTGCGGGACAGACATGTGCTGGTTTGTACGGACAACACAGTGGTGGTTGCCTATATCAACAGGCAAACTGTACTGTCTAGCATGCCGTCTGCTTCTGTGGGCGCAGCTACGGTTCCGTTTCATCAGAGCAGTTCACATCCCAGGCCTGTCCAACACCGCGGCGGACCTCCTCTCTCAGGGAGGCCCCCCGGTCTTGGAATGGTGCCTCCACCTGCTTGTGGACAACAACTATGGAGCCGGTTTGGCAGGGCGGATTTGGATCTCTTTGCCTCGGCAGAGTCCACACACTGCCCACTATTGTTCTCCGTCCAAGACCGCTGAGGAACCCTAGGGATCGACGCTCTAGCCCACACGTGGGCGCGCTGTCTCCTTTACGCGTTCCCACTGTTCCGCCTTTTCCTGGTGGTCCTGGAGAAGGTCAGGAGAGAACGAGCAACAGTTCTGCTGATATGCCCACGGTGGCCTCGCAGATTCTGGTTCGCAGACCTGATCGCCCTCCTCCACGGAGAGCCTTGGCAGCTCCCAGTGAGAGCGGACTTGTTGTCCCAGGTGCAGGGCACGCTTTGGCACCCCAATCTGGGCCTCCTCCAGCTTTGGGCCTGGCCCCTGAGCGGGAGCGGTTGATTACCTGGGGTCTGTCAGACGCAGTAGTTGCCACTATTCAGTCGGCGAGAGCTCCCTCTACGAGGTCGCAGTATTCCTACCACTGGCGGACGTTTAGCACCTGGTGCCAAGATTGCCCCATCGGGGTCATATTGCAATTTCTATAAGAGCTGTTCGACTAGGGCAAGTACCCGTCCACGCTCAAAGTATATCTGGTGACCATCTCCGCATGTCATGTCCGGATTGATGGCGAGCCTCCTGGGTCTCATTTTCTGGCTGTGCAGTTTTTAAAGGGAGCTCGACGGCTATGGCCTCTTCAAACCCTTTCACTGCCCGCATGGCGTCTTGATGTAGTACTGGACGCACTTTCCCAAGACCCATTTGAGCTACTGAACTCAGCTGAGCTGAAGCTGGTGTCACTTAAGACTGCGTTTTTGCTGGCAATCACCTCTGCAAAACACGTGAGCGAGTTACACGCCCTGTCCGCACACCCATCGTGTGTCTGTTTTGTGGGAGATGGCTCCAGGGTCACACTATGGTCTAACCCTGTGTTCCTCCTGAAAGTGCTGTCTCCATTTCATGTCAACAGGCCTATTGAGTTGATGGCTTTTCATCCTCCTCCCTTCACTTCAGAGCAAGAGAGTTGGCTTCACCTGCCTCGCCCTGTGCGGGCCCTCAGGTGTTATTTAGAACTCACTAAGGCGCTCAGACCAACTGTTTGTGTCTTATGGAGCGCGGACACAGGGCCAGGTGGTTTCAAAGCAGTGCCTCTCTTATTGGATTGTGGACACCATTACCATGGACTATGAGTCCACTGGGACCCCGGTGCCTGATCACCTGGTGGCCCACTCGACTCGAGGCGTTGCCACATCGTGGGCCCTTTTTCAAGGCGCCTCATTGGCAGACATTTGTGCAGCTGCAGCTTGGGCCTTGCTGCTTACATTTGCCCGATTCTACAGGTTGGATGTGATGGGACCGGTCCCTTCCATTGGGAACCCGGTGTTGGCTGCAGTAGCCTATGGGCTCTGGCTCCTGCCTTTCCTCTCCCAGTCTGCCCCTGTAAGTGCATCCTGAGGGAGCCGTGTCTTTCCCTTCCACCGGACTATGCCTTCCAGTCGAGCACCCATGCGAGCTGGCTGCTCCTGGATTTACTGACAGCCCTGTCAATGTGTTTTCAGGGCTTGTCATGTGGCCTACAAGCATGTTGCCTTATGAGGCCGCCCTGTATATAGTTCGTTCATTATAACTGTGTTGCGGTGGTGCATGCGTCTGGCCTGTACCCCACTTTATATATATGTGTATATATTGGTCAGCAGGTCTGTGGCCCACTCTGGCTGTATTACACCATGGAGCAGGGGACCGCTGCTGTTGTCCTCCAGTGGAGGGCACTTGAGTTCTCCAGTGCCCCGCTGTGTACATAGTTCATTTATTCACACGGTAGAGCTGTAGTTGCCCTGCGTTAGCTGCGCTATTCGACAGGTGTCAACTGCTCCTGTTTTCCATGGGCGGCGCATTAGTTTGTTCCTGCGCCCCGTGATGTATATATGTGTATATATGTATTATGTGTTAAACAGCAGGACTGTGGCTCCATTCTGAAATTGTAGAATGGAGCTCACTGCCGCTGTTCCCAGCTGATGGCGCCTGAGTTCGCTGCCTCGCTATGTAAATAGTTCCTTTGTTAACACAGTAGAGCTAATGTTGCTCTGCGTTAGCCGGTCTAACCAGCAGGCATCAACTGCTCCTGTGTTCCATGGGCGGCGCATTAGTTCGTTCCTGCGCCCCATGGTGTATATAGTTCGTTTGTACGAAATCTAAATTGTCAGCACAATGGAGCTCTTCCACTCTGTACTGTTTAGTTGAGTTGGATGCTCTTGCTGGTCTTGCTGTCACGCAATATGTATATATTGTATATTGTTCAGCTCGGCTTGTCAGGTATGTATTATGTTGTATTTTTCTCATTGGGTCTGTGGCCCACAGAGGCTGCACATGTGCTTGATTGCCCATGCCAGACATTGTGCAAGTAGATTACGACCTTGCTCCTAGCTGCACTAGTAGAGCAGCCGGCCTTGTAAGCGGAGGGCGTAAGAGTTAACCTCTGTAGCCTGTATGCTGATTGCAGACAGTTCCCGGTAGAGCGTGACTATGGTCCTCGCTCCTGGACGGCTCAGGTGCGGCCCTACAGGGCCCCTGAGGTTACTGTCTGGAGTTGTGTTGCCGAGGTCCCCTAGTGGTGCACCTCGGGGCAGGCTCCCTTATCAGGTCGCTGCCTCCTCCCTTGTGACGGTTTTGTTATACAGTAACCCCTCCACCTTGGGCAGTGCTTCCGACTTGAAAGATAACGATAGGTTACGTATGCAACCCCGGTTATCTGAAAAAGGAAGCACTGCCCAAGGGTTGCAAGGTCGCGCGGGAGTCATGTTCCCGGCAACAGAGGACGAACCTGCACTGATGTCACGTTTTATAGAACAGGATGTTGGAAGGGACCTGTTCTGAGTGACGAGCGTAGGGGCCAATGGCAGCTTTGATAGATTGACGTTTCGATCGGGATCCTACGGAAGTGCGCAGAAACCCCTCCCCCTTGGGCAGTGCTTCCTTTTTCAGATAACTGGGGTTGCATACGCAATGTATCGTTTTACCTGCATACACGCAAATCAAGTTCAAGTGGCGGTCTATACCTCACCTGTCTACAGTGTTTCATGTATAGCATTACAAGTGTCTTCTTACAACTGTAGTCAGACTGAGTGGACACTGAGAGTGATTACACCGCAAATAAACACTTGTTTCATTTATTTGTTTTGACTGTGTAGTGTACACGTTTAGAAAAACAATGTGCTGTGATGTGATTTATACCAATCGTTTTAATGTTTTATGTTCATATTTCCATTTAAATAACTACTTAATTTGTGCTAGTTTTATTCGATCGTTTGCCTTTCATTATATAGCTTTTAAAGGGCTATCTGTTAAAATAAGCGGTTTGGGCTTTTGTAGGTAGTTCCAAATGTCAGTGCTTCTAGTGTTTCATTATAATGAAAAGAAAAAATAAATCTGCTAGATTAAATAGAGAAAATATTGATCGTCGATCAATTCAGTAGTAGATTAATAGAACAGATTAAACGATTAATCGAGGCAGCCCTAATAAATATATATATACATATGTGGGGCAACACTGAAATCTTACTGACATTTTATGGAACTGACTTTTATTTCACTTTGAGCTGTTCTCCTCATGCATTGATTGAGCAAAATCGATTCCTATGGCAATATTGAACTTAAAAAAATATTCTGCCACAATAATGTTGCATGAAACGCCTTTATCAACAAAGCAATAGACATTGCCTCCATAGACATTTCCAAACATGATTTAATAATTAAACAAAATATTTTTAAGTAAATCGTATAAAGAGTAATTCCAGAAGATGCACCAGCTAGCTGACATATTTGTCTCAGGGAATTGCTCCCTGTTGGATTAAGGTAATGGGCTTAAAGATAATTTAATTACAACCAGCCTATCTTGTTCTTCTTAATGATTTGTAGAATCTTCAAAGATCAGTGCTGCTCTGTATCCGGCTCTGCTGTTTGCAGAGTGTCCCCTCTCATTGTTTATTCTTAAAGGATGTTTTCTCTAACTGAATTACGCCTGCTCTGTATGAATCAATTACACTTTTATGAGTGATAATAAAAGCTGATTAATATTTTAAAGCTGCAATAGTTTTTATAGTGTACAAAGCCCTTAAGCCCTGTCTTCAGATCAAATGCCTTTAAAAAGATTCCTGGACCTTCATATTTATTTATATATAGATCTCTATATATATATTTGTTCTTTTAAGCTGACCACTGAAACAAAATGCTCAATAGCTTTTAAAACATAATTATGATAATTAACAAATGCCAGGAAAACAAATCTGAAAAGGAATTGCTAGATCCAGGGAGTGACAAGGAAGGTTGTGTTGTGAAGGGTACAGGGGCAAGGGTTCAACTCTCACTAGGGTGTGTTTGACCAGCTCCAGCACAGTGTATGCTAGGAGTATGTGTGGTGCTGGACTGTATGGGGGGCCAGGCAACCGCAGTATTACTCTGTGCAATGTACGATTGGGGACCTGCGGTCTGCGGGGGCTGCTGGTGGTGGTGGGGGTAGTCCTCAGATGCAGCCAGGGCCTCCAGAGCCTGCAGAGTGGACACCAGGGCATCATCCAGCTCCTGGGCATGATCTCGAACTGTCCGCGTGGCCACATTGTCGATCAGCGTCACTGGCACCTCCTCAGGTGGCAGCCTCCTCTGCATGGGCAACGGCCCAGTAGCCCCCGCCACTGCTGCTGCAGCTGCCGCTGCCCGTCTCTTAGGGTCGTCCTCATCCGAGCTGTTGTCACGGAAACCAGGCGGTGGTGCGGCGATGGCGGGGGGTGGTGGCTGGATAGCTCCTCCCTCCCCCTCCTCCTCTTCATCCTCATCACTCCCGGGTGGGGGCAAGGAGATGAGGTCCACGGCGCCGCCTTCCCGGGATGCACAGGATTGGGTGCAGCGCTGACGTGGGACCTGCAGCTGTGGAGAGCTCCCGTTTGACGTCCCCACTGCCCCTGCCGCCGCCGCCTTCATTCTGGCCTTGCAGGAGTCGCAGAAGAATCTGCCAGGGTGCTGGCCAGGTTCCAGAGTGTACGCTCGGGCCCGCCCCCCCACCCCCATAGCTGCCCGGACCAGCGACGGGCTCTCAGGCACGGCTAAGGACTCCGAGCTCTTGGAGGTGGGGTCCGACTTTGTGCGCGGCCTGCTTTCCTCTCTGGAGATCAGGTTCTTGTTGATGTCCATGTGTTCGTCCTGATGCTGTTGGTGCTGCTCTTTCATGTGAAGGTAGCAGAAGCCCAGGGGGTCTGAGTGTCCAGCTGACCTCTGGCCCGAGTCTCCGGGCAGCCCCTCTCTGACTGCTGCCTCCTCCCCATGCCTGCTGCTGCTTGGGGCGGAGGGCACAGGTCTCGGGACAGCGTGGGCACTTCTGTAATCTAAAGAGATAATTATCAAGACAAGTGAACAGGTGCGCGAGGAAGCAATGGGGAAGGGGGGTGGGGGTAGAACGAATCCAGATGACATGGAGATTTCCTCACATCTCTATTCTGGCATTGCATGGTGGTTGTGAGATTGGAGCCTTGCCCCCAATGCGAGATGGAAGAGAGAGGCTGAGATCGATGGAGGTCCAATGAGATGGGGGTGACAGGTCCTGGCCTCAGCCTTTTTGCTCAGTGCCAGTGATGGCTTGCAGTAACAGGCGGTGCTAATGAGCTCAGTCCCCATAGGTGGGACTGCAGCTCTTCGGCCAGTGGATTGAGATGCATGTTACAGGCAGAGTGGTTAAGACCCCTGACAATGCAGAGATTCTGGTTTCATGGAGGTGAGCTGTCGATCTGAGTTTGTGAATGACAGCTGTACTTCCAGTAAGAAAGAGCGAGTGAGAGAGAGAGAGAGAGAGGGAGAAAGAGTAGGAGAGTAATGTGAGAGAAAGAGAGAGAGAGAAAGAGGGAGATTGAGAGTTTTTCAGTACAAATGAGAGATATATGAAGAGTCCAGTGAAGGTGAAGCGAGGAGATGCAGAACATGCCTTTGGATAAAAAGCCAAAAAGAGACAGCAGAATGAGCCGGGCCTTCAGGAACCTCCGGTGTGAAGGGCTGAGCTGAGCTGAGCTGGGATGAGAGCCTTGGTGGAGGAGTGCGCATTGGCATGGATGACATTTCCAGCGTGACTGTTGAAGATGATGCAATGGCAGCGGGTAAAGCTTCCCCCTCTTGAAGAAGATCCAGCCAGATGCATAGTCTGGGCAGCCAGCTACTGTGGGTCACATGACACCCGCAGAGCCTGCAGGGCAGGTGTAATGGAGTGGCATTTCTGTATGTGAATTGAATGGTTTGTATGATTGCTTGTTGATCACTTTACTGACTTTTGCCCTATTGCAGGGACAGAGGATATGGTTCTCAAAATGAATGGGTGACAAATACATGCATATACATATTTATTAAAAAAATAGTTGAAAGGTTTATTCAGGATAAGTGTATAACTGGGCTGATACATTCTGACTCTCACCCAGCACTGCCCACTGCCAGGAGTTGGGCTGAGGTTGTTTTTAAATCAATTCAATGTGTTTACAGCCCTTTAGGATGAAATAACCTTAAAATAATCTCCAAATGAACAAAAACCTTGCTAAGACATCAGGGTTTATAATGAATGCATCCCCCCTGGAAATGCCTCCCCAATCAGGTGTTAAAAAAGGTTTAATAAACAAAAAGAAGAAGAAGGGAGAAAGGCATTGCAGGGAGCAGAGGGAGAGGGTTAGAAGTATGTTTCTCTTCTGTTAAGATATATCTCACATTTCCCTGACTAGCTGTGCATTAAGAGGCAGCTGGGGAGGGTGTGCTGCACTGATGGATGGTATATACTCCAGTCAAGGCTTAATTACATCACTGTGGAACTACTGTGGCCCAGCTCTAGAAACGAAAGAGATGGCTACTAACATACCTGCCTTGATCATGTGGGACTGACCAGGTGTCCGACAGAAAATATTTTTCTTGGGGTCCACAAACAACTTGTAATAGCCAGAGATCAGACAGGCAAAGTTTGTGGCATCTGGCCATTCCATGAGAAGCACCAGAGGCTGAGAAGGGTGAGAGACAGAAAGACAGAGCAGGGTTAGGGTTGGCTGAGAGTTAGAGAGAGAGAGAGAGAGAGAGAGAGAGAGAGATTATATTAAGATTACTATCTCTTTCTTTCTTTCTATTTATAAACTATAATTTATATTGTCCTTTTCTTTTTTCTGTACTTTAATACATTTTATAAGGCATTGTGCTTTATTATTATTTTATTTTTTATGTATATAATGTTCAATTGCTTTGGCAACACAAACTTGTTTGTCATGCCAATAAAGCTCCTTAAATTGAAAATTGAAATTGAAATTGAGAGAGAGAGAGAGAGAGAGAGTGTAGTGGAAGGTGAGGTGCTCTGGACTGCTGGACTGTGCTGCATGGGGCATCTCTATAACTGTACCTTGCCCTCAAGAATACCAACTTCCACGCGGGCCACGCCCTGGGTCTCCCTGAACAGCTGGATCTTGGCGACCCGGCTGAACTCGGCCAGGACTGTGGTGAGGTGGGTCTTCAGGTCGATGACATGACTGATCCCGTGACGTGGTCCCACCAGGAGAGTGGTGGCTGACTGCTTCTCATCCTGACAGAAAGAGAAGGGGGTGGTAGGGCAGAGACAGAGAGAGATGTTTTAGTATGATTTTGCTTTATTTGTAATTTATTTAAAATATATGCCATCTGTAATGCCATGCCAATATACGGTTAGGTCCATAAATATTTGGACAGTGACACAATTGTCATCATTTTTGCTCTGTACGCCACCACATCTGTGAAGCATGGTGGAGGTAGTGTTATGGCATGGGCATGTATGGCATGTATGTATTTATTGATGATGTGAATGCTGACAAAAGCATCAAGATGCATTCTGACGTGTTTAGGGCTATATTATCTGCTCAGATTCAGCCAAATGCTTCAAAACTCATTGGTCGACGCTTCACAGTGCAGATGGACAATGACCCGAAGCATACTGTGGAAGCAACCCAAGACTTTTTTAAGGCGAAGAAGTCGAATGTTCTGCAATGGCCAAGTCAATCACCTGACCTGTATCCAAATTGAGCATGCATTTCACTTACTGAAGGCAAAACTGAAGGCAAAACGCCCCAAGAACAAGCAGGAACTAAAGACAGCTGCGGTGCAGGCCTGACCAGGGAAGAAACCCAGCATCTGGTGATGTCTATGGGTTCCAGACTTCAAACAGTCATTGACTGCAAAGGATTTGCAACCAAGTACTGAAACTCTCTATTTAATTCATGATTATGTTAGTTTGTTCAATTACTTTTGAGCCCCTAAAATTGGGGGGAAGACATATAAAAATAGGTGTAATTCCTACACCATTCACCCAATTTGGATGCAACTACCCTCAAATTAAACATGAAAGTCTAGATTTAAAGAACGTATTGATTGCTTCCTTTCAAATCCTTTGTGGTGGTGTACAGAGCCAAAATGATGACAATTGTATCACTGTCCAAATATTTATGGACCTAACTGTAAGGTCTGGCCTACGGGCATTCTAATTAGCAATGATTAAGAAAGTTACTAACATCTACAACCAGGCAGAAGAGGGAAATTAAAAGGGAAATAAAAAACATCTATAAACAATATCTGATGTTGGCAAGAATGTGTTTCTAGTTTTTCATCTCCTCTAAATTAATAAGAACAACAAAACAGGGAATTTCCACTCATTGATTTCAGAGCTGTCAATGGAATAGGGAGGGGCCAGAGCATGTAGGTGCCTCAAAGAGGAAGCGAAAGGCTGCCATCTGACCAAAACCTTTGACCCTTGACCCCCTAACCATCTGACCCCTGCCCTACCTGTGGAGACAGAGACATACCTGGCCATGGAACAGCTGAGACAGATGAGCAGCCTATTGTCTAATTAGTTTTGAGCCCCTAAATTTGGGGGGACCACATATTAAAATTGGTGTAATTCCTACACTGTTCACCCAATTTGGATGTAACTACCCTCAAATTAAAGAAGAAAGTCTACACTTAAAGCACATCTTGATTGTTTCCTTTCAAATCCATTGTGGTGGTGAACAGAGCCAAAAAGATGACAATTGTGTCAATGTCCAAATATTGATGGACCTAACTGTATCTCAATCCATGGAGGAACAAGAGACGGCAGCAGCAAGGACAGAGGAAGAGTTGTAAGCTTTGCACAGGCTTTGAAAAGGCCCATCATGCTGACTACTTATTTTATTACCCCAATAAGAAACACGCCACAGTGAAGTCAGCAAAGTTCATATTTCAGGCCACTCTTGTACCTAGTTGCTACTGCCAGATTCTACACCATATTGGCACAAAGACACTTGTGGACAGAAGCACACAGCACTACATTTTCACACACACCCACATGCAATGTCTCAAACTGGTTCCTGGAAACATGGAAACAGGCAGACAGGTAGACAGAAAGGGCAGAGAGGCAAATCAGGAGACAGCCCATTACACAGACAGATACACTTTGTTTTGCATTTATGTCTGCCCCGGATAAGGGTGTCTGCCAAGAAATAAAAAAAATAATAATAATAATATACAGATAATTAGATAGAAATTCAGACAGAATGGAAGATACACAGAAATATGCAAGACAGAGAGAAACATAAACACACAAAAACACTGACAGAAAGACACACAGAGAGATATGGTCAGATTGATAAGCAGGCAACCGAGCAGGCACACAGACAGACAGACAGATACGTAAGTAGGTAGGCAGGCAGGCAGACAGACAAACAGGCAATGTGTGTGGGGTGGGGGGGGGCTGTAGTGTGTTACCAGGCCCACAGTGTGGAACAGCAGTCCCCCGAAGGGTGGCAGCTCATTCAGAACTCTCATGTACTGCAGCTTTGCCTGGAGAGGGGGCACCTGAAAAAAAGGGAAAGAGAGAGAAAGATGGAGAGGGAGAGAGGGGGAAAGAGGAATAGAGGGAGTTAACACAGTCATACTGACTGGATTGTACATTAAAAGTAGTACTGTACTGAGAGAGAGAGAGAGAGAGAGAGAGAGAGAGAAAAGCATCAGTGTATCAGAGCTGGTGGAGCCTCATACCAGTAGCGGACAGCCCATCGGCCCATATATTCTCTCCCGGCTCCGGCCGTTCAACTGGGCCGACCCCATAAAAAAAGGGTTGTTTTAAAGGGGGGACTAGAAACATGAGTGACATGGTCCATCTCTCCCTCTGTGCAGCGGTGCAGCCCTTAGCCTCACCCTTCCCTCACACACACACACACACACACTAGTGAGAACCAGTTCTTTTGATTCAGTTCAGTACGAAGAACCGGTTCTTTTGACTCAGTACTTCTCAGTTCAGTACTTCCGGTTGGTTGGATTCACATTAGCTCCATAATGCAGCAATACCTGCTACCTGGTTGTTGTATTTACTAAGTAAATGTTTTAAAACTGGTATTACACAGAGCTACCTGATTATGGTTGCATGTCTTAACACTGCTTTTCTGCCTTCACCTAACATTTACATTACCGGTACACCAACTCTTCAAGAACTGACTCAAATGAGTATATGCGTCAGCCCCTATCAGCCTATGAAAGGTGCAAGTGCACGTCCCAAATGAACAAATCAAAAAGCAGAACCGTGTATTTTGAATCAGTGAACTGAAAGAACTGAAAGAACCGACAGAACCAAAGTCTTCTTCGGTGAATTGAAAGAGAAAGACACAGATCTTGAATGTGCTGCTTGCTGCTGCGCTATGCTCATGTATGAACAAAATATATGCCTGTTAGTCATGCTTTCATAAAATGGATTGAATTTATTTAAATAGAAAATTTACATGATTTGCTGGTTTAATAAATACATTTACTTGATAAAAGCAATGCCTATATTCTTTATATATTATTTCCCCCAGAAATACCAGGGTACCATTTAACAGAGCAACTTATATAAGACAAACCAAGTTTATATTAAGTCTTAAAAACTATCTAAAAGTGATATAAAAAGCCTTTCAGGAATAATAATAATAAAAACAAAATGAGTGACACAAGAAATTTTATTGACATAACTTTGTATTGGTATTAAAATAAGACACACAATCCATGCCTTTTCAGCTTCGAGATATACAACTTAATTTTAATGAATCACTTCACATCAATTGAGACAATTTAGCAAACAACCAAATGCGTACTGTAATCTTTCAAATACGTCACAATTAACAATGCATATTTATCATTGCCAATATTTATGTCAAATAAATAATATAAACAATACTTATAAGTGTTGCTTTTATTAAGTAAATTTATTTATTAAACCAGCAGATCACCAAATCAGGTTTGACAACTCAATATCATATTGCCTATTTAAACACATACAATCCGGTTTGTGAAAGCATAACTATATGCCCAAATTTTGTTGAAATCTTTTATGTGGATCTCATGCATGCACATAGCACAGCAGGTTAAAGATCTGCTTTCTCTTTCAGTTCACCAAAGAACAGGAGACTTCGGTTCTTTCAGTTTGTTCTATTCTTTCAGTTCTTTCAGTTCACTGTTTCTGAATGGCTCTCTGCTAGTCGTTTATTTGTGGCGTTCAGCTCTGACATGCAAAACTGAGTTTGTATTGGCTGATGGATACATCACTCAATAATAAGGGAGAGCGAGAGATTGAGCAAGCAAGCAGCTGCAGGCCAGCAGCATAAGGGAGTTAAAAGAAAGTTAGGTTATTATCATAACCCTGGTTCCCTGAAAAAGAAAGACAACCATTACTGAATGGGAAGAGCCTTCTGACCTGCCAATCATGTAAAAACTTGTACAAAAGCTGGCCAATAGGGGCCCTGCTGGCAGGAGGAGTCCCACCCCTGAAGGCCCAGATCGGACACAGTGTGTGAGGTCTGCAGTCCTCATCCGACATGTGTGGAGGGGGGTGGAATGATTCCAGGACAATAGGTCAATTGATATGAAAAGCCAACACAACCTTGGGTAGGAAGGCTGGGTTCGTCCAGAGAAGATCAGACAGGTTTTATCCAGGAGACAAGGCATGAATCATGTCTCACAAAACTCTCCTTGCGGAAGTTATCGCTAAAATGAAGGAAACCTTAAGTGAGGGAAAGCAGAGCTCTGTTGTGGAAACGGGCACCTCTATGAGCTTGGAGGGCATGGTTGCAAAGCTTGTGCCCATCATCTGAAGGGAGCTTTGCTTCACACCACTTGCAGCAGTGGAAGGCCCCTTTTTGTCTCATTCCGGGGTTTAATTCCTGGGAGAAAATGTTAATGTTGATAGCCTCCTCCAAAAAGGAGCTTAAATCCTGAGGCAGGATTGCTTCTCCCAGCTCCTCACAACAGATCCTGGGTCTGTGTGTGGGTTCATGTCCAACTCTGGGGGTCGTGGTTGATATCGATGTGTTGATGTTGAGAATGGAGTTTTCGACGTCAAGTAGGGAGGGAGGCACGATCCAATAACTCCCGAAGACCTTGATGGGGAGGAGGTGAGATCCGTGGATCGAGTCTCAGCCAAGACACTCTCCTTTCCCAGTGTCAACTGTGATGTAGGATAAGGGGGGCATGATCCAAATATCAAGTCTCAGCAAGACACTCTCCATTGTATCAGAGGGTTCAACGTCGATATTGATGCATCAATGTTTTAATTTTTTAGAAGCAAACTTACGTTTTTGAACTTATAACTGATCAAAGTTGTGAGAGAGAGCCATGTGACTGCTTGCTTCGCCACAAGAAAATATTGTAGCAATCTTATTTTAAACAGTAGGTGTATTAAGTATAAGGGGGGTGGGGTTGGAGGTGATGCGGAGAGCGTTGGTGAAAAGAAGATGCTTGGAAAAGAGGATGCTGTCCTAAAATAATCTGTGTTCTTGCCAATTCAGTAAGCGTTGTTGGTGTTTAATGAGGAGCGAGGAGAGAGTGTGCAGTTCAAGGGGGTCTGTTGTTTTCGTATGCGTGGGCCAGCTGACAAAGACAAAGTGGATTCAACATTGTTGTTAATCATGTATTTTGTGATGTTAATAATTATGTTGAATTGACACTGATTGGACAATTAAATTGTATTTTGTATGTATTAATTAACTGTATGGTTTTACCACCAATCATTTTAAACTGAAACAGCACAAGGAACAGTATGCATTTCTGTTGCATTTATATCTATGGAAAGAAAACTACTTTACTCATACTAAAAACGTATTTTAAGTTCCTACATTGCACTTTTGATTTTGTCTGTATTTTTTTAAGTTGTTATATATTTTAGGACAGGAGTTCCCAATCCTGGTCCTGGAGGACCATCTACCCTGCTGTTTTCTGTTCCAACCAAGCTCTCAATTACTTAATTAAACCCTTAATTGAAGTAAAAATCTACTTAGATTTGACTTTTTAAAATGTATAATACACTTGTTGGTTCTTTAATAAGTTATTTATACAAAACATTTTAAGTAATAAATAATTAAGTAATTAAGTAATAAACCAATGACAAAGAACAGAGTCTACACTGATACCGTAATTGCCTCAATTTGCAGACTTGCTAATGCAGTTTCTCTGCCACAGAATAATCAAATCAGCAATCAACTGCGTTTGAGGACATTCCCTGCTGTACCATGTGTCTCCACCGGAGCCTGCTGTTACAACACAAATGGAGCTTTGCACACAGTTAAAATAACAAAATTAACTAAATAAAATAACCTTCCAGAGAAGCTTGACAGACTCAGTTTTGGAGATAATGCAGTGCAGGAGGCTTCAGAGGCTGGACTGTGTGGCGGAGAAGCTATAACAGTAATGCAGTTTTAAACCAATAAACCATTTTACAGGCACAATGATATTACAGCAAGGTCGATCAAAAAGCTGTAATACTGTCCGATGACCTGGTGTTGGTTGGGCTGCAGGGGGCGCTGTGATTGTACTTCCTTACCTTGTTCCCAGAGGGGGGAGGGTGCTGGTAGGTCTTGAGCAGCTGAGAGAGGGACTTGCACACATTCTTCTCCTTAACCGTGGGCAGGAGGGTAAGAGGCAGGAAGGGCTCCAGTCCCCACTCCTTCCTGGGCAAAGCACAGAGAGAGAGAGAGAGCGAGAGAGAGAGAGAGAGAGAGAGAGAGAGAGAGAGAGAGAGAGAGGGAGGTGTGTGTGTGGGGGGAGGGGGTCAGGACATGACTCACACTCAAGGTCACACACACACTGGTTTTAATTGTATCTACAGACAGAGATATGTCTTTGCTTCTGTCTTGTCACAGGCAAAGCGTTTGTGTGATGATCTCCCAAGTCTAGGGGAGTGACCCAAATGGGGTCATGCCATAGAATACACACTGAGACCTGCTATGGAGTAAGCCCTGTTTCAGCTGAGCCCTGCTGCACACTGAGGCCTGCTGCTCACTGAGCCCTGCTGCACACTACATATGTGGCATCTGACACTCACTCCACATGCTTCAGGGAGATCTTCTGGTTAGGCCTGGCGGCAGACACAGTGATGTAGATGTGCAACGCTGCCAGCTTCAGTGTGATGTCAGACTTCCAGTCCGAACCAAACCGCTCCTTGATTACATCATTACGGCTCTGAGGAAGGAAAAGCAGACCCTCGTCAACACACACAAAAAGAATGGCCAGCCCCCCCCACCCCCCCACACGCTCACCAACAGACTCCCTTTACCCCCACTGCCCCTTCCTTTACTCCTCACTGCCTCTCCCTTTATCCCTCACTTCCCCCCAATCTTGTCCTGAGCTCACGAATCCTGTGTTTGTTTTCATGAAAACCAATTAAAGGTGATGTTTCTCACTTTAACTTTCTCCCCTCAGCTCCTCAACACACTGAATTCAGGATTCTATCTAAGGGGAAAGCTGCTGTACTGAAACACTTGAGCTGTTTAATCTAGAAGGGGCTCCATGGGAGGGAGGCTTTCCTGTCAGTATCATTCTGACACTGTTTAATATGCTACAGCACTTTGTCCTCACCTCACATCACTATGTGCCCCCCCCAGACTGCCCTTTACTGCTGTTGTCCTGGCTGTGCTGTCTTTGCACCGCAGGTCACTGACGGAGAGTGCATGCCCCCCTGAGGAAGGCCAGCTGCTGTACCTGGATGTAGAGATACTCAAAGGCCGCAGGGTCCCTCCTCAACAGGTCTGCAGGGTCCTTGGGGAAGAAAGAGATACGGAACAGACACTTCATCCCCTGGAAATAGGTCCTCTGCACTACCTAAGGAGAAAAGCATGACAGTCAGCCCTGACCGCTTGGGGAAGGTGGTAATCTTGCTAGTTTGCTTGCAGACAGAGACTCCGAGATCAGAAGGCAGGACAGCAGCAGCAGGTGGGGATTCTCAAGTACACACAGCAAATCACCATCGCTTTCCCCAGAAGCATCAGAAGTAGATGTTTAATGTAAGAATGTCAGTCTATAACAAGGGCATCCAGAGTCGTGGGAAATAAATGTCTTCTTCTTTCCATCTTGATGCATAGAATTTTAACAGCAGTTAAGATTAAACTTTTACGAAGCAGCAGATAGTTGGTGCACAGGGAGAGGCCTGCAGGTCAATACTGGGTAAGTGTAGCCGGTGCGGTCGGAGCTCCTCACTTGAGATTCAAACCGTGCACCACAGGCGCCCCTCTGAGCACTCTGCACCACACCGGCTATAGCCAGTAGAGTGTTAAGCCTGCTATGCCAAAAGACTGGGTCTCCTGACGCGGGAGGCTAAACACGGTACTGATTTTACTGAGGGTTACATCACTTGTTACGTGCTCATATACCATATGAGCCCCGTTACATTAGGGCAAAGTCATATCTAGTTGAGGGTGTGATGAGGGTAGGCCAGGGGTCAGCACTTACCTGGGAAAGCGGCTGGGTCTCCTGCAACAGGTGTAGCCGGTGGTTCTGGTCGAGCCCGCCGGACTCCAGCACCAGGGCAAAGTGCTCGATGTAGCGCAGGGACAGCCGGTCCTGCAGAGATGACATTACATCCTGGGAAGAGGAGGAGTTGGGTCAGAGCTGGGTCAGGACAACGGAGGAAAACTTGGTGTGGGGGGGTTGTTACCAATTGTTTCTAATTCGGGGGGGGGGGGGGGAGGGACTTGGCCTGGGGGGGCAGGGGCTGGGACTGCTGTATTGTGACTCTGTTGTAGTTTAGGGATCTGAGGCTTCCTTTCGTCCCCCTTTGAACAGAGTAAGAACAGCTAGATTAACACATTACAGTTCTGCTCAGCCCCACTAAATGCCAGAAGACGCAGCCCTGTGGCCTGCACTGCCTGGTGCTGTAATTGACTGGGATTCGCCGCTCCAGGAGCCAAAGCCATGATCTGCATTACAAAGCTCTGCTGAGCTGACGGGAAGCTAACTCAACTTAGCAATGATAGTGGTACAACTGTGGCTGAGCAACAGACAAGCAGGACTCAAACCACCTGTGTCTAGCCTGCTCGTGCAGAAGGCTGAGGTGTATGTCATATACATATATATATATATATATAGATACAAACAGAGAGAGAGGCAGACCTATAAGGAACAAATATTTTAATATACAGTGAACATGTGAGATCCTTATATTTCTCATATGCTAGGATAGGCCACTTGTTTGTATGTTTAAAATATATGTGATCCATCCATCCATTTTCGAAACCGCTTATCCTGGTGAGGGTCGCGGGGAAGCCATCGCTGGACAACACATACACAAACACACACATACAGGGTAATTTAGCGAAACCAATGAACCTAACCCACATGTCTTCGGATGGTGGGAGGAAACCGGAGTACCCGGAGAAAACCCACACGGACATGGAGAGAACATGCAAACTCCACACAGACATGCCCTTGAGCCCATATATATATGTGATGTATTTTAAATATATTTTAGTTTTTGTAATTTATATTTAAAATGTACAGGTTGAAAATATACGGTGAGGTTAATTTCCTAAAATATAATTTGAACAAATAATATATATATATGGATTACAGACTAAAATATATCTAAAATATATCCCATATATCCCACCCTTTCCGTAGATTTATTCCCTCCCTCCCTCACATTCGCTCTTACCACAATCCAGATTTTACAAAGACCCAGGGATTAAATCAAGCAGAAACAGTTTAAAGGCACTCAGAACCAAAAGCAGGAGGCACCTCCTCCCACATAGAGGTGTGGAGGGGCGTCTGGAACGAACCCTAGTGGCAGTCCTGAAGCCAACTGCCTTCTTGGGCTCGCTCTGACTCAGACAGACTGCAAAGCCTGGACCATTATGTTACTGCAGCTACTGAACACGTACAATGGGCCTTCTCTCGATTGTAAACTTTCTCTCAGCTTCTCAGTCATCCCGCAGACTGAATGAAGAAGGAATGTTGTCTCACTCTCTCTCTCCCTCTCCCTCTCTCTTGGAGACCTGGAGCTTAGGGCAGTAATACAGATTCGGATACAAATTGCTTCTAAAAATATGTTATGGTATGATATAATCTAATGTAAATCAGCTACGGCAAACGTTTATAGAATTTTATATCACTCCGAGTGCATTTAATTAGACTCCCATTACACAGAGCTCCCCGATACCCCCTCCCCCACCCATCACTCCTGTTCCTCATTCCAGAACAGAATCTACTCTGATGGAACAGAATTAATAGAACCAATAATGGCCTTCTAATCAGAGGCCTTGAAGCTCCTCTGTTTCTACAGTGGAAAATATTTTGAAGACATTATCACCAGTGTATCCTCCCCATCTGCCTCCCTCCATCCCTTTTACTCTCCCTCTCTCCCTCCTTCCTTTCTTCCTTCTCCTGTGTCTCCCTCCCTCCTTCCATTCTCCCTGGTCCTCTTACTCTCTGTTCCCCTCATGCTCCCCATCCCCCCCTCCAGGCCACACTCCTACCCTGACAGTGGTCCGGCTGTCGAAAGTGAAGGACTTGATCTGTCCATTCTCCAGGAACACCTTGAGAACATTGGGGATAAGCAGAAGAGCGTCGTCCTTCAGCATGGTCTGATAATAGAGAGAGGGAGACAGAGGTACAGGGAGATAGAAAGAGGGAGAAGGAGAGAGAGGGACAGGGACAGAGAAGGAGAGGGTAAAGGGGGAGAGAACAAGGGAAGAGGGAGAGAGAGGGGAGAAGGAGGGAGAAAGAATTTATCAGAGGATGAAGTAAAGAAGTCTGTGCAGAATTCTATGTATTTGTCCCCTGAACAACTGCAGAAGGTCAAAAGGGAGAGAGGAAATTACACAACACACCGTGTCCATCAGGGCAAGACCCCTTAATAGCTGCTTGCACCTTTGACTGTAGTATTGCATTTCAGACTGGATATCTCCACCCACTGCCCCCCACCCACAATCAAATTATTAACTGAACCATATATACACAGATCACATCTCCAGCTTTCTCAGAGTGTATATTTATCAATATCTGACCTGTGCCCACTACAAATGCCCCTGTTCCCTACAACCCCCCCCCCCCGTCCACTACAATGGCCCCCATGTCCCCTGCTAATGCCACCCTGTCCCCTACAAAGACCTCCCTCTCTCCCATGAACCCTTTTTTTTAACAGAGCTGGTACTACACTTTACTGTTCCACATTGATTACAGTGAAACTGGGAAATATCATTAATTTGCTTATGCTTGTAATACCACAACACCATCTGTATTGCCAATGGCATTATCTGGCATTTTATATCTATTATAAATCTCAAGTGTGCTGAGCCGTCTGTCTTAGGGCAACAGTAAGCCAGCATCTCTTTTCTCAATAAATCACAGGACTGTGGGAACAGCAGCCCACAAATATGCCTCCATCTTTGTTTCCCTGATCCGTGAAGCTGCTTGTTTCAGGCTGGCTGGCTGTGTGATTGTGGTGGGGAGGGAGGGAAAGTCAGAATGAACACAAACTGTTTAGGTGACACCAAACTGCAAACAAACATCATTGGGTACAGACCGCAAGCTGGAGTGCAGCTTTGCAAAGGCGAGAAGAGTGCGGTGCCTGCAGACTGTGTCATAGTGTGCTAGTGTCACGAACAGGGCATGACGGGCATTTATTTATTCACTTAAGTAATGAATTACCTATTATGTTTTCTTTTCACTTTTTATTTGCAAATATATGCTCTTATTATTCACCATCACTGGTTGTTTTATTATTATTCAAGAGCTTGCTTCCTTGTTTTTCTTTTGTGTGTTTTTCATTATGATTCTCTTAAGTGTGCAATTATTGGTGATTGAGGTTATTATTGTTTATTTGCATGGTGTATGCCACCGAGGGGCATTCTCATCTTTACTTACCTGAACTCTTATTACCAATTATCTTCACCTGTGCCCCGTTTCTCTGCCTTTCTATTTAGGATGAGGGTTTCTTTCATTCAGGACCAAGACACACACACACAGAACAGCCACGGAAAGAGTACAGGGTACTCCAGCAATGAGACAGAGAACGCAGTGCTGGAGGGGTAGCGGTTTATGAGACAGTGATACAGGGAAGGATGGCGAAAAAGCTTCCCATCATAAGGATTGCACATAACCAAGGAAAAAGAAATCTGGAACTCGGAACGGTGAACAAAGGAGAAAGAAAATACTTAATTGTTGAAGTCAACAGTGAAGACTGTGGAGCATTAAGTATTGAATGATTAATTATTGGAATGTTGAGAGAATAGAGAAACCTACACGGTGAAATACAAAAGCACTTTATTGAAGGAAGTGAGGAGACTTTTGCACTTTCATTTTAATGGACACTGTATTTATATTTAATTTATATGGCTCTGTTTATCTTCTGAACTCTTCCCGTGTTTGCTGCCTCCCCTCCGGCAACTTGCACTGCAGTTGCACCTTTGTGAAATTAAGAGACAGATTGATAATTACAAATCTACTTACCTGTGACTTCTTGAATATAAGATAATAACTGTATTATTCTTACCTGCAGTCCTGCTGGGGTCCTGGTCTGAGCTGGGGGATACTTGGTGGCGTGAGTTCTCTCCACTCATTAAACAGAGTGGCGTAGTCAGGACCTGCAAGGTGTACAGCTATTCTGCCACCCATAAGCTGTGACACGTTGAGCTCAGGAAATCAGGGCTCTACTAATATAACCAAAACCATTTGCTAATGGGCAGAACGGTCTGATTTTCTGCTGTGAATTGCTAGTGTGGTGCCATTCAGAGCACCACTATCTTTCGTTTGATGTCTTTAGCAATGGCAAAGTAAATTATGGCGAGTATTAATTGCTGCATTTTAGCATTATGGATCACAGTGCTGATGCATTTCCACATTAACAAAAGAGGTGATTGCACAGAAACCATAGCCAACCGCAGCACTACAGCAGGCAATTTAAAAACCGATAGGTTGGTTTGTTTAAAATTACAGACACACCGCCAGAAGAGTCTCTGTATGATATAGTTAATTCATGCCTGGGCTGCTTCTGCAATTAGAGGCAGTCCACAGGATTGGTGATGCTGACACATGATCAGATCAACTCTCACAGGAGACCAGCACCACTTTTCTATTTTTTTCTGTCTCTTGTCTTCTGATTAATGACACCTGGCGCATGACAGTCGGGTGCTGTATTGTATGGTATCGTGTGCAGAGTGCGCACACAAGTTTGTCATGTTCAATCACTCTCCAGCGGCTGCAGATGACGGTGAGCACACACAGATTGAGCCCATTGGGTTGCCTCGGAAGGTTGTTTTCTCCTGGCTTGTTTATCCAGCATCTGCAGTCCCATCAGGTGGATTCCTTCAGGGACCTCTGCGGATTACTCTCATCCTGCTTCCTCTAATTTACCTGAGAGATATCTCTCTGTGTGCGGCTGCCCCAGCTCCCTAATGGATGCCAATGTGACAGCTGTGTACAAAACATGCAGCACAAGTAGGCAGTATTTTTGGGGAGCCAAATGTCCCATTGATCACAGGCTGTTTCACACCAGGTGACACATTTACCTCAAATGAGGCAAAGTGCAGTTCAATGGAAGCCGGTTATATATCCCATCAAAATGCAGCCTGCCTGTCAGCTATGCCCTCAGCACATTGCATGCTGATAAAGTAAACACAGTGCACTTCCATCTGATGCTAGCTTTGGGGTAACACTAGCATAATGTAAATGGTCCCTGTCCTGCGCTTAACTCATTTCACAGACAGCTGAGCTAGTTCACTCTCTGTCTCCCAAGTTAGCTAAGGTGAAAGTGAAAGACAAGACATTTCTAAGACTCGGTTGTCGAATTGCCAGCTGTGGAGAAAGATGCAGCCCCCAAATAACCACCCCTGACCCCAATGTTCTGCAGCCCCTGGGGAACATACTGTGTCGGGGTCGCTGACGGACACCTGCTCAGAGAAACGAACTTTCGGGGGGTTGGTTCTCAGTCGTGCTTTCTTGGCAGCACTGATGAAGGCAGACTTGGGTGACTGCGAGAGAGAGAGAGAGAGAGAGAGAAAGAGAGAGAGAGGGAGAATGAGAGAGAGTGGGAGCAAGGGAAAAGAGACAGTGGTAATAACACACTGTGCTGTTATTTCTCTTTTAACAAGCTTTTGCAAAATGAATAATTTCATTATGCCTTTTTGAAAACACATTTTTGAGAGAGAGAGACTTTGAGCCTCTGAGGTCAAAGCACTCATTTCACAGATCACGGATCACGTTGCGGTCGTGAAGTTGTTAAAATTACCCACACTGATTTACAAATATAATAAAACATGAAATCAGGGCCGGCTCTGGCACTCACCCTAGGTGAGATTTGGGGATAGCACCCCCCCATGAAAAAAATATTTCAGTATTACATTTTTTTATATTTACAGCCATTTACTTTGTTTATTGCTGTAAATAGTGATTTTGTGCTTCATATACTACTACTAAGAATAATAAATAATAACAATACTAATACAAAATTATTTATTACAAGCAAAAATGTGGCTAGCAATCACTAACACTGATATCAGAAACAATGTCTAAATTATTAGCTATATTAGCTAGCTCTGTGTGTGTAGTATGTGTGTATATATATATATATATATATATATACTACCGTTCAAAAGTTTTAGAATGCCTCAATTTTTCTAGATTTTATTGAAATATACAGTTTAATGTCATAATGTTAAAGCATAGAACAAATAACAAAACAAGCTTATATATAGTGGAAAGAAATTCAAGTGATCTGTGATGATGGATGACACGTAAACTGTAAATGGGATGTGTTTGAGAATGAAACGCGCTGGAAGCCAAGAGAATAAGATTTCAAACGATGTGCACATTGTAGGAATACAGTGTAACTTCTATGCACAGGAGCTGCGCGTAACACTGCCAAATAATGCATAAGAGGATGTAGTAACACAGTATATAAATCTGAAATTATTTTTCAGTTTTTGGTAACCTAAACATTTTTTTTTATTTTTTATTTTTTTAACCTCTGGCAGTTTACCGCTTACCTTTGTACCATTTCAGGTTATTCAATGGACTTGAACTGCTTAATTGTCATTGCATGGCAAACCAGGCAAAAGTAGAAAGATGGGGGTAAGCCAAATCCCTCAATATTTTGTATTTAGGATAGTTATGAGGAGCTATGATTGACCTTATAATAGAAGATTTCAGGTGTTTTTAGTTTCCAAGAAAAAAAGTTTGTGCCCTCTTTGAATAGAAACTTTTAAATAAATGGGATGTTACTACAGTAAGGGCTTTACTCCTTGGGGGACACCTTTTGGTTTTAGGAAGAATACACACTGGCTATAGCTGGCTAAAACACACATAAAGGCTAAAACTGGGTGTGTTGTGGGTAAATATCTTCCAATTGAAATTAAAATCACTTGTGGTCATGTCCTTTACTTAGAAATATCAAATTAATAGCTTTGGAGTCTTCATAGTGGTTTCAGGAATGCTTTCTTAGTGGTATATCAGGGTATTACAACAGTAATTCTGTATCCAAATGGCATTATATCTTAATATGACCTAATTTAATTGAAATATTATTTATTTTATATCATTCCAGGGGCTGTGTGATCAGTGATTTTATTAAATTAACTTTTATGGCCTTCTACATACTTTCTTTACTTTTCTGTCCCCATATTTGTATACATTTGTTTTTCATGTTAGATTGATTATCTGTATAGGTTATGGCATTCCAGCATTGATTAAACATCTCCCAAACCCAAACCCCTCCCAAATGAGGATTATTATTATTATTATTATTATTATTATTATTATTATTATTATTATTATTATTATTTTTATTTCTTGGCAGACGCCCTTTTCCAGGGCGACTTACAACATAAGTGCAAAAATACAGTGAAGTACAAGGCATCAAACATTACAAATTCAATTTAGCTAAAACAGCAATTCAAAATAATACATTTTACAAATTCCAATTTACAATTTACACAAGTACAGTAAGTGACTTCCTACATCCTGGACGGTGAAATCTAAGTGCTGTCAAGATGTAGGGTCACAGTCAAGGGCTATGGGAAAGGGAGCAAGGAGGAAAACAATCAAGAACGCGAGAAGCATAATAAGGACTGTGAAGTGCTATCTAGCAGGGATAGAGGACTAATATTACAAGTACTGTCTGAAAAGATGCGTCTTGAGTAAGCGCCGGAATGAGGTCAAGGACTCTGCTGTTTTGACTTCGGTGGGAAGGTCGTTCCACCATTTAGGGGCCAGGGATGAGAAGGAGGGGGCTCTGGAGGAAGGAGAGTGGAGAGGAGGTAGAGTTAGTCTTCTGGCACTGGAAGACCGCAGTGATCTGGAGGGGATGTATGGGGAGATGAGGGACTGAAGGTAACTCGGTACAGTGTGGTCGAGACAGCGGTAGGTGAGGGTCAAAGTCTTGAACTGAATGCGTGCCGGTATCAGGAGCCAGTGGAGGGAGCGGAGCAGTGGAGTAGCGTGTGCGAATCGTGGCAGAGAGAATATCAGACGAGCCGCAGAGTTCTGGATGAGCTGGAGCGGCGGGTAGTAGATACAGGCAGGCCGGTCAGGAGGGACTTGCAGTAGTCCAGGCGGGAGAGGACCAGTGACTGGACGAGTAGCTGAGTCGAGTAGTCGGTGAGGAAGGGACGGATTCGGCGTATGTTGCTCAGGAAGAATCTACAGGTGCGTGTCAGTGTGGTGATGTGCTGGGTGTAGGAGAGCGCAGGATCAAGGGTGACTCCTAGATTTTTAGCGGAAGAAGGAGAGAGTGTGGTGGATTCCAAGGGGATCGAGATGGGGAGGTCAGCAGAAGGTGAGGAAGAGTGGGGGGAAAACAAGAGATCCGATTTGGAGAGGTTGAGCTTGAGGTGGTGTGAGCGCATCCAGACGGAAATAGCAGACAAGCAGGAAGAGATGTGAGAGGGGATGAGAGGGTCAGAAGAGGGAAAAGACAGGAAGATCTGGGCATCATCAGCATAGAAATGGTAGGAGAAACCATGGGAAGCGATGAGGGGGCCCAGGGAGCGAGTGTAGAGAGAGAACAGGAGCGGGCCCAGGACGGAGCCTTGGGGAACACCTGAGGATGTTATCTCCTCATTGGTCTTAGGACCCTTGTGACTCCAGGAGCTCTTGCAGCAGATAACAGAGTTCTTTGGGAAGCATAGAAGGAGGTGGCACGTGTCAGCGGTCATCACCAAAGGAGAAGATGGAAACTTCAACGTGGAGTCCATGTCTTCAACAACTATAAGCAAGACTGGTTCTCTTTTGAATAGAGCATGTGCTGTCAACGATCAAGGCTGAGAATTCCTCACTGTCTACAACATACCTATAGTCAGATAATGCTGGATGTTATCACAGTTGTTCATTATTGTTATCCTTACCATCTATGATTTCTCAGACCATCAAGCTGGAAAGGACAATAGAAAGATTGCATCCATGAAAATGCACATTAGAAGGTATGTGAATGAGAAACACAATGTTCCAACTCCAAAGGACTTAAAAGAGGCCTTAGAATTACACTGTGGTATGAAAGGCTGCAGAATAGCTGTTGTGGAGGTGATGGCAGGCACAGAGAGCAGAGGTTGGAGAGAATAAAGGCATTGAATAACTTCCAGTTTGAAATAGGTTTGAATTGCTAATAGGACAATCCACCATCCCAGGCAAATCAAAAAGGAAGGCTGGGCTATAAGATAAACTATGAGAGATCAGAAAATGTCAGAAAATGTTGAAAACTATCTGCTTGACATTTTCAATCAAGGGGCCAAAACTGGCCAAAACAAGTTTACAGTTACATTAAACACAAGTGACAAAGGTCAACTACTTTTCAAAACAGAGGAGTGGAGAATGGCCAGACAAATCAGTGGCATCAGCAAAAACCTGATTCTGAAGATTATGATGACCATCAAGAGCTGGAAGCATTGGGAGAGGAGGAGGATTTTCTTACACTGTACAACCAAAGTGACATTAGTCCCCTCTCATCAAACATATTTCTGCCACTTAACCAAGACAAACAGGTCTAAAAAACGAAATCAGTTAAAGGACATTGGAGACCTAAAACAAGAATGGACTCCTACCTACATTCCTACCTACCTACATGTTCATGTGGACTGAATTTGCATTATTTTGCTGTCAGTGGTTGATATACACCATTTATGGTATTTTCTCCCCGTTTTATTAATACCAAAAAGTGTGACTGTAAATGTCATAGTCCAATTTAGTTTGTTGCTACAAAATTATGGCTTGAAAATTATTATAATATGTACAAATGTGATGTGTGGTGCCCTTCAAATTATTTAAAGGTCCAGCTTTGGTAATATTAAAATACAATGCCATTTGGATACAGAATTACTGTTGTAACACCCTGGTATACCACTAACAAAGGGCACAAGCTTTTTTCTTGGGGATTGAAAGGAGCAGAATGTGAGACAAAGCGGTTACTGTGTTGAGAATGAGTAATATGTGGAGACAATAAATTATGATAAATTGGGACTCGCGAAGAAGGGAGAGAAGGGTGCCTGTGGAGCGCCAGTCTGCACCCCTACGACATATGGCGCCCAAGGTGACCGCCTTATCCGCCTATGCCAGGAGCCAGCCCTGTATGAAATTGATAACATTTCCCAGTGGGTGGGATATATATATATAGGCAGCAAGTGAATATTTTGTCCTCAAAGTTGATGTGTTAGAAGCAGGAAAAATGGGCAAGCGTAAGGATATGAGCGACTTTGACAAGGGCCTTTGTGATGGCTAGATGACTGGGTCAGAGCATCTCCAAAACTGCAGCTCTTGTGGGTTGTTCCTGGTCTGCAGTGGTCAGTACCAAAGGATACGTCTGAAGTGGTCCAAGGAAGGAAAAACGTGGGGAGCGAAGGCTGGCCTGTGTGGTTTGATCCAACAGACGAGCTACTATAGCTCAAATTGCTGAAAAATGTAATGTTGATTCTGATAGAAAGGTGTCAGAACACACAGTGCATTGCAGTTTGTTGCGTATGGGGCTGCGTAGCCGCAGACCAGTCAGGGTGCCCATGCTGACCCCTGTCCACTGCGAAAAGTGCCTACAATGGGCACGTGAGCATCAGAACTGGACCACGGAGCAATGGAGGAAGGTGGCCTGGTCTGATGAATCACGAGTTCAAGGTGTTGACTTGGCTTCCAATTTCCTCAGATCTCAATCCAATCGAGCATCTGTGGGATGTGCTGGACAAACAAGTCTGATCCATGGAGGCCCCACCTCGCAACTTACAGGACTTACAGGATCTGCTGCTAACATCTTGGTGCCAGATACCACAGCACACCTTCAGAGGTCTAGTGGAGTCCATGCCTCGACGGGTCCGGGGTGTTTTGGCAGCAAAAGGGGTACCTACACAATATTAGGCAGGTGGTCATAATGTTATGGCTGATGTGTAAATGCAATTGCGCTTGTGCGACAGCGTTATGGTCCATGTGTGTGGCTGTAATGGTGTGCTGTATTGATCGTTCCGCGGATGACTGCCAGGGATTAATGTGTACAGTAATGGTTCTATTTCAGTGTGAACCCACCGGGGATAAGGAAGGAGCGCAGTATATTAACTCTGCTCCAAACAGGGTATCGATCCGCTCACCTAGACACAATCTGCACGTTGCTGTTCCCCGAGCTCTACTGTCTTTCCCCAGCTAGTGCTGTGGGGCTGATTCTGACTTTACCAGGTATTTCTGTTTGTATTTATTGGTCTGATGCTTTAATCCAATGTGACTCATGCAAGTAAAAAGCATCAGGGAGCGGAGGGGTTAGGGCGGAGTGTGGAATACAACACCGCAGTAACTGCTAACTGCTACTGACGAAGGGCAGGATTTTATGGATCCTCGAACAGTGAACACGTAGAGCTCAGATTTACAGTGGACAGGCTTGTGATCTGAACTGATTTGCAGTGAGCTGTCCTTGTTATAAAAGTTAAGCAAATTACTTCCCTTTCCAGAAATGTATCCTTTAAACGACAAAACCACTCCTGCTACAGTTCAACCTGAGCACAGGTGGGGAGGCACAGGCAGCTGGGAGGCACAGGTAAACCCAGGTGACTTAAAGGAACTTGTGAACAAAATGTATATTACTATATATTCTTTTCATTACTATTATCATTAGTTTAGTTGAAAAGGGAAGGAGCTGATGGCACCTCCAGGCACATGCTTCAGGAGCACGGGTGGATACACACACACTCTTATCCATCACTGGTCAGTGGGGCTTAGGACAGGGTCAGCAGGTGTGTCAGGCAACACAGGTACGGGAGACTCACCTGGTGAGGCTGTAATACGGTGAGCACAATGGATTCCTTGCAGCTCCTGGAAAAGGGAACAAACAGAGATTGAACCGTTTTCACACCATTACTATATGTCTGAAGCCCGTTACACCCTGGCCTGGACTTTGAGGTGTGATTTTAAGGAAGCAGCTAACAAAGTTTCAGATATTTATTGACACAATTCCCTGACATGAAGTACTGCAAGATAGCCAGCTGTCTCAGCAGATTGCATAGAGCAGTGTATAACAGCCTGAAACACTAGGGTCAATTTATTTGCAATATATTCAAGTTTTTAGTGTATTGTAATTGATTTGAGTAAAAAAATAAAAGCATAAACTACCGGAGCGAGCAATTGCAAGTGACTTCGAGAAGAGCTGAAGAGTCATGTTATGTATGTGTGTGCTGAGCTCTCCTGGCACTGTTTTAGTTCATTTGTATTTCTTGACTTGTTCCCCTACCGAAGAAATACAAATCTATTTGTATGGCACACTACAGTAAACGGTCCTGCAGGTCTCTAGAGAAAGCAGCCAGACCCACAGACTACACAGTTTTATAGTGCCCCCACACCCTCAGTCTCAGTGAAGGATGTTACCTTACAAGGTCTATGACTCTCTCTCGGGGGGCGTCGCTCATGGGCTCCTCATTAATGCAGAGGATCTGGTCTCCAGGGAGTAGCTTCCCCTCTGAGGGACCACCTGGGACAAACAGCAGAGAGACACAGATTCAGTGAGGGGCAGGACTGAGGGACATGGAGAGAGACATTGCACCAAGACATATACAGACAGAGTGCCAGCATGGAACAAGACAGACTGACACTACACAAATACAGCACTGCACTGCACCCTGCACAGGATCATTGTGGTACTCTGTGGTGACAGCACAGTCACCTGCAGCCAAGCACAGTGAAGTCATGTCAAAGCATGGATAGGTGATTTGGACTGTGACAAAGGCTCTGGGAAACCATGCCCGGAGACTGCTGAGAGAACAGAGACACTCCTGAGCCAATCTAGTGCGAGGGGACTAGTGTCAGCTCTGGTGGGGTTTGCAGAGGGACAAATGTTTCCATTCATCAAATTTCTGCAGTTTGTCCGCTGGCAAGTGTGCATAGTAGGGGCACTGGGCTGTTAAGAGGTACGCAGATCAGGGTGTAAGCAGCAGGTCCTCAAATTCGCACCCCTGTCACAGGCACCTGAGCTGCACAGCCCCCAACGAGAAACAGCTTCAGCTGAACAGGGTGGCTCACATATGTGCTGAGCCCTGACACACACACACACACACACACACACACACACACACACACACACACAGCAGGAAAGCGGTGAGTGAATGCAGTGCAGCTCATTGCACACCAGACGGGAACGACAACGAACAGCAGCACAATAGATGCAGGACAGAACCCAGAGCAGCACATACAGCAGGGTCAGGTGCCTCTGGGGCACACAGACACCAACACCAGCACCAACACCAAGCAAGCAAGATCAATACCCACAATGATACGCAAATCTTGCACTTAACACTAGTACTACTTCTACTAGTTTTCTTTAGTGTTCTGCACCTTCAGGGCTGTACTCATAAGACCTTTTCCACCACGTTGAGTTAACTGCTGATCTCCCCCCACTTACACCACTGTTCATGCTACCATGCTGTACTGCACTGTACTAGATCTCTACCATGGGATATCACAGTGTCTTTGTATGAGGGGTGTAATCAAAACGCATATATAAACAGCCCATCTGGGACTTGGGTTTCCCTCCATCACCAGAAGGGGGACCCGGAGGAGATCTTTGCGTCAGATAACCTTTATGCTTATGTTTGTTCCTTTTGTTCCTAAAGAGGCAGTGCGGAGGCGATCCTGATCCAGTGGAGTTCCAGTTCCAGTATGAAGGAAGTCTAGCTCTAGAAGACCTATTGGAGGGGAGCTGCCAAGGATGGATATCTGCCTGGACCAGTGTGATTGGAGAGCGAGGAGGACCTTGATCGGCAAACGGGATTCAGGAGAGGCAGTGCACCCTAGGAGCCCTGGCCCAGCGAGGATCCAGATCCGCTAGACTATGGGGACCAGGCCTCAGCAGGAGGAGCGCGGCCTACTGGAGCAGTGACGCCAACCAGGCCTCTTTGTGGATACTAACCCACCAGAATCTCCCACCCGCAGGTGATCCAGGCGAGGACCAGGCCTCAACGATTGAACTAGGTCGGACGGACCTAGCAACCCCCTCCAACATAATGGGCCTCCTTCAACCTGGGACTCTGAGAACATCGGCCTTCCATTGACTGGATCGGGCTAGGAGTAGACCCACCTGCCTCCAGGGAAGTATAGGTGACTCGAGGAGATGCTCTTGGAGAGTCTCTACTCGGGCCACAAGTTCTTAGTTTTCTTTCTTTAGTTTTTTTGTTTCTCTGCCTTAATCCTGCCTCTCTGCCTCTCTCTAATCCTGCCTGAGTCTTACATTGGAGGACCCTGGGAGAGGCTAGGGAGCAGAAGAGACCAACCAGTCCTGTTTGAAACAATTCCATCTGTACTTTATCTGCTCCCTGGAGACAACGGATGATGATGGGGTTTCCACACTCGTCGCAGACTGCGAGTTAGCGCAGTCCAGTTCACCAGGGAAGGCGGAGGAGGCCATCAGATTTCAAGACTGCAGTTTAGAAGAGAAATACTTCAGAAGGGTATGGGCTTTGCTCCTAAAGACTTGAACTGTCTGGTGAAGCTGCCGCTTAACTTCTTTGCTACACATGACCTGCTAGAGGAGTGTTACAGTTTCTATAGGAGAGAGAAAAGGGGAGTGCTGGCAAATTTTGTTATGGTATCTTGTCAGACATCCAGTACAGGATAGTAATGATAGGTTGTGTATGCAACCCCAGTTATCTAAAAAAGGAAGCACTGCCCAAGGGGGAGAGGGGTTTCTGCGCACTTCCGTAGGAACCCGATCGAAACGTCACTCTATCAAAGCTGCCATTGGCCCCTGCGTTCGTCACTCAGAACAGGTCCCTTCCCACTTCCTGTTCTATAAAATGTGACATCCTCTTTTGCCGAGAGCCAGGACTCCCACGCAACCTTGCAACCCTTGGGCAGTGCTTCCTTTTTCAGATAACCGGGGTTGCATATGTAACCTATCGTTATCTTTCAAGTCAGAAGCACTGCCCGAGGGGGAGGGGTTACTGTATAAAAAAAAGGTTGCAAGGGAGGAGGCAGCAAGCTGATAAGGAGCCTGCCCCGAGGTCCACCACTAGGGGGCCTCGGCAACACAACACCAGACAGTAACCTCAGGGGCCCAGTAGGTCCGCACCTGAGTCGTCCAGGAGCGAGGAGCGTAGTCACGCTCTTACCGGGAACTGTCTGCAATCAGCATACAGGCTACAGAGGTAAACTCTTACGCCCTCCGCTTACAAGAGCAAGGCCGGCTGCTCTACTAGTGCAGCTAGGAGCGAGGCCGTAATCTACTTGCACAATGTCTGGCGCGGGCAATGAAGCACTTGTGCAGCCTCCGTGCAATATCATGGCAGTGGACCCCTGACCCAATAGGAGCGGGGCCACAGACCCAATGAGAAAAATACAATATAATACATAGCTGGCTAGTCAACAGAGTAGCCAAGCTGAACAATATACAATATAAACATATCGCATGACAGCAAGACCTTCATGCTGTCAGCACGCAGCACAAGAGCATCCAACTCAACTAAACAGTAGAGTGGAAGAGCTCCATTGTGCTGACAATTTAGATTTCGTACAAACGAACTATATACACTACAGGGCGCAGGAACGAACTCATGCGCCGCCCATGGAACACAGGAGCAGTTGACGCCTGCTGGTTAGACCGGATAATGCAGGGCAGCATTAGCTCTACTGTGTTAACAAAGGAACTATATACACAGCAAGGCAGCAAAACTCAAGCACCATCAGCTGGGAACAGCGGCAGTGAGCTCCATTCTACAATTTTAGAATGGAGCCACAGTCCTGCTGTTTAACACATAATACATACACTCACCTAAAGGATTATTAGGAACACCTGTTCAATTTCCCATTAATGCAATTATCTAACCAACCAATCACGTGGCAGTTGCTTCAATGCATTTAGTGGTGTGGTCCTGGTCAAGACAATCTCCTGAACTCCAAACTGAATGTCTGAATGGGAAAGAAAGGTGATTTAAGCAATTTTGAGCGTGGCATGGTTGTTGGTGCCAGACGGGCCGGTCTGAGTATTTCACAATCTGCTCAGTTACTGGGATTTTCACGCACAACCATTTCTAGGGTTTACAAAGAATGGTGTGAAAAGGGAAAAACATCCAGTATGCGGCAGTCCTGTGGGCGAAAATGCCTTGTTGATGCTAGAGGTCAGAGGAGAATGGGCCGACTGATTCAAGCTGATAGAAGAGCAACTTTGACTGAAATAACCACTCGTTACAACTGAGGTATGCAGCAAAGCATTTGTGAAGCCACAACACGTACAACCTTGAGGCAGATGGGCTACAACAGCAGAAGACCCCACCGGGTACCACTCATCTCCACTACAAATAGGAAAAAGAGGCTACAATTTGCACAAGCTCACCAAAATTGGACAATTGAAGACTGGAAAAATGTTGCCTGGTCTGATGAGTCTCGAATTCTGTTGAGACATTCAGATGGTAGAGTCAGAATTTGGCGTAAACAAAATGAGAACATGGATCCATCACGCCTTGTTACCACTGTGCAGGCTGGTGGTGGTGGTGTAATGGTGTGGGGGATGTTTTCTTGGCACACTTTAGGCCCCTTAGTGCCAATTGGGCATCGTTTAAATGCCACGGCCTACCTGAGCATTGTTTCTGACCATGTCCATCCCTTTATGACCACCATGTACCCATCCTCTGATGGCTACTTCCAGCAGGATAATGCACCATGTCACAAAGGTCCAATCATTTCAAATTGGTTTCTTGAACATGACAATGAGTTCACTGTACTAAACTGGCCCCCACAGTCACCAGATCTCAACCCAATAGAGCATCTTTGGGATGTGGTGGAACGGGAGCTTCGTGCCCTGGATGTGCATCCCACAAATCTCCATCAACTGCAAGATGGTATCCTATCAATATGGGCCAACATTTCTAAAGAATGCTTTCAGCACCTTGTTGAATCAATGCCACGTAGAATTAAGGCAGTTCTGAAGGCGAAAGGGGGTCAAACACAGTATTAGTATGGTGTTCCTAATAATCCTTTAGGTGAGTGTATATACACATATATACATCACGGGGTTCAGGAGCTGGCTCATGTGCCACACGTGGCACACAGGAGCAGTTGACACCTGTCGAATAGCGCAGCTAACGCAGGGCAACTACAGCTCTTACCGTGAAGCAAACTTTCTTGCTCTGAAGCAAAGGGAGGAGGATGAAAAGCCATCAGCTCAATAGCCCTGTTGACATGAAATGGAGACAGCATTTTCGGGAGGAACGCAGGGTTAGGCCGTAGAGTTACCCTGGAGCCATCTCCCGCAAAATGGACACATGATGGGTGTACGGAAAGGGCGTGTAACTCGCTCACGCGTTTTGCAGAGGTGATTGCCAGCAAAAACGCAGTCTTAAGTGACACCAGCTTCAGCTCAGCTGAGTTCAGTAGCTCAAATGGGTCTTGGGAAAGTGCACCCAGCACTACATCAAGGCACCATGCGGGCAGTGAAAGGGTTCAAGGAGGCCGTAGCCGTCGAGCTCCCTTTAAAAACTGCACAGCCAGAAAATGAGACCCAGGAGGCTCGCCATCAATCCGGACATGACATGCGGAGATGGCCACCAGATACACTTTGAGCGTGGATGGGGACTTGCCCTAGTCCAACAGCTCTTGTAGAAATTGCAATATGACCCCGATGGGGCAATTAATTAGGTCTTGACTGCCATCTTGGCACCAGGTGCTAAATGTCCGCCAGCGGTAGGAATACTGCGACCTCGTAGAGGGAGCTCTCGCCGACTGAATAGTGGCAACTACTGCGTCTGACAGACCCCAGGTAATCAACCGCTCCCGCTCAGGGGCCAGGCCCAGAGCTGGAGGAGGCCCAGATTGGGGTGCCAAAGCGTGCCCTGCACCTGGGACAACAAGTCCGCTCTCACTGGGAGCTGCCAAGGCTCTCCGTGGAGGAGGGCGATCAGGTCTGCGAACCAGAATCCAAGACAGTCCAAGGAGTACTTGGAGTACAAGGAGTACTGCTTGTAACTCCAGGATGTTGATATGGAGGGCCCGTGCGGGCTCCGTCCACCTGACTCGGACTCCACGTCCGTCGCAGACTGCTCCCCAACCCTGCTTGGAGGCGTCTGTCGTCATGACTGCTCGGTGGTAAACTGGCCCCAGGGGCACACCGAGGGTCAAATTGTGGGGGCTCCAGCACCAACAGAGCACCTTCCAGCACGCCGGAGTGACTATGACTCGGCGTGCTCGATCGTGGCGAGGGTGCATCCTGAGAGACCTGAACCAGCACGGCAATGGCCTCAACTGGAGGAGGCTGAGGGGGAGGGTCTGTGATGCAGCCGCTAGGAAGCCCAGCAGCCTCTGGCAAAGGGACACCCTGACATGAGCTCTCAACTGGAAGAGGAAGAGACACGTGTGTATTGAGGCAACTCTCTCTGGTGCCAGCGTGGCGAGCATGGCAACAAAATCGAGGCACAGTCCGAGGAACTTTGCCTGCTGAGTTGGCGTCAGGCGTCTCTTCTCTCGATTGACCTGAAGGCCCAATTTGGAGAGGCGGCCTAAAATCAGGTTTGTGTGTATCCGAACCTGCTCCCTTGAGTGAGAACAAACCAGCCAGTCGTCTAGATAATTGAGGACGCGGACCCCCTGGCAATGCAAGGGGGCTAACACGATGTACATGCACTTGGAAAAAGTACGTGGCGCCAACGACAGGCCGAAGGGGAGAACAGCAAACTCGAACGCTCGGCTCCAGCCTCATACGCCCTTTGGAGCAGTGTCTCCGTGACGCGACACTGCCTGTAGGGGGAGGCGAGGTCGCGTGGTCCTGGCATAAGCCTCCCCTCTCCTGGCTAGGGTGGGGGCTGTTGGGGACAGCCACGCAGGAGGCACGGCTGTCCCCAGTACTACCATCCTGGAGAAGGAGATGGAGGGGCTCGGGGAGAGGCGGAGATCTTGCACCCCCGAGGCCCCCCGTCACTCGCCAGAGTGGGGAATTGCCGGGCACAGCAGCGAGTGCGGTGGCGCCCGGTAAGACGGCGGCCAAATCGCGCCGGCTGTCAGTGCCCAGACAGACGGGGCATAAGACTTCCCCACTCCAGGCGGGCAAGGTGCAGTGGCCGCAAGAGGCACAGTTGGCGGGGGCGAGAGGGAGAGGCACGTGCACAGGGAAACGTGCAACAGAGGCGCCAGTCAGTGTTTGCACCGGGGGCACACAACAACTGGAATGCCTCTGCAACAAGTGGAGAGCCTAGCGGGCCCGCCGCTGTAAGTGCGTCTCCACCCGGCAGCCGGGCCATGGATTTTTCTGCCGCTGCTAGCGCCCCTGCTGTGGAGGAAAAAGCCCTGTGGACAAAAAAACGGTGTTTAACAACACTGTGAAGTGAGCCAGCCAGCTGAAATACGCAGTTTGAATGTTTATTACAAACACGGACACAGAGAGCTTACGTTCCTGAGTCCAGTGAAGAGGCAAAAGAGGATGAACCTGCGCTGACGTCACGTTTTATAGAACAGGAAGTGGGAAGGGACCTGTTTTGAGTGACGAGCGCAGGGGCCAATGGCAGCTTTGATAGAGTGACGTTTCGATCGGGTTCCTACGGAAGTGTGCAGAAACCCCTCTCCCGCATGGGCAGTGCTTCCGACTTGAAAGATAACTGCAGTTTTTCTGTGAGACGGTCTCTGACAAGGACGTAGAAGTCTGGCTCTTGAGGTTCAGTGAGCTCTCTACACGAATGTGGAAGATGTTGGATAAGGACGGGGTATGTGGGGGGAGGAGGGGGTGGCAATGCCAGATCCGGTTAAGAAGGAGCGCTGAGATCCCGGAGAAGGTCTGCCACCTCCCCAGTACAATACAGATAGGGGAAGTCAGAGGGCTGGTCTACTATGATGGGATGCCAAAGCTTTGCAAGCGATGTCAATCCCAAGACCACGTTGTGGCAGATTTCACAGTGGTGATCTGTGGGAATTGTAAAGGTAACCACATGACAAAGGTCTGAAGGAGACATTGTGAAGGAGACTGTCTCACAGATGAGAGCGCCCCCCCCCCCCCTCCGGCAGCAACGGGACGGTGGTGAGAAGGCAAGTCCCGGAACCGTTGCAGCTGAAGGGTACATTAGATCAGGCGCTCCCCCACAGTCAAGAAAGTCTTAGACCTGTATACAACGAAAACCATAAAATCCTGTTCTATGAGAGTGTGGAGGGGGGGAGCTGAAAGGCACTCTTCAGGACATGCTGGGTCCGGGAATCCTTGGACCCCCACTTCTCCCTGCCTCCAGGGGAGCAAAGCCCAGCCTAGACCTACTGGTTTCAATAGTACAGATGCTTTGAGTGTAGCTTTCCATGTGCACCCGGACTGGCTTTGCCTTTTTCTCTCTCTGCAGGTTTGTGAGACCACTGAGATGTCGGTGCCTGGAGAACATCCACATACTGTGATGGCACCAACACAGTGAACCTCAGCCTGCAGAGAGGCGAGTTAGTTACACCAGTGACAAGAGCTGGTCTGTTGAGAAACAGCACAGGAAAGCAGAGAAAGAACACCACCAGGACTGAAAGAGCCTCTAATTTGCATCTCTGAAAGTATCTTGTGATTATCTAGTTTTTCCTTGATTTATTGGAATTTAAGTTTTTAGTTTTGTTTTGCAATGAAAATTGAAATTATGTAAACAATTTTATGTGAAGAAAATGTAAAATACAAATAACACTCTATATAATCAGCCTACTGAGGAATGTAAAATCAACATGACAACAATTTACTGTGAAAAAGTCATGTATAAACTGAATGTGGTTCTACAGGAACATTTATGAATACAGCCCTTGATGCCAAGAATTATCAGTGCCGTTCCTCTGAGTGCATTGTCACAAAACCCTTTGAAACGACTAGAGCAGATACAGTAAGGTACATAAATATTTGGACAGTGACACAATTGTCATCATTTTGGCTCTTTACACCACCACAATGGATTTGAAAGGAAACAATCCAGATATGATTTAAGTGTAGACTTTCATCTTTAATTTGAGGGTAGTTACATCCAAACTGGGTGAACAGTGTAAGAATTACACCCATGTTTATATGTGGTCACCCCAATTTTAGGGGCTCAAAAGTATTTGGACAAACTAACATAATCATGAATTAAATTGTAAGTTTCAATACTTGGTTGCAAATCCTTTGCAGTCAATGATTGCCTGAAGTCTGGAACCCATAGACATCACCAATTGCTGGGTTTCTTCCCTGGTGATGCTCTACCAGGCCTGTACTGCAGCTGTCTTTAGTTCCTGCTTGTTCTTTTTGCATTTTGCCTTCAGTTTTGCCTTAGACATAAAAACAAACCAATCAGAGAGATAGCAAAAACATTAGGTGTTGCCAAATCAACTATATGGAACATTCTTAAAAAGAAAGAACACACTGGTGAGCTCAGGAACACCAAAAGGCACAGAAGATCATGGAAAACAACTGTGGTGGATGACAGAAGAATTATTTCCCTGAAGAAAAACCCCTTCACAACAGTTTGCCAGATCAAGAACACCCTCTAGGAGGTAGGCGTATCTGTGTCAAAGTCAACAATTAAGATAAGACTTCACCAGAGTAAATACAGAGGGTTTACCACAAGATGTAAACAGGAAACAGGAAGACCAGATTAGAGTTTGCCAAAAAACATCTAAAGAACCCTGTACAGTTCTGGAACAACATCCTATGGACAGATGAGACAAAGATCAACTTGTACCAGAATGATGGGAAGAGAAGAGTATGGAGAAGGGAAGGAACTGCTCATGATCCGAAGCATACCACCTCATCTGTGAAGCATGTTATGGCATGGGCATGTATGGCTGTCAAGGGAACTGGTTCCCTTGTATTTATTGATGATGTGACTGCTGACAAAAGCAGCAGGATGAATTCTGAAGTGTTTAGGGCTATCTGCTCAGATTCATCCAAATGCTTCAGAACTCATTGGACGGTGCTTCACAGTGCAGATGGGCAATGACCAGAAGCATACTGCGAAAGCAACCCAAGACTTTTTTAAAGCAAAAAAGTGGAATGTTCTGCAATGGCCAAGTCAATCACCTGACCTGAATCCAATTGAGCATGCATTTCACTTGCTGCAGGCAAAACTGAAGGCAAAACGCCCCAAGAACAAGCAGAAACTAAAGACAGCTGCAGTGCAGGCTTGTCAGAGCATCTCCAGGGAAGAAACCCAACATCTGCAGATGTCTATGGGTTCCAGACTTCAGGCAGTCATTGAATGCAAAGGATTTGCAACCAAGTATTGAAACTCACAATTGAATTAATGATCATGTAAGTTTGTCCAATTACTTTTGAGCCCGTAGAATTGGGGGGACCACATATAAACATGGGTGTAATTCCTACACCGTTCACCCAATTTGAATGTAACTACCCTCACATTAAAGATGAAAGTCTAGATTTAAAGGGCATATTGATTGTTTCCTTTCAAATCCATGTGGTGACATACAGAGCCAAAATTATGTCAATTGTGTCACTTTCCAAATATTTATGGACCTAACTGTATGGTCTGGCCTACGGGAGTTACTAACATCTACAACCAGGCAGAAGAGCGGAAACTAAAAGGGAAATAAAAAACATCTATAAACAATATCTGATGTTGGCAAGAATGTGTTTCTAGTTTTTCATCTCCTCAAAATAAAGAAAGACAACAAAACAGGGAATTTCCACTCATCGATTTCATGGAATAGAATAGGGAGGGGCCAGAGCTTGTAGGTTCCTCAAAGAGGAAGCGAAGGTCTGCCATCTGACCAAGACCTCTGACCCTTGACCCCCTAACCATCTGACCCCTGCCCTACCTGGGGAGACAGAGCGCACAATGACGGGCCGTTCACTGCCAGCGACGAAACCGAATCCGTGGCTGGGGTGGCGCTGAAGGGAGACTTGTCGAGCTGTGCCAGGAGTCAGGCTAGCACTGTCCATACCATCAGACACCTCCTCTGGGGTTGCAGGGCTGCGGTAATCCACAGGGCCGTTAGAACCATTGTCAGGCACAGAGGAATGAACCATAATTTGGGATGAAGAGGAACAGGTGGAATGGGACCACAGTGTACCCCAACTGAACCTCCAGGACAGTGATATTCTCATGGAAAGCCCTTCCCATTCACCCCTACTATACTGTTCAACCCAAACTATGACTATAACAATAATTATAATAATTATAATATTCTGAGATTAATTACTTTGAAAACAGTAGTACAAGCATATCAAACAAAATTAAATTACAACCATCAACACCCTCCAAACTGCATTACTGCAATCAAGGTCCATTTCTGTTTGTGTGTATCATGTCTACAACCAGCAATAACAGCATCACCCCTACCAAATGCTGTACAGTGTCAAGAGCTTTCTGTGCTGCCTGATCCGGGGGGTAGTTTGGTTGTTGCGAGGGCCCCTCAACGGAGCTCCTGCTAACTCAGTGGAGAGGCATACCTTCCACATGCGTCTGACTGTCCATCCTGCAGCTGGGCCATCCCCTGAGCAGAGCGACAAGGGGAGGGCGCTGTCTCACTGGGGGGGCTGCCTGCTGTCTTGCAATCATTCACCTGGGAGAGAAACAAAAAGAGATTGGAGAGAGTGAATGAGAGAGAGAGAGAGAGAGGGATTGTGAGAGGGAGGGTGAGAAGTAAGAAGGTCAATCATGGCTTGCTCCCAGGAGAGAGAGAGTTGAGAGGCAGGGGTGAGCGATGGCCACTCACACTGCAGGACACAGGGGTGGTTTGCACACCATGAGACACATGAAGAAAAGAACCATAAAGAACACAGTGAACACGGCAAATTGATCGCATAGCTGAACAGCAAAACAAAAATGAAAGTCTGAGAAACACATTTTTTTTTTAAGTGTACGAGTCTACGTCAGCTCTGTATCTAGGGTAGAAAGCAGCCCTTAACATACCCTGTCTATAGATGACGAGAAAGGTGGGCATTCTTGTTGTATTATTAGCTGCAGCCCTGCTGGCATGCACTTCATTATGCAGAGAGCAGCTGTAGCACTGGAGTTGTGTTTCTGTTTCGAACATCTTGTTCTAACCCCAGAGCCTCGGTGTGAATGAGCGCTTGTAGTTTTGTGAACGAACTGCTTCCCTGCCTCACTGCCCTTGCCAAGACCTCCTACTGAAAAGCACTTGAAATGTTTCAGGAGTGACAAAGAGAGAGTGAAATAGTCAGAGAGAGAAGGAGCTATTTGATTTGATTTTTTTTACATGGATTTTTTTTTTTTTAAGTAGCCTACACAGGGATATTTTCATGCATAAGACCACTTCAATCAGCACAAACACTATTCAGCACACACTAATGGCAGCTTTGATTAAAGTGCAGCTGAATAGTCAGAACAATAATATAGAACCAGTGTGTCCTTTCTAATGTTAAATTGTTTCATGGCACTGGAGAGCGAGAGTGCATAACTGATAGAGAGAGAGAGAGGGGGGGGGGTGATTCACAGGGAGCAGCAGAGGCTGGGAAATAAAGGAAGAACTGAGACAATGCATTGACAGAGAGAGAGAGTACACAGACACAGTGGAGACAGAAAAAGGGGGAGAAAGAATGAGGAAAGAAAAGAGACAAAGAGAGAGAAGACCGTGTTCCAGCTATCATTAGCATTATGTTTGTAATGGCTTTCAGGGATAATGGCAGGTTTGCATGGTTCTCAAGTGCCAATCAATCTGAAGTGTCACTGATTTCTTCCAATTGCTGAGGGTGCAGGGAGAGGGCATGATGCCATGGTGGAGTATGAGGGGGATGGGTGATGGGCAGAAACAGGGTGTTCTTTGACATGCTAGACAGATAGATAAAGAGACAGAGAGAGAGGGAGATGGAGAGGGAGAGGGAGCAAACCTTGGTTTACAGCAGTGTTTTAAATCACTCCCTGCCCCTCTGATCCAACAGATGAGCTAGTGTAGCTCAAATTGCTGAAAAAGTTAATGCTGGTTATGATAGAAAGGTGTCAGAACACACAGTGCATCGCAGTTTGTTGTGTATGGGGCTGCGTAACCGCCGACCAGTCAGGGTGCCCATGCTGACCCCTGTCCACTGCCGAAAGTGTCTACAATGGGCATGTGAGCATCAGAACTGGACCACAGAGCAATGGAAGAAGGTGGCCTGGTCTGATAAATCATGAGTTCAAGGTGTTGACGTGGCATCCAGATCTCAATCCAATCGAGCATCTGTGGGATGTGCTGGACAAACAGACAAAGTCCGATCCATGGAGGCCTCACCTCGCAACTTACAGGACTTAAAGGATCTGCTGCTAACGTCTTTGTCATGGTCCCCTAGCACTCCCCCTCTATCCCCACTAGGGGCCCCGCCAAGGCCTGCACTTGGGTCCTCTGTTCCCGAGCTCCCCGAGGGAAATCGTGACAGTCTTGGTGCCAGATACCACAGCACACCAGGTCTAGTGGAGTCCATGCCATGACGGTCAGGGCTGTTTTGGCAGCAAAAGGGGGACCTACATAATATTAGGCAGGTGGTCATAATGTTATGGCTGATCGGTGTATTTTATATTATGTTATATAAACTGGTATATGAAAATAAACTAAAACCGTGTTAATTTAAGTTGGAAATGTTAAGTTACTAGTAGAAATAGGATATGAATGATCAGGTAAGCAATCTTCTTTGTACTACTGTAAATGCTGGTATTTCCTTTACTGTCTAATGCAATTGTTACTATACATGTCATATCTGTATCCTAGAATCAATACATGTTAGGTAAAGGTATGTTGATCTGTGATTATTTTAAAATGTAACTAACTACGAAAAAGACGATCTTTTTTTTTCCCTACAACTTAATTAGATGTTAGGTAACATTCCCAGCATGCCACACACAGGCACTGCTCAGGATTCGAAGTCTAAGGGCCAGTTTCCAGGACAGGAATAGGTCTTAAGCTAGAATAGATAATATTGGTTAATTTTGGATTAGTTACTTCTTGACTATGGAGTGCTTATCTAAGTTTAATGTGATTACACCTGGCCATGTCCCAATTAATTTAAATGTGTGCACATAGCTCATGCCTACAATTGCTCATTAAACCATGAATGGACTACAAAACATATATCATTTCGTGGAATCAGCGCAGGAGACACAGACAGAACAATGGAACATGAGAAGAGAACGCACTCTAATAATTTCAGTGAGTGTGAAAAAACTCTATTAAAGCAAATAGTGTCAAACCACCCCATAACAGATAAAAACAACACAATTTGGCTATTCAATATACAAAGAAACATGCATGAAGAGACATCTGAAATTGATTCAATGCTGATGATTACACCATAACACGAACAATACCACAACTTTAGGTTAGAACCCTCTTCATTTGCATTATTTCAGTTTGTGTGTCATTGCTTAGATTCAAGATTCTTTCTTTATTGCCACACAACTGAGGTTGGTAGTATTTGGGTTCAGAACAGCTCTGAATAGAAAGAAAACCGGTGCTAAACAAACAACTTCCCATCATACATACACAACATAACTCATCAACATTAACCCACAAACAATATACATTTTCAATAGAAATATAAACTAACAGTTTAATATTCTAACTACTGTAGAAAATAAACAGTTTTTATAATGAGTGGAGATGATTGGGATTCCTTTTTTTCTGGAAGTCTATAACTATTTCCTTGGTTTTTTAGGTGTTAAGAAGGAGGTCATTATACAGCCACCTACTGACTATACTGAATTTTATTTTCTATGGAAATCAAACCAATTATAGTGGTGTCATTGTTGTACGTGAAAACTGTGACTAAAAAATTAATTGATTCGTAAATAATGAGAAAAGAAGGGGAGACAAAACAAAGCCCTGAGGTGCTCCAGTAGTAAGGGTTAGAGGGCAAGATCTTAGATTATTCACTTTGACAGATTGAGTTCTATACCTCAGGAAATCCAGTATCCCGTATCACATTGCCAGGTTGATATTCATGTCCTGCAGCTTATAAAATCACTTTCAGGGATTGATAGTATTGAAGAGGATATGTGCATACATGTTGAGTTTCTTACATGACATCTGTCCCTCCTAAAAGGTCCAGTGGAAGAATTTAAAGGTTTGTCTTTCTTCATGTCTAAATATTCTGAGGTAGTAACTAACACAAACAAATTACTTAGTTAACAAGAATAAGCATTACTCATTTAGATGTCATCAGACTTTCCACGACAAATGTAATGATCATATGAAATAACATTAAGTACCTTTGTTAACATACATTTAAATATTGATATATTTACTGACCATTGCTTATTCATGTTAACTAATTAATAAGCAAATGGTTTATTCGTTGTTTTCTGGGACCTTTGTGCATCATGGTTAATGAGAGAATTTTCAAATGACCAAGATAGAGTCAAAGGGACACTAGTAGGAGAACCAATGTCAAACTGTGATCACAATATGGTTAGCTTTGAGGCATAATTTCAAAAACAAGGACCAAGTCTAAAATAATTATCTACAAATTTAGAAAAGCAAACTTTGAAGGTATGAGGTGGCACTTAGAAGAGTTAGACTGGAACACACTGGATACAGATTCTGTTGAAAATGGATGGATATATTTTAAGAATATACTACTTGAGGCTCAGGAGAAATGTATACCAAAACTTAGCAAATTGAGGACCAAAAAACATTGGCCAAAATGGTTTAATAGAAGTATGCAAAAAATATCAAGCGAAATAAATTGTTGTATAGCGCATACAAAAGGGATAGAGACAAAACAAAATACAATGAATATTTTGAACTGCAAAGAGATCTTAAGAAAGGGATCAAGAAAGCAAAGGGGGAAATAGAAAGAAACATAGCTCTTGGAGCTAAAACTGATGCAAAGAGTTTATTTCAATACTACAACAGCAAGAGGTCAATAAAGGAGGAAGTGAAACAGATAAAGGGCAAAAATGGAAGTGCCTTGGAAAATGAACAAGATGTGGGAAATGCTCTAAATGAGTATTGCACAGAGGTTTTACAAAAGAAAAAACTGATAACATGCCACAGGTTAACAACCAGTCCAGTCAAACCCTAAGAGAGATCAGGATACATGAGGACTATTTACTAAAGGGACTAGCAGAATTGAAAACAAACAAATCACCTGGGCCAGATAGTATATTTCCAACAGTACTTAAAGAAATTAGGGATATTATTTATTGGCCGCTAACTCAAATATTGCAAATGATGCTTAGAACAGGGGATGTGCCAACTGACTGGAAGACAGCAAATGTCAAACCAATCCACAAGAAAGGGGACGTTAAAAAAATGATTAGACAGAAAATAGAGGAGCATCTTAATGAAAACCATATTCTTGGAGATAGTCGACATGGGTTTAGACAAGGCAGATCATGTCTTACTAATTCATTAGTAAGCTGTAGATCATATGATGAAAGCATATGATATGATATACTTCGATTTAAAAAAAGCTTTTGATAAGGTTCCACACCAAAGACTGATCCTCAAATTGGAAGCTGTAGGCATTCAGGGTAATGTAAGTAGATGGATTTTGAACTGGTTGATGTATAGGAAACAGAGGGTGTCGATTAGAGGAGTTGCTTCTAACTGGAGTGAGGTTGTTAGTGGAGTTCCACAGGGATCAGTACTAGGGCCTTTGCTTTTTCTAATCTATATTAATGATCTGGACTCTGGGATAGTTAGCAGATACAATCTCGGCAGGACAGGTTATTCAAAGGGACTTAGATAATATTCAGTTGTGGGCCGACACCCCAGAAATTGATTTAATCTAAATCAATCAATGGGTAGCTTCTGTTAATAAATTTAATATCTTGCCTCTGTGGCACCAGTTGGTCTTCATTGAGTTAATCCATGTCTCCATTCACAAACAGTGTTAATCTGAAGTTAAACCTGCCTCCTTGGAGGTGTAGTCCTGAAGTAGCTCTATCTTCTTTACGTAAACTAGATTAGTTCAATCCAGACGAGACTAAATCTAGGACATTTTTGCCCTTTATCTGTTTCGCTTCCTCCTTTATTGACCTCTTGCTGTTGTAGTATTGAAAAAAGCTCTTTGCATTAGTTTTAGCTCCAAGAGCTATGTTTCTTTCTATTTCCCTCTTTGCTTTACTGATCCCTTTCTTAAGATCTCTTTGCAGTTCAACATATTTTTTGTATTTAGTTTCATCTCTATCCCTTTTGTATGCATTATATAACATTTTCTTTCTCTTGATATTTTTTTGCATACTTCTATTAAACCATTTTGGCCAATGTTTTTTGGTCCTCAATTTGCTAAGTTTTGGTATACATTTCTCCTGAGCCTCAAGTAGTATATTCTTAAAATATATCCATCCATTTTCAACAGAATCTGTATCCAGTGTGCTCCAGTCTAACGCTTCTAAGTGTCACCTCATACCTTCAAGGTTTGCTTTTCTAAAATTGTAGACCATTGTTTTAGACTTGGTCCTTGTTTTTTGAAAGAATGCTTCAAAGCTAACCATATTGTGATCATAATTTGCCATTGGTTCTCTAACTAGTGTCGCTCTGACTCTATCTTGTTCATTTGAAAAGATCAAGTCAATGCATGTGCTCTCTCTGGGTGGTTCCATGACAAATTGAGTTAGAAAGCAGTCATTTACCATCTCAACCATTTCTATTTCTGCTTCTGTAGTCCCGATTGGGCTTTCCCAGTCAATGTTTGGGAAATTGAAATCCCCCATTATAACAGCCACATCTTTGCTTCATGCAGTCCTGATTACACTGTACAATGCAACATCTTGCTGAATATCAGAGTTGGGTGGTCTGTAACACACTCCTACCACTAATCCTCTAGATCTTTCATTCAAAAGTTTAACCCACAAAGATTCTGTTTTGTTACTAGGATCTAATTTGAGCTCTTCAGCCTGAATGTCATTTCTGGCATATAATGCTGTCCCACCCCCTCTTCAATTTTGCCTGTCTGTCCTAAACTGTGTGTATCCTTCCAACTTGTATTCATCCCCATCATTTTCTGTAAACCATGTTTTGGTCACTACAACATCATAGTCACCCGCCAGCACTGTGTCTTCTAGGTCAAAGATCTTGTTCCTTATACTCCGGGAAATTAGTTACCAACACTTCAGGACTTTCCTACTAGCAGTTTCCCTTTGTTTTCTTTCCTTAGTGGAACATCTCCCATTGTCAGAGCTCCCTGCCCCCCTGGTCTCTGTCTGTGAAAAAGGTCAAAGAATAAGAGAGATGTGGGAGAGAGCAAGAGGAGTGAGAGAGAGGAGAGGGTAGACAGAGGCAGGGGCTGGGAGATAGGAAAATGACAGAAGAGAAAGGGGAGAGGGCGCTGACAGGTTGGATAAAGGGACTGGCTGACAGCATGATCCCCATCGTGAGGAGAAAGGAGTTCTAGCAAAATATTTATCTCAAGGGCATTGGGGGATGGTGTCAGGGTTGCCATGGTTACAGCCGTGATGCTGGTTGGAGGTGTGTGAGGAGAGGGGATAGGATGGGAGGACAGACACACAGCTGTGGGGGCAGGGGGCCCTAGCTGATCAACACCTGCTGTCATAACTAACAGCATAGAACAAAGTCACTGTTACTACTATTGTAGTATTAGTCTGCATGTTTCTATTTTGCAGGATCTTTATTGTATAATAATAATAATAATAATAATAATAATAATAATAATAATAATAATAATAATAATAATAACAATAATATCACACTAAAGCCCTGTTAAAAACACTTATTTCAACATTATTATTATTTTTATTGTGTTACGTTAATCAGACTCCTCTCACAGCTTTTGCGCTACACAGCCAAAGCTTTGAAAAGAACATATTGGCTGCAGTACCTTTGTCCATTCCCTGTACATAGGATACTGCTTTTATCTTGACTGGGCTGTGCAACCTGTATAGGCATTTTCACACTACAACATATAATCCAGGGTTGAGTGGACCCGGTGCAACCCTGCGGTGATTGACCCCTGAGTTCAGCCCTGCTTGCATTCACGTTGGCCCTGCGCTACAATACATGGGTTATGATTCACATTCATGTGTTTCAACCCGGGTTCAACTGTCTAGTGAAAGTAGCTTATGTCAGTCCTTCAGCACTGAGACAGAGCTTATTGAGCCATCAGGAACAATCATTTTATTGTGGTACCTTCATTGTTTCAATTACTAATTTTATTACTATAAATTCTGTGCAAATTGCATGAACTAAGCGATATACACAGCTACTGCCACTCATATAATCATTCTTCTGTTTTACTTAGTAGTATTACAGACAATAAATACATTCAATAAATTAAAATGTTCACCAGAAACAAATATATAATTTATTAAAAGAAGAGTATTATTGCTGATGCAGTGAAGATTTGAGGGGGTGCGGGGGAATGCTGACGACAGGGCAAAATGATGAGTGGATGGGGTAGAGGATGGCAGTGCTGATGAAGTGATGGCATGGGGCATGATGCAATCCTGTATTGGCGAATTGGGAGACAGCCACATTTGGCCACACCTTGGATATGCTACAGGTATGGAGAAAAAAGTTGTTCACAAGGAACTCAGGAGTGTCACTTATCTCACAGTCTAATGAAAGAAAACATCCAGTGGGTTCTATTTTGTACAAAACATGTATAAACATAAACTAACTTAAAGTTACTTAAAAAGTTACATTAATTTGTAAAACACTCACATACCCTTGTTTAGTTATGAATATTTCATACACAGTGTAAAGCAGCATAAATATGATAAAATGCTGTGGTAGCATAAAACACGTTATACAATTGTGTGAGTGTGTGGTGTGTATGCATTAGCAGTTGCGTGGTTTCCCAACACGCAAACCATGCAATTGCATGGGGCTCCACAGGGCTAGGGGCCCCCTACTGCATAGTAGTAGTACAGCCTGAATTGCAAGTTGCAGCAAAATCCTTATTTTCTCATGTTTGGTAACAAAACAAATAATCGTTTTTCCTCTTCCACATTTTAAACCGCTGGGTAAAATCAGACTAATCTGAAGGCTTTAAACCAAGGCTATGTCCTTAAACAACCCAGGGTTGTTTCCATGTGACCGCAGAAGCGTCAATGATTGACTATATCTAACATGCACATCCGCTTTAGTAGCATCTTGACCAAGGACCACTAAGACATACAGGAAGTTATCGCTCGTATGCTGAACTGTTAATGTCAGAACACCTTCACAATCATTCACACTATTTGTACACATGCATAACATGGTAAAGTAAAGTACAGACACATTGCAAGGAATTAACGAGAGTGTCTTTCTTATGCTTTACAGTTATTATTGGCATAATGGCATACTGACATACATAAAAGTATCGTGGTATCCTTTTGTTATCCCCTGTCTCCCTTAGTTTTTGTTTATTTCAGTTATTAATTTAGTGCTCCCTGAGACATGACAATAATAATAACAATCCAGTGGTGATCATGCTTTCAGTATCTCCTAAACTCTTGAACTCTCTCCCCGGTGAATGCTCTCTCAGCTTTCTGTGAGTGAGCTCTCCTGCGGTCCACCATCCATGTGTGCAGCCGCGGTTCTAGGGCCCGCTTCGGCTGGTGGCCTACTACCCTCAGCCCCCGGACCCCGAATCACCCGGTGTCCCTGGAACCCCCGGTTATTATTTATTATTATTATTATTATTATTTATTTATTTATTAGCAGATGCCCTTGTCCAGGGCGACTTACAAAATATAAGAGCATTACAAGGTGCAATAATACAGTGGAGTTCAAGCCATAATACTGTGACAGGACGTCGTCTGTCACTGCATGGCTGCTGCTGACGCACGCTAAATAGGTGCTCATGTGCTGCAGCCGTCTTGTCCGCTGCCTCGCAGACAGTCTGTGAGCTCATGGCTGCAGGCAATCAGCACTGAGGCGATTGTGTCGTCAGCACCAGCTGTGCTTCCTCTACTTGATCTCTCTCATTCCCTGAGTGAGGGAGCTAACCACTGAGAAGGAGGACTGGCACTGGCCCGGAGCACCCTGTTTGTGGGATCTTTTGTGTGACTGTTTTGTCTTGATTCCCTTTTTTTTGTTCTTCCTTGTTGGACCACTAATAAAAGCCCGGACACCGCCGGAACCCTGGGACTCTCTGCGGTCATTGTGTCCGGCTTTTACAAATACATTTTACAAATTTAGAATTTACACAAGTGTTTACATCCTAGATTGTAAAAGCTGATAAGTGCAGATAAGTGCGGATAAGCCTATGGGCTTATGTGGCGCTTGTATCCCACACTCTGGGGTCTGGATACACAATGTTCTGTCCAGCAGCGAGGTTTTATTGAGGTTTGTTGCTACAGTGTTGAACCCAACGTACAGTTGCCAAGTGGAGACGCGCTTACAGTGGCCAGTCCCGCTAGGCGCTCCACTTCCACTTCCGACTGGAGACCCAGTCCCGCTCAGGACGCCCCCGCCATCATGTCCAGCAATCCCACTCTCCAGTGAGCAACAATAGAGCCCCTTTGCCTCCTGCTGCGGCAGCCGGGCCCCCTCCTTCTCTGCCTCACCACCACTGGCTCCCTCCCCGGTGAGGCATCTGTGCAGGAGGTTCCATCCTGGCTCTAAACAGCAGGATGGACCAGATCTACGATGGACCCTCCTGTCTGCACAGGCAGCTCAAACAGCAGCCCTGGCCCTAACCACCCCAACGTCATGAGTTTCCAACGCCAGCCCACACCACGCCACTGGACTCTGAGGGGAGCCTCTCTGCCCCGTCTCCGGATGAGGGCAATAGACAGAGGGGATTTGGGAGGGGATTTTTACAGGAGCTGTTGGACCAAGGCAGGCCCCCAACCATGTTCAAAGTGTAGTGTATCTGGCGGCCATCTCCGCATGTCATGTTTGCACTGATGGCGAGCCGCCTGGGTCTCATTTCCTGGCTGCTCAGTTTCTGAAGGGAGCTTGATGGCTACGGTCTCCTCGCACCCCTTCACTGCCCGCATAGCGCCTTGCTGTAGTGCTGGATACACTTTCCCAAGTCCCATTTGAGTCACTGAACTCAGCTGAGCTGAAGCTAGTGTCACTTAAGACTACATTTTTGCTGGCAATCACCTGGCAAAACGTGTGAGCGAGTTACACGCACTGTCCGTACACCCATCGTCTGTTTTGTGGGAGATGGATACAGGGTCATGCTATGGCCTAACCCTGCATTCCTCCTGAAAGTGCTGTCTCCATTTCATGTCAACAGGCCTATTGAGCTGATGGTTTTCCATCCTCCTCCCTTTTTTTCAGAACAAGAGAGATGGCTTCACCTGCTCTGCCCTGTGAGGGCCCTCAGGTGTTATTTAGAACTCACTAAGGCGCTCAGACCAATTGTTTGTGTCTTATGGAGCGCGGACACATGGCCAGGCACTTTCAAAGCAGCACCTCTTGCATTGCATTGTGGACACTATTACCATGGGCTACGAGTTCACCGTGACCCCGCCGCTTACATTTGTGATGTGATGGGAATGGTCCCTTCCAATTGGGAACCCAGTGTTGGCTGCAGTCAAGCCCCAGTAGCCCACAGGCTCTGGCTCCTGATTTCCTCTCCCAGTCTGCCCCTGTTAAGCGCATCCCGATGGATCTGTTTGAACCGTGTCTTTCCCTTCCGGACTATGCCTTCCAGTCGAGCACCCATGCAAGCTGCTCCTGGACTTGCTGACAGCCCTTCGATGTGTTCCCAGGGTCTGTCATGAGGCCGCCCTGTATATAGTTAGTTCATTATTGCATTGTGCTGCGGTGGTGCAGGCGTCTGGCCTGTACCCCGCTATGTATATATAACGGGTAAACGGCAGGACTGTGGCTCCACTCTAGCTTGTGTAGACTGGAGCTCACTGCCGCTGTTCCCAGCTGATGCCACTCGAGTTGTTCTCACTGCCTCGCTGTGTATATAGTTCCATGGTCAGCAGGTCTGTGGCCCGCTCTGGCTGTGTGCCATAGACCAAGAGACCACTGCTGCTGTCCTCAGCGGTAAGCACTTGAGCTGGCTCTCGTGTTCCGCTGTGTACATAGTTAATTTGTCAGCACAGCAGAGCTAATGTTGTCCTGCATTATCTGGTCTAATCAGCAGGCGTCAACTGCTCCTGTGTTCCGCGGGTGGTGCATGAGTTTGTTCCTGCGCCCCGTGGTGCATATAGTTCATTTGTACGACATTTTAAGTTGTCAGCACAGTGGAGCTCTCTGCTCTGTACTGTTCAGTTGAGTAGGATGCCCCTGTGCTGCGCAGACGCAGCATGAATGTTCCTGCTGCCACACTATACATGCTGTTGTTTTTCAGCTCGGCTATTCTGATTGACTATCATTATCATTCACCTCCACTAACAAGGGGGCAGTAGTCATTTTCATTCAGCATAAAATGTCCCTCTTGATCTCTGCATCATCTCTTTTGTCTCACGGCCACAGCTAGGCTCTCGCAGGAACTTTTTGGAGATGTGCTGGGCTGCGGCAATTATACACAGGTGGGAGTGGGGCTTAGTGACATCATGCAGAAAAGAATTGGAATTTCAACTGTAAATTCCAAATAACTGTAATTTCATTCATGACACATTTGAGCTACCGTACCTAGGCCAGCCAGCCTTCAGATAGTGAAAGCTAGAAAAATGAAGTGCACATATCCTAGCAGAAATGAAAGAAGCTAAAAGAATCCAAAACTTGACTAGAGAAGCTCACTAGTTTCTATAAAAGTAACACTGCAAAGGAATCATCTGATGATGCCAAAGCCAGGATGGTTAGATTCTGACTGCAGCAAGAGCTACTAGAAGGTAAGAAAATGTATTTCACTCTACTATTTTAACACCTTAGTTCAAGTGCACTGTCAGTACTGTAGCCCACCCTTATAATGACATAGGATTATGGATTATGGTGTGTGGTAACACTAAATTGGTAATGACAGGTAAAGGAGGAGGGGCTCCTGAACCCAGCTTTGATTGGGGCCACAAAATTGACAAACCCGCCCCTGTGTGTGAGTATGTGTGTGTGTTTAAGGGTGGTCCAACAAACTATAACAGAGAGATACACTCCAGAGATGTTTGCTCTCTCGTTATTTACTGTGTGTTCTAATAATACATTTATTTGGCTTTGTGTTTCCATTGACAGTCAGTCTATTTACTGGCTGCACTGAGACACTCCAGCTAAAACCATCCAGTGGATTAGGCCAAGATGACGTTTTTCCATTATTATTTTTTTGACAGTCTTGCTTGAGCTATACACAAATTTCTTGCATGGTTTTGCCAGAGAATGGGATTGTTGGTTCAGTCCTCTGTTGTATGTACAGCAAAGCTGTAAATCCGCAAAATCCCTTTATAATCATAATAGAAAAAGAGCATTTTCTGGTAATGTTGCCATTGAACAGTCCTGTTGGAAACCGTGAAAAACAAACAAAAATAAAAAAATAAAAATAAATTCCACCATATTTTTTAACAGGAAACCAACTTTACACACACACACACACACACACACACACAAACACAGACACATAAGCCTTTGCCAAAAAAAAAAAAAGCTTGGTGTCCCAGTTCTTGTTAAATTTTTTTACAATCGCTAGGACACGTTTCTCAATACTGAGTTCACTTTTACAAAACTCTTTAGACAGTGAGCACAACAGCAGTCTAATGTGAGCTAAACTATGGATCATTTTTCATTGCTTTGGCACAAAATGCATTCAATGACTACATCTTTCAAAATTCATGAATTCTCTTCTCATTCAGACACAACCACCACCAAAACTCTATGTACCTACAGCCAGGGTTCTAAATTAACACCCGCCAAATGCGGGTTAAAATTCATTTTGGCGGGAGTTAATAAAACCTTACTAGCCAGTTTGGCCGGTGATGCATGAGGCATTACATGCATGATACAAAAGTCTCTGTTCTCGGTCATTTATCCTCCTGGCAGTACTTCCTACATTTCCCATGAACACTGTGCCGTAATGCTACGTGATGACGTTTCATACGCCCGTTGGCTGCGCGCAGTTTGCAGTGAAACCAGCACGAGAAACCATGGAAACGAACGGAGCGTCCACCAGAAAACACGAGGAAGAATAAGAGCGAACGGAGCCGGAGCAGCAGCATAGACTGAAAGAGCAGGGAGTTAGCTAGTAAAGTAAAGTTAAGATTAAACTAAATGCGGTGGTGGTTGGGACAGACTTCTGGGGGCGAGAAGAGGAACGAGCCAGGGGATGAAGACAGAGAAACGAAGAAAAGAAAATTTAATGCCAAATGGCTGACGGGTCGTGAATGGCTTGTGTTTGATCATGAAAATGTCGTCATGTTTTGTCAGGATTGCCGCATCTGCGCGAAAGAAAAAAACAAAACGAACAATTTCGTGGTGGGAACTAATAATTTTAAAGTCGAGGCAGTAAAGCACCATGAGAGTTCCCTAAGTCATCAGGAGAGCCTTAGCATTGAAACTGCCAAGACAGGTCGTATTGAAGAGAGCCTTGCTGGGAGAAGCCTCGCTTTATTGAAGACGTCTGAGTTGGAGAAGATGCAGCTACTTTTTCGAAATGCCCACGCCATCGGAAAAAAGGACAGGCCTTTCACCGACTTCGCATGGATGTGTGAGTAAGTGAATTAACGTTACTATTTACATGTTTTAGAAACAGTGCATTTAATACGATTCAGGGTGCTTCCATAGAAACAGATGAAACTTTACGTTTGGGGGTTTCAAAAAAAAAAAAATCTCACTGAAATGTACTATGTTGTAGCCGTTAACAGTGGCTTCATTTACACAAAAATTAATTTCAGGGTGGACAGGAAGAAAGTCTTGAAGATAGGAGAGACATACACAAATGACTACCACGCAAAATAGTTCATACACTACATAGCAGAGGATGAGAGAAGAAAGATGAGGGCAAGATTATCAGATGGCAAGTTCATCTCGGTCATGTCAGATGGACAGTGCAGTGATGGAAGAAGAAATGGTCTACGTCAGCAGTGCCAGTGAGGGGAAGGTCAAAGTTGATTTTGTCGGGGTAAAAGCTGTCTCAATGCCAGATGCTACAAATATAGCTGAAACAGTGTGCAGTATAATGGAAAGTGGTGTCAGCACTGATTGGAAGAACAAGCTAGTGGCAATCACCACAGATGGAGCATCTGTAATGACAGGAGTAAACAATGGTGTAGTTACTGACATCAAAGACTTTGATCCAACCAAAGCCATTGACATCTGGCATGCTGACAGTTTGCGCACACGCAGGCCTGACTTTGTGCGCAAACATGGAACAAAAGGAACAGAGGGTGGCTCAGATTCTGATGGCACCTCTGAAGAAGAAGAAGAGCTCTGAAGACATGTGATTTAAATGATAGATATATCCCAAACTTGAAATGAAATGTTTGCACTTTCTGTGTATATTTTGTTGTGTTTTTCATGCCAACAATGTTAATAAAATGATCAAATGCATTCAGTGGCACTCATAATTTCTCTTTATTTTCACTGGAAAAAAATTAGGCTAGTGGAAATTCTGATTGGCTGGTAACTTTGAAAAGTTACCAGCCACATTGGCTGGTGATCAAAAAAGTTAATTTAGAACCCTACCTACAGCCCATTTTGCACGTTTACATACTCTTTACAAAACTGTTAAACTTAAGATCAAAACCTAACACCTAACCTAACATAACACAAAATTGAATAAGACAGCAATTTGCTACATTTCTACAGTAATGCCGTATTTAAATGTATTCCAAATCTAAAAAATAAAATACTATCAAAACAATGAGACCAACCACAGCTGATTCCCATTGTAGCTGAACACCTACCCAGGTGTTAGTCTTTCAATTTCATTACCATCTATACAAAAGGGGACATCTTAGGAATAATTCTGTACTGTAATGTAAACATGGACACAGCCAGAGATAGAGAAGTGGCTGACAGAGGAAGAAGAGTGGCTGGGAGAGGGAGAGGGAGAGGAGTACGTATGCATGGTGGAAGAAGACCGAGAGGAAGATCAAGAGCTGTAGTCTCAGATGAGATTTGGGCTACTAAAATTGATCATGTCATAAATCATGGTCTATCAATGAAAGAGGCTGGTCTGAGAGTGCCGCCAAATCTGCAACGCTCAACAGTGGCATCTATTGTGAGAAATTTCCTGCAAAACAACAGGATGAGATACATCTGCAAGGGCATCTGACTGAACTGCACATAGCAGAGGTAAATTGAGCAAAGCCTCCAAATCCGCTTGTGTGTAATTGTTTTTGTAGTTCTGCTTAGGACCCAACAGTTACCTCCCACAGGCAGGAGAGGTAGGATTTTCACTGCTGTGCAAGAAACTGAAATAGTTGATATGGCCATCAGAAACAATGGCATTGAACTCAGGATTCGGGACAGAGTGTTGGCAGACAACATTACATTTGGAAATATTCACAATGTAAGCATAACAACTGTTTCTAGAGTCCTGAAACAACATCAAGTCAGGATGAAGCACTTGTACACTGACCACTTTGAGAGGAACTCTGAATGAGTCAAGCAACTCACGAACCTCTATGGAAGGGTTGTGTCAGGTGAGGAAAGGGTTGCAGTGAGGCAAAATCAGCCAACGTTTGCAATTGTATGGGACAATGTGGTATTTTTTAGGTCATTGTTTTATGAGTGACAAAGTGTGCTTGTTGGGTGACAACCTTTGCTAATGTTATGGAAGAATGAGTTGATTTGAGACATGTATGAAGTGTTTTGGTAGTTTTAGTCCATTTTGGATGTGAAATTAACTGCTGTGCCAAGCTGAAAGTTGGTTAGGAGAACTGTGTGAAGAGTTGTATTGTATTGAGAAATGGGTCCTACTGATTGTAAAAAACTGTAAGATGTAACACTAATTGTGCTGCACGGTCGACATAAATACAGGGACTTCACTGAGCAGGGTCTGTAACTGCAGGGCCGGAATGCCTAAGTCAAGCTGTGGTTAATGGAATCCCTTCTCCACAAACAATTGACTCAATTGACTTGGCTTATCCTCTCCCTCTCCCACCCTGTGATAAATTAGTTCACTTTCAGTTTTAATGAGGCTTGTGATACCATTCCACTCTCTCCTCTCCCCCTCTCCCCCTCTCCCCCTTTCTCTCTCTTTTTTCTCTCCCCTGCTCTGTTCTCACCCAGGTAGCAGTTGTAATACAGTTGAAAGTCATGTTCCCACAGCATTTGTCATCAGCAGTTAAACACCTTCTACTGCAGCCCTTAGGCACAGCTCACCAGGTCCAGTCCTGGGACTCAACAAACTGTCCTTACTTACACTGTACATTCTGGGACCTAAATCTATTGTGCGGGATTACCATCCATTGTGCATCTCACAATTATTTTTAAATGCGTATCTGGCTACAGTAATACCCAGGGCTGTGGTTAGCTAGTCAGCCCATACTCAGCTGTCGGCATCTGGGCTCAGGCCCTGGGGTGCTGTGTGCGTTGCTGAGCCAGGATGTGGGCATTGTCCCCAGCTCTCACCATGCCAGCACGCTCTTCAACATTTTGCTTTCAGCCAGGCAGCTCATACATATGGGCACAAATCGCTCCCCTGCCAGCACCAGATGGTGACCATTTAAGAAGCTGAGCTGAAGTGATTTGTCACCTTTTCATTTTCCCAGTAGGAAGGTTGTTGCTCTTCCGGCTCCTGGTGGTGGTGGGAGGGGTGAGTGGAGCACACAGGGCCTGCAGGCTGCAGTGATACAGCACAACACTCACCTCACCCACTACATAAGGCATCCCTGCCTTTACCTTGTTAAATACTCTTATTTACATGGAATACATAATTTGGCTGGTTTCTCAGACCTTGATTAGCCCTAGTCTAGGACTACTCTACCTATACATTGAGAAGCCCATGACTAATGCTAATTTGGGTCTGTGAAACCAGCCTTTAGTGTCTTTGTCCATGGCTGGTAAAGTTGGAGAGTGGAAAGCTGAAATTTTAAGTTAAGAGGGTAGTACAATAATGGGTTAAATAAAGTGCAGAAGAGTGCACATGTAGGTGTTAATTCTACATGAGGCACACAGCTGAACCTGGGGCCCATCTTAGCCTTAGGCGTACATGGAACAGATCTCAATTTGCCGGGCTGCAAAAATGAATCAAGGCTTTGCTTAATCGGTCATACGGGTTTGGACCAGATCATCTGCTACAATTAGATGTATGAATAGCAGAGTGGCCACTGGAGAACTGTGCCCCCTCCCCCCCCCCGAAATAAATAAAATGTATCTCTGTGTGGCTTCATTGGTGGCCTGCCCCATTCCCACCCCCACCCTAGCTGCACGTCTGTCCCCGTCCCCCCTGTGCCATTTCCTTGTCCCTCATCTTCCTGTTAAATATAAAATACCACAAATGCCTGATGCATGAAGACATATGGCAGAACGCCGTGTGCTCTCAGTGAGCAGGGAGGGCAGATTGGCTGCTGTTGTTAAAGAAGAGTGAGGGGCTAGAGGAAGACTTGCCCTCTATTAACTCTACCAGCTGCTTCCTCCCCCCTTACCTCCCTCTTTCTCTCTGCAGTCTACCTCATTCAAACTTCTGCACTTCTCCCTGCACAAACCATGGGACACACCTTAAAAAACTTACTCAAATCCCCAAATTATACATCAATATTGATTTGTACCACATTTCTCTGACATTTAAGCATGTGGGTTGGAGAAAAGTGCAATTAAAAGTGCATTCTCTGGAAGCAGATAGGAAAAAACTAAGAAAAAATAGGTAGATGTAGAAACACTGAATTAAAGATTTTACTGCTGTTTAAGGTCTGAATACATGTTAAATATATAAACTGATTTGATTTGCATTTATTTTTTTCCAGAATTTATTTATTTATTTATTTTAATAGTGTGCTTGTGGTAAACATATAAACTGATCAGTCTGCCTCTCAGTACTGTGCACACACTGTATTGTGGCTGAGGTATTGGAGTCCCCTTGTTTTATCGCCCGACACACAGGCTATGTCAGTCAGCCAAGATGGCCCTTGAGTGCCATGGGCTGGTGTGCTCTACTTTAGCAGCACAGCTCTGGTCCCCTGTGCTCCTGCTCTGGTAAGCCATTCATTCCTTGGTGCAACAGGGGAAAAAAACAAACCCTTTGATCTTGCTGAATATTCTACAACCATTGGTAACAAATGCTGAATGAATAGAAAAACAGCTGGAACTGAACGCCTTCTTCCTGTGGCTGTTAGCAAGAGTGCGACTGGGTTTGTTTTTATTGACTGAAACCTGATTGGTTGCACTGTACTGTTACTGAGGCCTGCTGCAGTCTTGGTGCTGGAGAGCCACTGCCCTGCAGCTTTGGCTTAAAAAACTCCTCAAAGACCAAACACCACAAAAAAATGCAATTAAGATAATTAACTGAATCAAGTAATTAAGAATTAATGTGAATGAAAAACACAAGACCCAACAGCTCTTCAGGAAATGGAGTGACCATCCCAAACTACCCTGCTGTTTCCTGACTCTTTGAAGCACATTTTAGGCGCTCACCTTGAAAAGACACTAAATACCAGATATGGATTAGTTGACTGATGGGTCGACTGTAAATGCAGGAGAGCGAGTGCTGGCAATTCGTACTGCAGAGCTCAGCTCCAGCACAGCTCCTCAGTAGCATTTCAGGGTAGAGAGAGAGAGAGAAAAAGCACAGATTTATCATGCCAGAGGTTTCAAATTGAGCAACCAGCTAGTTGCCAGCCGTGAAACGATCTGGAAAAAATGACCAATAAAGAAAAATGGACACTCCTAGTGAGTGTTTGATTAAAAGAAACAGTTTGAGTAAGAGAGAGAGAGAGAGAGAGAGAGAGAGAGAGAGAGAGAGAGAAGGCGATGGGGGAGGGAGGGAAAGGAACTCAGGGAGTGAGATGCCTGCTGAATTTGCAAATCCTTTCTACTCCCAGGAGACCAATCACTTGTATTTGGGAGTTTATTATGGGAAGTAGCATTGCAGAGCAGTAGAGCCCCCAGTAGTTGTGGCTCATAAGCCATGTAGGTAAAAATGGAGCCTGAGGTGCATCCAGGCTCCTGTACAGCCCATACACTGCAAAACTCAGTCCTGCGTTGGCAAGAAACACTGTCATTCCTTAACTTTGGTAACCAAAGTCCTGAGATACTCCTGAGACACACCTTCAAAACAATGATACTGACGTACAACAACAACCAGGATGACAGCAGAATAAAATATTTGCATCTTGAAAGTTCCATGAACGTGGGCGGCTCTACATGGCATCTCCCAGGAGAAAGAAAACCCCCTACTCTTCCCCCACTACCTTTGCCCTTATGTTTTGTTTTGAATGCAGATGTGAGATTTCAAGGAAGTGCCCTGAACTTGGTAGGAAAAAACAAACAAACAGAAAAAAAACATTCTGAAATTGAGAGGAGAGGAAGTGTACATACTAGCTGGCCCTTAGTGAGGCTGGCATCACAGCCCTGGCATACTGTGCGCTGACTCATCTAGCCCTGTATAATTACTAATATGATAATATCCTCCTCTGACCTTTCACAGTGCATATAAATGAAACACCCAGGCACCGCAGGTTACCGTATCTGAAGCAGCTAAATGAAGCTTCACATTAAATAGCTGCTTCAACTCAAGGAGATTTTCCACACACAAGCACAAACCATTCAATTAATTTTCTTTTTGTAATTTATTTTATTTTATTTTTGTAATTCTCCAAATTCCCTCTCCCTCTTCCTCCACCTCTCTTCTCTCTCTCTCGCTCTCTCTCTCTTTTACACACACACACACACACACACACACACACACACACACACACACACACACACACACACACACACATGCACACACATACCATGGTAGCACTCCTTTTGCTTCATGTCTTCATTAACTGATATATTGCTTAATGAGGATTTGTCAGTGACTGGTAGAAAGAGGTTAACACAGGGGCTGCAAAACAGTGAGAGTCAGCATCCAGAGCACTGTGCCAGAGACGAACCCTAAAATAATAAAATAATAATAATAAAACTGTTTTTGCCCAGATTAAGTAGCCTAATGGATATAGGGAAGGCATTTAACCACAGGTTTTGTATTAATTTGCATAGCCGATGCTCAGCACGAATGATGAAGCACAGTAATAATCATAAACCTAATGCACAGACTGAAACAAACAGCAAACAGAGCTCACAATGGCCAATACCAGTGGTGTTGTATCTGTAGGACTCCATTACCCCAGGGAGAGCCCCTCACATTACCAGCACTACCCCCCCATGCAGCAAAGTATACACTTCTGCAGATCAATATGCCCCTTTTCTCTGCATCAGCCACCATGTCTCCAGACCAGGAGGGACCAGTGGGCATGGAGGTTAGAGAAACAGGCATGAAGTTACAGCAAATCAGTTCAGGTGACTCATCCCACACAACTTGTGACCTCTTCATCTCTTCACTCCTCAATTCCACTCCTCTCTGGCTGTTTCCCCTCTGCTTTTAAACAAGCTACGGTCATCCCACTCCTCAAGAAATCTACCCTTGACCCTACCTTTCCTCAGAACTACCACCCTGTCTCCCTACTCCTCTTCATCCCCTTGCCTGGATGCACTCGCACCACCTCAAGCTCAACCTCTCTAAATCAGATCTCCTCTTTTCCCCCCCCTCTTCCTCACCTTATGCTGATCTCTCCATCTCAATCCCCTTTGAATCTATGACACTTTCTCCCTCTTCTTCCACTAAGAACCTAGGAGTCACCCTCGATCCTGCGCTCTCCTACACTCAACACACACCTGCAGATTCTTCCTGAGCAACATAGTCTGAATCCAACCCTTCCTCACCAACTACTCAACTCAGCTGCTCGTCCAGTCACTTCTCCTGCCTGGACTACTGCAACTCCCTTCTTGCTGGCCTGCCTACAACTACTACCTGCCCACTCCAGCTCATCCAGAACTCTCCGCTCACTCAACTGGCTCCCGATCCTGGCACGCATTCAGTTCAAGACATTGACCCTCACCTACCGCTGTCTTGACCACACTGCACCAAGTTACCTCCAGACCCTAGTCTCTCTATATATTCCCTCCAGACCGCTGTGGTCTTCTGGTGCCAGAAGACTAACTCTGCCTCCTCTCCACTCCCCTTCCTCCAGAGCCGCTCCTTCTCATCCATGGCCCCTAAGTGGTGGCATGACCTTCCCATTGACCTCCTTCCGGTGATTACTCAAAATGCATCTTTTCAGACTGTATTTGTAATTTAGTAATTTATTCTCCTGTAAAACTGCACTTACACAACATTTTAATTCTTGCTTTAGCATTGCTAGTACTCATGTTGTTTATTTTGAGATCCCCTATGCCCCCTTTCCCTGACTCTGACTTAACATCTTGTCTGCACTTATTAGCTATTACACTCTAGGATCTAAGACTTATATATTGTTTACTGTATACACTTTGGAAATTGGAATTTGTAAATTGCATTAAGAATTAACTGTACTGTATTATAGCACAAGGACATCTGCTAAGAAATAAATAATAATAATAATAACTTGGATGTTAGAGGATGGTAGAGGCCACATTATGGTTTCCAGTGCACTGCTCTGCTTTTCAATCAGTGCTGAGACCTAATCGGGCAGTCGTGCTGAGACGCCCATGGCAGGCTGTAAGCTGTGTAAAGCATTTGGGCCTGGTCTCAGTGACTCCAGAGCACATTTTAAAAAGTCCAGATTGCCAAATACCAGTGGGCCAGCCTCCCCAGATCACGAACCATGACCAGCGTACACTTTGACCTAGCTGTAGTTAACGCACACACACACATGCAGAGATGCACATGCATAAACACACACAGGAGTTGTGCTCACACTGCTCCCGTGTCTCCATGCTCTCAGCAGGACAGAGCTTTAAGTCAGTCTCTGACTCCACCACCCCTCTCTCCTTACAGTGTTGTGTCAACAGAATTCTTATTAAATGGGACAAGAAAGTCCACAAAACACATCCCCTGCTTATACCCGGGGTGGCAGATAACACAGAAGCATTGCTTCTGCACTCAATTACACAGAGGACATTGAGCTGAGAGATATGTCACATTGAGCTCACATCTCTGAAATGTTTTAACAACTTTGGATTAGCAGCATGATCATGAGCCTGCAGAGGTTTCGATCTTATAAGTTATGGCTATTTAAAAGCTGTATATATCCTGTTAATTATGTATGTTTGTGTATATAATATATACAGTCACCTCCAAAATTGATCATAGATATTCAATATTATATTACAGACTCATTCACAGCCAGACATCCATTTATTACTTTGGTAAAATAATTGTATTCCACAAATGCATTTGCTCAGAGGAGATATGAATGAAACATAAAATCAAGTGTAACATAAATACAAAGACAAGCAACATCTAAACTATTGATCTGCCTACTGACTAAACTGTTAAGCCACTGGTGTAATTATCTGTGATTGAATTAATTTACAGAGCACTGGTCCTTGAATAAAAGTGAGATTTGATTCTCACCAAATCATTGCACTAAAATCGTATTTATTCCCTAGCTAATTAACAGCAAGATCAAAATAAAGGACACGTTTGCATTCCATAGATTATTAAAAGCATTTTGACACAATTTGGCATCACAATTTATTGTTCTAAATTTCTTGAAAGTGGTTTAGGAGGGAAAAGTTCATGACATGTTTCACAATCATTTACACACTGAAAGTGGTTCCATGAACACCATTAGTTTAGCTACCACAATAAGGACTATTTCAACAAAACTATCATAATTTTTCACCTGTTTTCACACAAATCACAGATTCATTAAACCGTTTTTGCTAAACCCAACACACAGTTCTCTTCATAAAGCACACCCTTCATCAGTGACACCTCATGTGTTCATGTAGGTGTTCACTGGGTGTTCACTGCCATTCAGTATACCAAACTCCTATCCCTAAAACTCATCATCATTAACACATTGTCGTCAAGGTGCAAACACTATTCAACTTAATTGTTCAATGAGCAATCAGAACTTTGGCATGAATGAAAGGACCACCTGGGTTTTGGAACATCACTCTGTGCAGCCATCAGCCACCATGCTGTCCTCCACCCCCATGCAACCCTTGGCCCATATAACAGAGGCCATCTACTTACATTACTTGATGGTCTACAGGATGATCAGTGGGTATTTCCCCAGCTGCTTTTCTATGGAAAACATTTCCTGAGACGGAATGCTGTGGCCAAATGAACTTTTACTTTTTCTTTCTTTCTTTTTCAAATTCTGAATTGTTTTTATTATTTAATTCTGGCATTTGTGTATTGTTTGTACACTGGAAATATTTACAAATATATCAAAAGCAGTAGGGACTATTTAGTTGATGGCTTTTGTGTGCATTGAGTTTTTTTTTAGATGGAAGATAACATGTTTTTGAATAGGTTGTCTCATTTTGACTGAGATTTCTGAGGTTTGATTTTGTGTTTAAAGTTTTGAGGAACTTTCAGAAATATATATAAATGGTTTTGAAAAGTCAACACACACAAAATAAATGTGACATAAAAACTGTCTATAAAAGAACCAGGTTTTTGTGTAGAAACGTGACCCTGTTCTGTGCAATTTTAGTTGTTCTCTTTTCTCTTCAGAAACTTCCAAACTGCTCACCCCACTCTTGCTCTGCTCATTTCCAGCATTGTGCTCTTAGCTGAGACTGTGGCTGGAATCAGCCTGCCCCTCACACTATATCTGCAGTCTCTCAGAAGGTGCAAGGTGGACACGGGGAGGGGGTGCAGGTGGATTAAGGTTTTTCCCGGTGTTCAGATTAATACATTTCCATATTAATATTCAAGCATGGGAGCTCCTGACACTCCTCCGCTGGTCTCAACAGGCTGAGTTAAATAATGTAATTGAGAGGACATGCTTTCATGGCTCAGGATAACTTTGCCCTCTAAGCTGCGAGTCTTTAAGTTTAGTTAATTGCTCTGAAGCCCCTGCAAGGTATCTGAAATCGGCTGGAGCAGAAGGTAGTGATTCCAATAATCTGAGTTTTGGGGGATGGGGATAATAAATGCCTGGAAGCGTGCCACCTCTTACATGCTGCTCAGAAACAGAGAGTATCAGGAGCAGGGCTGGGCCTGAGAAACACATCACACTGTGCCCTGAGAAGATGACAGAACCATGATGAAATAAAAAAGTCAGCACACATGCATGCACACATACACACTCAAACACAATGTGGAATGACCTCCATTCATTTTTTTTATGTTAAGACATTTGCACTCTTGTACAGTGGGGGAAAAAAGTATTTGATCCCCTGCTGATTTTGTACGTTTGCCGACTGACAAAGAAATGATCAGTCTATAATTTTAATGGTAGGTGTATTTTAACAGTGAGAGACAGAATAACAACAAAAAAATCCAGAAAAACGCATTTCAAAAAAGTTATAAATTGATTTGCATGTTAATGAGGGAAATAAGTATTTGACCCCTTCAACTTAGTACTTGGTGGCAAAACTCTTGTTGGCAATCACAGAGGTCTGACGTTTCTTGTAGTTGGCCACCAGGTTCGCACACATCTCAGGAGGGATTTTGTCCCACTCCTCTTTGCAGATCCTCTCCAAGTCATTAAGGTTTCGAGGTTGACGTTTGGCAACTCGAACCTTCAGCTCCCTCCACAGATTTTCTATGGGATTAAGGTCTGGAGACTGGCTAGGCCTCTCCAGGACCTTAATGTGCTTCTTCTTGAGCCACTCCTTTGTTGCCTTGGCTGTGTGTTTTGGGTTATTGTCATGCTGATATCCCCATCCACGACCCATTTTCAATGCCCTGGCTGAGGGAAAGAGGTTTTCACCCAAGATTTGATGATACATGGCCCCATCCATCGTCCCTTTGATGCGGTGCAGTTGTCCTGTCCCCTTAGCAGAAAAACACCCCCAAAGCATAATGTTTCCACCTCCATGTTTGACGGTGGGGATGGTGTTCTTGGGGTCATTCCTCCTCCTCCAAACACGGTGAGTTGAGTTGATGCCAAAGAGCTCGATTTTGGTCTCATCTGACCACAACACTTTCACCCAGTTCTCCGCTGAATCATTCAGATGTTCACTGGCAAACTTCAGACGGGCCGGTACATGTGCTTTCTTGAGCAGGGGGACCTTGCGGGCGCTGCAGGATTTCAGTCCTTCACGGCGTAGTATGTTACCAATTGTTTTCTTGGTGACTATGGTCCCAGCTGCCTTGAGATCATTAACAAGATCCTCCCGTGTAGTTCTGGGCTGATTCCTCACCGTTCTCATGATCATTGAAACTCCACGAGGTGAGATCTTGCATGGAGCCCCAGACCGAGGGAGACTGACAGTTATTTTGTGTTTCTTCCATTTGCGAATAATCGCACCAGCTGTTGTCACCTTCTCACCAAGCTGCTTGGCGATGGTCTTGTAGCCCATTCCAGCCTTGTGTAGGTCTACAATCTTGTCCCTGACATCCTTGGACAGCTCTTTGGTCTTGGCCATGGTGGAGAGTTTGGAATCTGATTGATTGATTTGCTTCTGTGGACAGGTGTCTTTTATACAAGTAACGAGTGTGAGCGTTAAGAGAGTGCTCCTAATCTCAGTTCGTTACCTGTATAAAAGACACCTGGGAGCCAGAAATCTTGCTGATTGATAGGGGATCAAATACTTATTTCCCTCATTAACATGCAAATCAATTTATAACATTTTTGAAATGCATTTTTCTTGATTTTTTTGTTTTTATTCTGTCTCTCACTGTTAAAATACACCTACCATTAAAATTATAGACTGATCATTTCTTTGTCAGTGGGCAAATGTACAAAATCAGCAGGGGATCAAATACTTTTTTCCCTCACTGTATGTTACTGTCTGTGTGTAGAAAGAGGGTTCCAAAGATATCAAGAGCCAATTGACAAGAGCACAGATTTGATCATGATTGCAATCTGAGGGTTGGCATGGGATTATTTCACAGAGAATGCAGAGTCATACAGTCACCTGGACCCCACACTGCAGTACTTACACCAAAGTCAGAATGATATCCCAGGAAACAGCTCTCCAATCATTCTACCATGCCTTATTTTTTATTGCGCACAACTGCACATCATTGTTTATTTTTCCCTCTTTTCGTCTTCTTTACAAAATCTCATTACAGGAATCACACATGATAAAAGCTTGTCTTGGAGGAGCAAAGTTCTTTTTCTCATGAGGGATGCCATCTTATCTAATTGCCTCACTTCCCTCGTGCTCTGAGGAAGTATTAAGTGCTCTCTGTTGTAATTTTCTGCCTGTGTGCTGGCTGAAATGTATTCTAAATAGTGCCGTTTGGCCCAGGCATTGCAGAAATAATACCTTGTCAGTGTAATACAAGTAAACGGGGTTGAGACGTGTCTTGACCAGGCACGGAATACATGACCATCAGAACTCATGCCTTGTGTCTGGAAGAAATGAGATCATGATGCCATTACAAACGCATTTGCCGAAGTTAAACATCACCAGAATATGGAAACCATGACAAGAGGGGGGAGTGAAATATTTAAAATGCAACTCCATGTCAGTTCCTTTTGCTCAGGTTCAGACAACCACCAAAGTGCTAAGACTGTGCCAGTGGAGAGAAGATAAAAAGGCACTTTGTAAAAAAAAAAAAAAGGGATATCTGACTATGGATTAAAACTGAAAAAACAGGTGTTTTTTGTTTTTCTTACTTTTTGTTACTTTTTTATGTGAAAATCAAATTAAGATTCTGCAGCTTATAGATCACCCCCCTCTTTATCCACAGCTTTGCATTTTACTCCTGCTTTGTGATGTGGCACTGTAGGATGTTCAATGGTTTGTCTGCGTTTTACTGACACACGCTCACAGAGGATATTTTCATAGACAGGGCTCGAGATGACAAGAACCTTTCAGTGAAAAGCAGCAGGGTGGTATTGAGCTGCAGCCATTACACAGGCCAGCTATGACTGCGAGGGTGATACACAGATCCCCTCCTGTGATCAAATCTTTAGTAAGCCCTTGAGAGGGTGCATTTCCACATTGCAGGAAGTTAACACAGCGACACGGCAGGACTATGCCAGGGCTTCAAGGTTAGTTCCTGTGAGCAGCAATAACTGGGAATTCAATGGTACCATACACATACAGTACTGTGCAGAAGTTTTAGACAGGTGTGAAAAAATGCTATAAAGTAAGAATGCTTTCAAAAATAGACATGTTAGTAATATTTATCAAGTAACACAATGCAATGTGAGTGAACAAAATAAATATCTACATCAAGTCCATATTTGGTGTGACTACACTTTGCCTTCAAAACAGCATAAATTCTTCTAGGTACACTTGCACACAGTTTTTGAAGGAACTCGGCAGGTAGGTTGGCCCAAACATCTTGGAGAACTAACCACAGTTCTTCTGTGGATTTAGGCAGCCTCAGCTGCTTCTCTCTCTTCATGTAATCCCAGACAGACTCAATGATGTTGAGATCAGGGTTCTATGGGGGCCATACCATCATTTCCAAGACTCCTTGTTCTTCTTTACGCTGAAGAAAGTTTTTAGTGACTTCCGCTGTATGTTTGGGGTCATTGTCATGCTGCAGAATAAAATTAGGGCTAATCAGATGCCTCCCTGATGGTATTGCATGATGGCTAAGCATCTGCCTGTACTTCTCAGCATTGAGGAGACCATTAATTCTGACCAAATCCCCAACTCCATTTGCAGAAATGCAGCCCCAAACTTGCAAGGAACCTCCACCATGCTTCACTGTTGCCTGCAGACACTAATTCGTGTACCGCTCTCCAGCCCTTCGGCGAACAAACCAACTTCTGCTACAGCCAAATATTTCAAATTTTCACTCATCAGTCCAGAGCACCTGCTGCCATTGTTCTGCACCCCAGTTCCTGTGTTTTCATGCATAGTTGAGTCGCTTGGCCTTGTTGCCACATCGGAGGTATAGCTTTTTGGCCGCAACTCTTCCATGAAAGCCACTTCTGACCAGACTTCTCCGGACAGTTTTCTGCCAATTCTGAGCTGATAGCACTGCTGGACGTCTTCCAATTGCGAAGGGAGGTAAGCATGATGTCTTTCATCTGCTGCAGTAAGTTTCCTTGGCCGACCACTGCGTCTACGGTCCTCAGCGTTCCCCGTTTCATTGTGCTTCTTCAAAAGAGCTTGGACAGCACATCTGGAAACCCCTGTCTGCCTTGAAATGTCTGCCTGGGAGAGACCTTGCTGCTGCAGTAGAACTACCTTGTGTCTTGTTGCTGTGCTCAGTCTTGCCATGCTGTATGACTTTTGACAGTAAACTGTCTTCAGCAACCTCACCTTGTTAGCTGAGTTTGGCTGTTCCTCACCCAGTTTTATTCCTCCTACACAGCTGTTTCTGTTTCAGTTAATGATTGTGTTTCAATCTACATATTGAATTGATAATCATTAGCACCTGTTTGGTATAATTGTTTAATCATACATCTGACTATATACCTACAAAATCCCTGACTTTGTGCAAGTGTACCTAGAAGAATTGATGCTGTTTTGAAGGCAAAGGGTGGCAACAACAAATATGGATTTGATTTAGATTTTTCTTCTGTTCACTCACTTTGCATTTAGTTAATTGATAAATATAATCTATTAACGTCTATTTTTGAAAGCATTCTTACTTTACAGCATTTTTTCACACCTGCCTAAAACTTTTGCACAGTACTGTATATTCATGCACATGTCCTGCTAATATGCATGAGCTAAACACAATACTATTTCCCATAATTCCTAAGGGTTTCCATCCCATCTTGGATCTGAGATACTTGAACTGCTACCTCAAGGTGTTGCGCTTCAAGATGCTCAACTAACGCACCGTTTTGATGGCTGTCCAGCCTGGCAAATGATTAACCACTGTGGATCTGAAAAACACCTACTTTCACATACCCAGCACACAAGAAGTTTCTCCGCTTCGCCTACAAAGGCACAGCCTATGAGTTTTCTGTCCTTCTCTTCTGCCTATTTCTAGCCCTATGCACTTTCCCCAAGTGCATGGATGCTGTGTTAGCCCCCGCCTTCTTGAGCTAGGCCTTCAGGTCAACAAAGAGAAGAGCTGTCTGACACCAGCTCTACAGCCACAGTTCCTCGGGCTGGACATGGACTTGGTCGGCACACTGGCACCAGACAGAGTTGCTTCCAGTTGCAGTTGAGAGCACACGTCAGGTGCTTGGAGGCCTTCTCGAGACAGCATCACAAACCCTTCTGCTCAGTCTCCTCAGAATGAGGCCCTTGCAGCTGGGTTATTGTATACTGCGAATGCATCCATGCCATGATAGCACTCGCTGAGTGACAGTCACTCAAGCGTGCTGGAAGGCGTTCCGTGTTGGAACCCTCCAAATATAGCCTTCAGTGTGCCCCTTGGGTTGATTTGTCAAGTGGTAATGACTACAGATGCCTCCAATCAAGGTTGGGGAGTGGTCTGCAATGGCTGTGGAGTCTGAGGCAGCTGTATGGAGCCCTTCCGGGCACTCCACATCAACACGCTGGAGCTTCAAGCACTGTTCCTTGAACTCCAGTACTTCCTGCCAGTCCTTCAGGACAGTCATGTTCTAGTCAGGATGGACAACACAGCAGTGGTGCCTATATCAACAGGCAGGGGGGTCTCCGGTCACCCAGACTGTACTGCCTGGTGTGCCGCTTGCTACTGTGGGCGCAACCTTTCAGAGCAGTCCCTGGCCTATCCAGCACGTGGGGAAGGCCGGGGTTCAGAATGGTTCAGCAGGTGTGGTAAAGCTTCAGCAGAGCAGAGGTAGACCTCTTCACCACAAGAGACTCAACCCATTGCCCGCTATGGTTATCCATCCGAGACCGCTCTGGAACTGTAGAACTCTACGCGCTAGCCCACACATGGCCACGCTGTCTCCTCAGACTAAAAGCACACTCTGCCACCCGAACTCCAGCTCTGGGTCTGGCCCCTTAGCGGGAACGGCTAGCAGCCTGGGTTCTGTTGGAAGTGGTAGTGGCCACTATTCAGTCGGCAAGAGCTCCCTCCACGAGGTCACAGTACACCTACTGCTGGTAGACATTCTAGACCTGCTGCCAGGACAAAGGCCAGGACCCAGTCATCTGCCCCATTGGGGTCACTTTACAGTTACTGCAAGATCTATTGGATGAGGGCAGGTCCCCATCCCCACTCAAGGTGTATCTGGTGGTGGACATCTCCGCATGTCATGTCTGGATTGATGGCAAGCCAGTGTGGTCCAACTTGGCCTTGCAGTTTCTGAAAGGAGCATGCAGGCTTTGGCCTTGTGCCCTTTCCCTACCTGCATGGTGCCTTGATGTAGTGCTGGAGGCACCATTTGAACCACTGCAATCAGCTGACCTCAAGCTAGTGTCGCTGAAGACTATGTTTGTCCCGGCATTTACATCTACCAAACACGTGAGCAAGTTGTCCATGCTCCCTTCATGTGTATGTTTTGTGGGGGATGGGTCCAGGGTTACACTTAGGCCTAACCCTGCAATCCTCCTGAAGGTGATATCTCCCTTCCATGTAAACAGGCATGTCTCTCTTCTCTTTGGAGGAAGTGAGTTGGCTGCACCTACATAAACCACACTAAGGACTGTCGGCGCTTGGACCAACTGTTTGTGTCCAGTGGAGTGAGGACACAGGGCCAGGCACTCTCCAAGCAGCGCCTCTTGTGGATACCATTACCATGGTATCGACTCGAGGTGTAGCCTTGTCGGCAGCCCTTTTTCAAGGCACCCCCTTGGAAAACATCTGTGCGGCTGCAAACTGGGTCTCGCCACACATCTTTGTTAGTTTTTATAGGTTGAATGTGACAGGACTGGCTCCCTCTATTGGGAACCCTGTTTTGGCTTCAGCTATTAGAGAGCGTCCTGGTAGGGTCTGCCTCAGATGGACCTGAAAAGAACCGTTTTTCCCTTTCACCGAACTATGCCCTCCAGTCAAGCACCCATGGGAGCTGCTCCTGGTCTTCTAAATACTGTCCCATAGAGCTGAGATTCCGGGGCTGTTCATGCAGCCACGCAGGTGTTGTTACCTTTGCTAGGCCACCCTGTATATAGTTAGTTTCTCGATCAGAAATGGCTATTGAGGTATGCCCTGTCTATCCTGCTGTACATATGTTTATATCACGTTGCAGGTGTGCGTGTGCATTGCCCTGTCACCCCACTCTGTACATAGTTCATTGGAACACAGTAGAGTCTGTGGCCAAGCTCGGTGATGACTCATGTGTTAAGTTCAGGGGTCCATGAGCTGGTCTCTTGTTGCCCACGCTTTGTATATAGTTTGTTTGTTACAGCACAGAAGAGCTTGTTGTCGCACGCTCCTAGCTGTGTTGGTTGAGAGGGGGTGTGTCTTACTATTTATAGCACTTATCTGCATCAGACTTGGACCAGAAATGTGTGGAAATCCCAGTTTATGATGCATTATGTGAGACTTTTTGACCATCCTGAAGAAAATCTGCAGCCTATGATGTGCTGTCCCTCCAGAAGATTGACCCCATGTGCTGCCTTCAGCTGTTGGACAAGTTGGACAGTTGATGCACTCCCCACTCTCAGGACCAGGGAGGATTGGTCTTATCGACTACATTGAGAAGGAAATAGGGAGGCAGCAGTCAAGTGTCTCTCTCCTTATCCCCTTGATTACTGGTGGCTCTGATAATGATGTGCTGTGGGCTGCACAGAAAAAGAAGGGGCTGAGGGGGATGCCTGTAATTGCAACTCTGCTGTTGTTTTTTCTACCCAGCCTGGCTCCTTGGAGGAAGCAACCTATAAAGTCAAAAGCATTGCCCAAAGGGGGAGGGTTTACTCTATAACAAATAAGGGAGGGACATAGAGGACATAGAGGGAGCCCTCACAGATTGGTTAGTAGCCACCACTGCCTCCAAGAGCCCTAGGGTCGAGAGGCGGTCCCGTTCAGAGGCCAGACCCAGAGCTGCAGGAAGCCTGGGTTCGGATGCCACAGCGTGCCCTGGGCCTGTGACAGATGGTTCACCCAGAGGGGGAGGTGCCAAGCTGACTACTGTGGAGAGGAGGTCCGCCACTCTATTGGAGCGACCCCAGAGATGAACTGCCCGGAACGGGAAGAATAGCAGATGTGCCCAGAGCAACAGGTGGCAGGCCAGGTCGCCGTCAGTTGAAGTCCACCTTTTGATGTAGGCCACTGCTGACATGCTTTCCGACCGGATCAACACGTGGAGCTCCCACAGGACTGGTTCAAAGTGTTCAAAGAGTTCAAGCACATTGATGTGGGGGGCTCTGTGAGCCACACTCCGCTGACTCCACAACCATTGCAGACAGCACCCCAGCCGTTGTCTGAGGCATCTGATGTCATATCAGTGGCAAACCGAGACACCGAGAGTCAAATTCGAAGGGCTCCGCCACCAATGGAGCCACGGACGATGGAGCTTAGTAGAGCTCGATCCTAGCAAGCTAATAGAGTGAGACCTCCTACAGCCACAGATGCGGGCTGTAGTGCGGGCGCAAGCCGTCGAAGGAACCCATCTCATGGATGAGGTCTCTCATGACAACCTGGTCTCTCCCGGGTGGCCAAGCCTCTGATTTACTGCTGCTGCTAGTTCTCTCGGATAATATAAGGTACTATATTAACACAACATTATTATTATTTTTTTAACTATATCTGAACCAAAATTGAACCGAGTTGCACCTCCAGGGCATGGTACAGATCAGGATTAGTTAACAGTAACTAATACAAACACACAAGACACAGACAAGAATGTAGAGAAACGGCAGTGAACAACACTACAGGTGCAGCCAGCCAACTGAATACACAGTATTTGTGTTTAGTTTGCAATACATAGAGACACAGAGAGCTCACGTTCTCGAGTCCAAGTGAAGAGGCAAAAGAGGAAGATCCTGTGTGCATGTTGGGGACCAAACACAGAAAGCCAATTAAAGGGCAGCACGGCATGTTTACAGTGAGAAGGAAGGATTTGCTTCAGCGAATCATCCTGCTGCCCCACCGAGGGCTGATCATTAGTCTGTGTGTGCCAAGTTAATTAATGCTGCTGCTAGTTGAAAATGTAAAATATATTCATTAGCTCCACACTGCTTTTACAACAGCAACCTCCTGAATGCAGTCCCAAACTGCAGGCTCCTGGCCCTCCTGCATGCTGGGAGAAAAGAGAGCCAAAGGAGTCCTCCTCGGGCAACTGGGAACATGTTCAGTTTACATTTATGGTTTCTTCATGACTGTTAACATCACACTGCTACCACAATTAATTAAAATGTTAAAATGTAGAATAAATAAATAAATTCTAGGAATGTTAAGTTTTAAATGTTTGCTTGATTAGGCCATTATTTCACTGTTTCATATCTCTTCAAAAAAGCTGTGTGGCATAAACGCAGTCTGGAGTTTGAGAACTGCACTCATTTTACTCTGCTCTGCCATTGCCTAGGTGTCTAATACTTAAACAGTGGAGTGCATGCAGGACTAAGAAGACTCATCCAGAGAGTGTTTGATGGAGATTATTTCCCAGCTGTGTCTGTGAGTTGGTAGCCTGATAAGAGTTGTTTAGGCAGGTGCAAAAGAACCACAGGTGATCAAACAAGTTACAGACAGACAAACAGACCTACTGAGCAGAGATCCATGCTTAAAATTAGTCTTGGAGACAAACTACTTCAAAATGAGTATTTCTGAAACCAGGGAATAAGAGCGTAGAGCAGAAAATAGTAAAAATACAATTCTAGTTAAGGAAACATGTCAACTAGGTTCAGTCAGCCTGAGTAATAATGCTTTCAGTTGGAATGAAAATCAGACAACACAAAACTGGGTCTGTAAACTTCAACCCCCTCCCCCACATACGCATGTATCAGTCTGCAACTCTGAGAAGACACAAATCAAAGCCTGACTGCACAAGCAATTTCAGTTCTCCACTGCTGCTTTTTTTTTGTTGCTTTTGTCCCTTCTTTTGATTTGTTTTTTAATAACATCAGGGATTTCCACAAGCCTCATTTCAGAATTTAAAAAATAAGACAGATCCAAACAGACAGACTTCTGAGAGAGGGTTATCTGTTGAAATCCCCTGTGTTTCTTCACCGCAGTGTTAACTCTCCATCTAGGGCTTCAAAACACTCCTTTATTAAATTTACAGAATGCTGTAAGACCAGGCTTCCTGGAGGTTTATGTGCAATACATGTTATGAAGAGAGATGCCTTTTTTCATTTCCTTGGAAATGGTGCTGGACCAGCTATGACCTTCACACCTCTCTCTGGGTCTCTTCTTATTCTTCATAATGCTCTCCTTCTTTTCCTCCTACTTTAAATTAACCATCCTACTATAATAAAGGTGTGCAAACACACACAAACAGACTCACATGCATGCACATGCATGCACACACACACACATAACTCTTCCTTCCCATTTATTTATATATTAGGAAGGAGAAACACATTTCCAGGCAGGAGAGCGGTATCTGGTTAATTAAGGTTCGGAATGAGCCATCAGCGTGCTGCTGGGCTGTCACCCCCGCCCCCCCCAACACCTCCCTCCACCCTTTCGCACAGCCTATTTCACGCTCCACCACAGCCTCGCTCCAACAAACATGACAGTGCTCGCGCTATCATATTTGCAAATTATGTTGACATATATTTGGCTAATTAATTGAGCTCATCTTTGTAACAAATCATTACAGTGAGACATTCCCTTTCTGTTGCTTTTACAATCCCTGCAGGCATCTATTCTGGTCCTGGCATCAGTGCATGCCGAGGAGACAGGAGACCCTGTGCCCTGCTGGCCACCACCGCAATGTCTGATTTACCAAATGTGACTGACTTAGCAAATGTGAAAACAGGAACTACTTAAACAAACTGTGCAATCAAGGAGGCCCATCCAGGAGCTCAGGCCTCAGCTGGGGTGAAAACAAGATGTCTCTGCGATCAGGACAGGGGGGCCCCATTGTAAGGCCAGACACTTTGAAGATTTTTGTGTTAGTTAAAGTTTCCTTCAAAAGGAGCGGGAGGTGGTGCAGTGGAGTGGGTAGCAAGGCAAGACATGAGAGAATGGGTTTCTTTCAACACATTCCCATCCAAAACTTCTCCAGTACAGAGACCAAAGTTGTCAGTTTATGCACCTCCCCTCTCTCCTCTACTCCTTAATCTGTGACTGCAGGTAGGGTTCCCCCTCATTACTTTGCCAAGTGTGGGACAGACATGGATACTGGCAGTGTAGAGGGGCCAGTGTTGTCCTGATGTCAAGGCCACACATTTTAATGTGGCGGGTCCTTCTCTTATGAACATAAGAACACGAGAAAGTTTACAAATGAGAGGAGGCCATTCGACCCATCGTGCTCGTTTGGTGTCAATTAATAACTTAGTTATCCAAGGATCATATCCAGTCTATTTTTGAATGTCCCCAAATTGTTGCTTCAACCACGTCGCTGGGGAGTTTCTTCCAGATTGTGACAACTCTCTGGGTGAAGATGTGTCTCCTGTTTTCCATCTTGAATGCCTTGAAGCCCAATTTCCATTTGTGTCCCTGGGTGCGTGTGTCCCTGCTGATCTGGAAAAGCTCCTCTGGTTTGATGTGGTCGATGCCTTTCATGATTTTGAACACTTGAAACAAGTCTGTGTTCCAGGGTTAAAAGGTTCAGTTTCCCAGTCTATGTTTGGGAAATTGAAATCCCCCATTATAACAGCCACATCCTTGCTACATGCAGTCCTGATTACACTGTACAATGCAACATCTTTCTGAATTTGGGTGGTCTGTAACATACTCCTACCACTAATCCTCCAGATCTTTTATTCAAAAGTTTAACCCACAAAGATTTTGTTTTGTTAGTAGGATCTAATTTGAGTTCTTCTGCCTCAATGTCATTTCTGACATATAATGCTACCCGACCACCTCTTTGATTTTGCTTGTCTCTTCTAAACTGTGTGTATCCTTTCAACTTGTATTCATCCCCATCGTTTTCTGTAAGCCATGTTTCTGTCACTCCTACAACATCATAGTCACACGGCAGCAGTGTGGCTTCTAGGTCTAACATCTAGTTCTTTATACTCCTGGCATTGAGGTACGAACATTTCAGGACTTTCCTAATAGCAGTTTTACTTTGTTTTCTTTCCTTAGTGGAACATCTCCCATTGTCAGAGCTCCCTCGTCCCCTGGTCCCTAGTTTAAAAGATTCTCACGTCCAGACTCCAAAGGGGGAAAAAAAAAAATCACACCTCCAAATGCCCCTTTTCAACACACACACAATGCTGCAGATTAGAAATATACCCCGTTGCTTATGTACTTAGTAAATTCATTTGACAAAATTAGCAACCAATGCTTAATGCTCCAATTGTTCACTCCCCCCAAAAATGTTTTTTTATAAGGAATTTGTTTGTTAAAGAACCAGAAGAGTGTTTTCTGCCCCCTGCTGTGGTTTCTTGGGGGTATCCTCTGGGCACTGTGTTGCAAAGTGATGTGAGTCTGGCTGGCATCTGCATTTTTCTGCTGGCATGTAGAGAGCTGTTCTCATGAAACATTCAACACCTTGCTAACTTTAAACCTGTCTTATCCTCACACACATACAGACACATACACAATCATAAATATAGCCAAAAAACAACAAAAAAACACAATAAAGTTGTACCATGTCACATTAATCTTTTCGTTGTTTGAGAGGCCCTACACTGTGGACATTTTAAGTGGTTTCTTCTTGACTTGGGGTTGGTTTTTCCTTTGTCAAATACATTTTTCAAAGAATGGAAGTGTGATATAAGTAATTGTGTGGAAAATGCTTTGTGAACATGGTCCTCTGCTGGGAGAGAGGCGGGAGGCGGTAGCCCCATTTGCTTGCAGATTAAATCCTTAAAAGTTTATTTTTAAACCCTTTAATGATTTATGGCTGGCAGGGGGAGAAATAAAAGCAGAAATAAAATCCTTTTACCGAGACGGTTCTGTAGCAGCAAAACCTGTGGCCCAACCCACTGCTGAAGAGCTGCTTCCTGGGAAGGTGAAACACAGCATCAGGCCCAGCAAACAATAGAGAGGTCAGATCTGAGACAATAAAGGTTGATTGGGGGCCATTTGGAACTGAGGTGGAGGGAACTCTTTACCCCAGTTTGGACACTGTAGACAATAAAAGAAACAGAGATGACAGGAGAGGGAAGGACAGAGAGGAGCCGGGGGTAGTCAGATCAGTGAGGTGGTGGAGTTTGAATGGCAATGTTGACAAGAATGAACTTGGGAAGGGGTGGGTTCACTGCAGAACAGAACTGGATTTAATTATTTTAAACAGTGGATGTTTTAAGTTAAGTATAAAATTGTATAAACTTATTATCTTATTAAGGAACAAACTTTTTATCAGTTAAACAGTATAAAAAGTCAAATGTAAGCAAATCATTTCTTCAATTAAGGTTCAATTAAGTTACTGAGAGATCAGTTGCAACAAAAACCAACAGGGTAGGGTCCTCCAGGACCAGGGTTGAAAACCACTGGTTTAAGCCATCCTAACCCTTTGAATAGACTTCCACCCACAAAAACTCATCCTGGGGTCATTCTGATCAGCGAGATGATTGACACCATCAGTGGTGTGGTTTCCCAACACGCAAACCATTCAATTGCATGGAGCCCCAAGGGGCTAGGATCAGTGTTACATTACGAGCTGAATTATAACTTACAACAAATTTGGTGTTTGGTGCTGCGGTGTGTTCTCTGCATTGTGGCACAGGAGACCTGTGTTTGAATCCTGCTGTGGCTATTCAATGAGTAGTGTTTGAGAATAAGTTAGAAACATCATAGCCTATTAAACCATAAAATACATTAGGGCATTTTTTCTTTAATTTTTTATCATTGTGGGCTATTTTTCTTTCAGTATTTAGTATTGTTATGCTAAGAAGTGTGTTTGTGTGTTTGTATTCATAGCTCTGAAGTCACATGAATCAGACGAAAGTCTGAGCATTCATTGACTAAATGGTCAGATTCCTTGCAGAATGACAAAAGTCTGCATGATGTGAACGCACCCCTGGTAGAAGCCTGCTTATTTACAGCCATATAGCCAATAAGAAGGGGTGAGATTAAAGAGCTGAAAACTCTACAACTGCCATGGCTATAACTGTAGGATTTAATTAAAGGCTATTTTGGAATCATAGGACATTTAGAAGTATTCCATCTAAATCAAATGAGACAGTAAGTGATCAGGTTTTATTTATGTAGCTACTGAATTGAATACCTACTGTATCCGTGCTATTTGTTTTTTAGCACAGCTTAAGTAGTGATTTCCAAAAGAAAACTTGTTGATGAAAATCTTTTGTCATGACCTTATTGTTTGTGATTAAAAGCTTGTGATGAAATATGCGTTGCAAATTGACAGGATACCTTAGGCTCCATTAAAAAAAAAAAATGCGTTCATCGTTAAAGACAGACAGTCATGTTGGTATTTGTGGCACAGAACCTCCACACATAACATCACTGAAAGCACACGTTTGTAAAACTTAAAAACAACAATAAATTGATTCATTTATATATAGTTCTTTAAAATATGTATTTGAATATAAAAAGTGTATTTCAAATGCTCCTTTTAAAGTCGGGATTTTAAGTCGGAAACTTTATAACAATTAAACAATTTGCAATGTAATTTGCACATCCGTCTTTTAAATATTTTTTTAATTCAGTTTGTGGTGTGTGTTTATTAGTATTTATTAATAATACTATTATTTTGTATTTGTGTAGTAACTAATTCTACTGTTTGGTTGAACAATAAAACTGAAGACTCCTACTTTTTCAGAATAGCGGAACAAAGCCCCCTGAATTCTGTGATTCTGTCAGTGTTCTCTGCAAAGCGGATTTCATAGTGACCTACACACCTCTACATCTGCACGTCTATCTATTTACAAACGATAATTTAATTCAGTGTCAATACACATTTGAGCCACCATAACTCTGCCAGCTTCAGTCAGTGAAAGATCGCAAAGTGAATAAGTTCTAGAAGGTAAGAAAATCCTTCACTCTCCAAATGTAACTTTAGTTCAAGTGCACTGACAATTCTCTAGCCCAACTTTATAATGTCACAGGATTGTGGCAGACACTGCTGTGTGTGGTGACTCTATAATTGTCATGACAGTTAGAGGTGGAGGGGCCCCTAAACTGAGCTTTGATTGGCAACACACGGCCTTAGCCACCTTGCGGCTACCTCAGAGAGAGAGAGAGCAGAGTGACAGGAAGGGAAAATTAAGAGGATCAATGCTTCCTGTTTTAAGACAAAACAGAGGCTCAAACGGCTGTGCGTGTGTGATTGTGTGTGTCTGTCTCTGCGCATGTGGATGAGGGTAGGAAACTGTCAATACATTTAAAACATGACTGAGGTAGGAGGGGTTGTGGATTATTCTCCTGGGAGTTCTGACCTGCTGAAATTCAAGTTTTGAAAGGTTAACAATCTCAGTGCTGTGATGAGATAGTTAGATGAGGCCTGCAAGGAACCAGGACAGAGGTCTTTTGCTTTGTACCTCACAGGGAGCTCCCATCTGTAATGGAGATTATGCAGGAATGGGGTGGCTTGCCAAGGGCAGGTATTTATTACAGCCAACTGCTTAGTTATATAACTGAATGAGCTATTAAGTAATCGAACTGTTAACAAGCTGGTTAATGCAAAAATATGCAATGAATTGGATGTTGCTTTCAGAAAGCAGACTCCTGAGGGGTACACAACCATTTCAGCGATTTAGTGAAATGATCTGCGCATATGGCAGCATTGTATTTTATTTATATTTTATTTTATTTTTAAAATAGCATTAAAAATGAGCCCTTGCTGAATAGAAAGACTCCCCAGATCACACTGAACAGGAAAAAAACAGGCGGGAGAAACAGGCCAGAGGGGAAAACCACTTGTGACTGAAACAACAGGCAATGAGACAAAAGAAAATTAAGTGCGATGTGGAGTGAGGGTCTGTTCTCACTTGCGAAGAAGACTGTCCATGCTCTGTGGAGCGGGGTTTCATTTCTTGAGAGCTTAATGCATACAGAGGAAGGAGGCAGAATCAATCGGCATCCAACTGCAATCCTTCGATTACCACCATTACCTCACTCTGCAGCCAGAGATGCGCCGACATCCGAGTCAGCATGGCTCTTCTGCACCTGGCATGAAAAAATAACCGCTGGTTTGTTAATGCGCACGCCTGCTCACAGGCAGATCAGTCCCCAAGCCTCAGCCTATTAGGGGTGGATAGAGAGACTGGGCAGGATAGGGTGGAGAAGGATGAGGAGTTTAATGTATTTGTCATGTGACAAATCTCCCATTTGTTTTTTATATTAATATTAACAATCAAGTGTGATGCAATATTATAGTTATATTTATTATTATAGTACTATATATTATTATAGTATAGGACCAGGTCCTAGAGAGCTGCATCTGTGTGGGGCTGCGCAGAGTGGGGCTGTGAGTAGTTGGGGCATAAGAGAATAAAGAATGAGTAGGGGGAGGGGGAGCAGGGGGAGCAGGGTGTCGAGAGGCCTTGTGCATGTTAATTTATTGGTCTGCAGGCGAAAGTTGTATTAATTTATAAATATTTCAGTGTCTCTGTCTGTTGGCTGTCAGATGAGAGTATTTTTTGGCAAGTGCAGGATTAGTAGACATAGGAATAGGCAGGGGTAGCAGGGAGGAAGAGAACCTGTACAGGCCACTGAAACTGGACCACACTGCCGTGGCATAATAGCATCAAAACATCTTTTACATAAATACATATACATATACCCCCCACCCTCCCCTCTCTCCCTCTTGCCCTCTCCCTCACTCCCTCCCTGTGGTCTAAGACTTTTCTAGACCCAAACCTCTGTACTGTGCAGAAAATTCAAAGCAAACACAGGCATCTTTGATCCAGGCGTTCAACATCTACATACACGATAAGCAGATGTGTCATGAACTAAAAAAAGAGCTGGACTAATTCTCTGAGCAAAGGTCACCCTTTGTTTTTGTGTGCACTTTGCTGAGGTTTGACTCAAGCCTCAAGGGTTTTGATCTGTTTCCATCTCTTGTAAATTGTAAAAATGCAGATTGAACCTCAGAATCAGGGCTGGAGGCATGCAGCCAGCTCCCTATACGTGTGCCAGACTTCAACACCTTGTCGAATGGCTTTGCAGAGACTGAGGGTATTAAGCTTGCAGAATAGCCATGAAGCCTCAGTACCGGCACAGCAATATTGACACAAATTACAGATCTTGAAGTGTTCTGCTGGATAGATACCCTTATTAAAGTTTAGTGTAGCATAGCACGTCTAAACCACAACACAATATAGGGAAGCAAGGCCAAACCCATGGAGCGTGGAGTATTTCAGTACAGTTAAACGGGTCACAAACCATTGGCAGACTGTGGCAAAAAAAATGCCAATTTACAGTGCAAATGAACTGTGGTGGACATTCATAACATGCAAAGAGATGATAAGAGATGGATCAGGAAAGCAAAATTGAAATAGAAAGAAATAGCTCTTTTTTCAAAACTATAACAGCAAGAGGTCAATAAAGGAGGAAGTGAAATGACTAAAGGCTAAGTATCTTAGAAAATTAACAAGATGTGGCAAATTTTCAAAATGAGTATTGTACAGAGGTGTTTACTAAAGAAAAAACTGATAACATGCCACAGGTTATCAATCAGTCCAGTCAAGACAGATCAGGATAAATGAAGAGGAGGTACTAAAGGCACTAGCAGAATTTAAATTGAACAAATCACCTGGGCCAGATGGTATATTTCCAAAAGTATTTAAGGAAATGACAGAAATTATTTATAGGCTGCTAACAATAGATTATTATCATAACCCCGGTTCCCTAAAAAAAGAAAAACAGCCATTACCGACTAATCACTGAAAGAATGTACCAAAGCTGCCCAATAGGGGCCCTGCTGGCAGGAGGAAGACCCGCCCCGGTGTCTGTGAAAAGTTTCCTCCTGACTGCAGCTGCCTGCCATTTCTTCATCAGGAAGGTCATCTGGCTGAGCGATCCCAGAAGGGTAATGGCTGTTTTTCTTTTTTAGGGAACCAGGGTTATGATAATAATCTATTGTTCCCTTTCAAGTCAAAAGACAGCCATTACCGAATGGGAAGACTATACCAAAGCTGTTGCAAGTCCTGACACCTGATTTCCGTCTATCCCATCACGGCAAGCATAGCAAAGCCTCACAGCGCCTGAGGGCGAGCTGCTTGTAGTACCTGTGTTTGGGTGCAGCCGGTCTGCCACATTGAGGTGGTAGAACCTAATAAAGGTCTGTTGACCGTACCAGGTCATAGCATTACATAGTTCTTCAAGTGTGGCACCATGAAAGTGAGCCCACGACATGGCCTGTCCCCTCATTGAATGTGCTGATATGTTTTTGGACTTTAGCATTCTCGTAGGTGAGCCGGATCACGTCCGCTACCCAGTGTGCCAGTGGCTGTTTGGAAACCGCCCTCCCCTCTGGTGGCTGAATCGTAACAGAACCGCACCCCATGTCTGTCCGGACTAAGACATGTCTGTCTGCCAGGACGTGGCAAAAGGGGTGCTGCGCCAGCAGGACTGCTTGCAGCTCCTTTATGTTTGTGTTGGTGGCCCTCCAGAGGCCGTTCCACGTCCCTCACACTCCTATCCCATTCCACACAGCCCCCCAGCCTGTGTTTGAAGCATCTGTGGTAATGTCTTACCTTCTGTGCAGGCAGCCAAGGGGGGAGCCAAGGTGAAGGTTGTCAAGATTTCGCCACCAGGACAGTGCCTGCCAACATGTTGTGGTCATTGTCAATTGGTGATGTTTATCTCTCGCTGGGTGTAGCCTATGTTGTAATGGGTGCATGTGTATGAGCCCCAGGGGGAGAATGTTCAAGGTGGCTGCCATCAGCCCCAACAACTTTTGAAATTTTACCAATTGGAGAGTCAATGTCCTCCTGAATAATGTGAGGCACTCCTCCAATGACTCGATTCTGTCCCTGGACAGGTATGAAAGCATGTTTTGCGAGCTTCATTCCCAAATGGTGGTTGATGTCGATGGTGTTGGTCGAGGTCGGGTCAGCATGGGAGTTTAGCCCTTCTACTGGGAGATGGGAAGAGAGTGGCGGGAAGGTCGGTCGACCAAACCAGAGGTAGGCTGCTCCAGCCAGAGTAGTGTCACCCTCTCATATCCTTCTCCTATCCTTCGCTCGATCTGAAAGAAGTGGTACAGGAAGTAATAGCCGCACAGTAGATCTCAATGGAGGGACTGAAGTCAGCTCCGGGCGAGACTCCTGCTGCACACTAGAAGTAAAGCTCTTGGGTAGACTGCAGTCTCTAACTCCGAAGAGCATAGAAAAATTAAATGACACTCTGGAGAGGTTCTCCAAAATAGTCCAAACTCCGAAGAGTAGGTGAGCACACTTCTCCACTTTTAGTATGCACACAAGCAAAACGAAACTGAAAGCTCTCTCTTTGGCAAAGTGAAAGAAGAAATGGCAGGCAGCTGCAGTCAGAAAGAGACTTTTCACAGACACCAGGGTGGGTCTTCCTCCTGCAAATAGGGCCCTTTTTGTGCAGCTTTGGTACATGCTTTCAGTGATTGGCAGGTAAGAAGGCTCTTCCCATTCAGTAATGGCTGTCTTTCGACTTGAAAGGGAACTAAAATATTCCAATTGACACTCAGAACAAGGGATGTGCCAACTGATTGGAAAACTGCAAATGTCATACCTAGGGGATAAAACTGAGCCAGGAAATTACAGACCAATTGGTCTCACAGACATTACTTGTACAATTTTGGAAAAAATGATTAGACAGGAAGTAGAGGAGCATCTTAATGAAAACCATATTCTTGGTGATAGTCAACATGGGTTTAGACAAGGCAGATCATATCTTACTAATTAGAGTTTTTTTGAACATCCATCTGCAGCTGTACATTATGTGAAAGCATATGATATGATATACTTAGATTTTCAGAAAGCTTTTGATAAGGTTCTACACCAAAGACTGATCCTCAAATTGGAAGCTGTAGGCGTCAGGATAATGTAAGTAGATGGATTATGAACTGGTTGATGCATAGGAAACAGAGGGTGTCGATTAGAGGAGTTGCTTCTAACTGGAGTGAGGTTGTTAGTGGAGTTCCACAGGGATCAGTATTAGGGCCTGTGCTTTTGCTAATCTGTATTAATGATCTGGACTCGGGGATTATTAGCAAAATTGTCAAAATTGTAGATGATACTAAAATAGGTGGATAAGCAGATGCAAGCAATCTCAGCAGCTCGGGTTATTCTAAGGGGCTTATTCACACTGCAGCAAAATGCCCATTCACACAGAAAACAGAAAAAGCTGGGATTAGAGTTGTAGCCTTGGGAATAAGATGATACAGAATCATGTTGATATGGGAGAGGAGACATAGACCAATATTGTGGACATTTGTAAAACGTTGTTCGATCATTTCCCCATTTTGCCAGTTTCCTTCCATTGTGTTTACTGGGCTATTGGTTCTAAGCAGGGTGCCAGTTCAGTTCAGACTCACTACCAAGAACAAATATTCAGGAGGGAAACACAAACCATAATTAAATCTAGGGTGTGTTCTTGTGCTATGACCAGGTCATCAGGCTATATGGTTGTATGTTTTTGTGCTGTGGTCACTGGACCCAGCAGTCACAGATCATTTGAACCAGTGAACCCAGTATGAGGCTCTCAGTTCATGATCACATAACGAGAGGCATTGTGTGGGTTCTTGACATTTACTGCAGTAAAGTTCAATCTACTAAAATAAAATGAGAAAAAAAGCATGACATTACATTGTTTGTATATCTATATTTACCAAAAGTCTGGGTGTGGAGATTTTTTTTTTTAAGTTCCACATTACTGCCTTAAAATCAAATTAAATAACTTGAAACAAACTACCATCAGTGTACACAGTAATGCAGTCTAACATGTTTGCCTGTATACAGATATTATATTTTGAATTGGTATATAACTTCTGACATATGTGTGACAATAGTAAGCATTACATACATCACCAACCAGTTGGTTCATCAATAACAGAATTGCTGTGACTACATTATTTTCAGCCTCCGCCATTTTTAACGACACAGTCACAAGTTCTTGGTCAAAGGTGGCTTAACCTTATTGTGTTTTGGTCAAAACACGAAAATGTGCCCCTATTCTGATTATTACGTCAGTTAGCTGACGCACTGCGTTGACAACGCAAAGATGTGAAACATCATGTGCCGGCATTCGATTTCCTGCTCCATTCACACAGACCCGTTGGTGGAAAAGTGCTGGCATTTAGACTAGGTCCCAACATGGAAAAATGCTGGTGTTGAAATGCCATAAACCCAATCACACAGACCTTGCTGGCAACAAAATGCCACCAATTTTGGGGATTAAATATAATATTCAGTTGTGGGACACCTGGCAGATGAAATTCAATGTGGACAAGTGCAAGGTATTATATGCAGGTAACAAAAATGTCCACTATAATTACACTATGGGAGGAATAGAACTTGAAGAAGTAATGTATGAAAAAGACCTAGGAATTTATGTGGGCTCATCAGCAGAGACTTTCCCCATACAATCAATGTGGGAAAGCAATACAAAAGGCAATCAAAATTCTAGGATATATTGTCAAAAGTGTATAATTTAAAACAAGATAAGTAATTTTAAGACTGTACAATGCACTAGTTAGAGCTCATCTGGAATACTGTGTAGAGTTCTGGGCTCCACACTTCAAGAAATATATCGCTGCTCTAGAGACTTATTCCAGGTTTGAAGGGAATGTTATACTGAGAGACTGAGGGAACTGAACCGTTTCATCCTTGAACAGAGGAGACTACATGGGGACTTGATTCCAGTGTTCAAAATCATGAAAGGCATTGACCACATCAAACCGGAGGAGCTTTTCCAGATCAGCAGGGACACACGGACCCAGGGACACAAATGGAAATTTGGCTTCAAGGCATTCAAGATCGAAAACAGGAGACACTTCTTCACACAGAGATTTGTTACATCTGAAACAAACTCCACAGCAATGTGGTTGAAGCTGACAATTTGGGGGCATTCAAAAATAGACTGGATATGATCCTTGGATCACTAAGTTATTAATGGACACTAAACGAGCATGCTGGGTTGAATGGCCTCCTCTCATTTGTAAACTTTCTCATGTTCTTATGTTCATAAGAGAAGGACCCGCCACATTATAATGTGTGGCCTTGACATCAGGACAACACGTTTGCGGAACAACACCAAGCACAAAAGAACAGCGAACAGATATGGACACAGACACAGCAGTATGTGGTCACCAATGGCAGCATGCTCCTGCACAGGGTCTCATATCTATGACTCAGCACAAGGGCAATGGGATAGTGCCATACAAATGCACAGGCCTCCACATCAAATCCAGATCTGCTGAAATTAATGATGTACATCATACAAGAGGAAGACTTATGGCACCTTGCTTTCTGTGTGTCGTTCATTACCCGAGACATGCAAGTCTGGGGCATCTCCAAGACAAACACTAGCAAGGCTGACAGCCCTGGTGCACAACAGAGCTTTGCAAACACTATGTGCAATGGGTAAATTTCGGCACATTCCTATGCAGTACCTGAATGCTTTCATAGCTATTATTGCATATAGGTATGGTAACCTGGTAACTTATTTTAATGGAAAAGGCACCTGAGTGCTAGTTAAACACCTGGTTACAGAGTGGTGTGCGTCTTCCTTCATCAGCTGGAGAAACGGAGCACTTAGAAGTTAAAATTAAAAGGCCACCATGCGCCAACAGAAATGTAGCCAGTGTTAAGGCTTTCACTGCCATACAGTACAATACATCCATGTTTGTGCATTTGAGCATGTGTCTGTCTTAGCATGTGCGTCCATAGGTGAGTGTGTGTATGCATGTCTGTCTGCATGAGTGCACATATGTTCATGGAAATGCAAATTGAGATATTATTCTGTTAAGTGGAAAAGGGCTGACCTCAGGTGATGGCTCTCCATCAATCTGCCATCGATTGAGAGACCAGGGGGTCTGGCCTCCTTTCCTTGCATGTCAGAGTGGTGATGAAGGTAGCTGGCTTTCCATTTCCATATTAATTAACTGAGTGATGGAGGGAGGGAGTGCTGGAAGGACAAAGAGCAGGGTGAGGTTATCTGCAGCAGACCGGAGGAACATTTCAGATCCTTGATCCCTGAGCCTTGAACCCTGAGGCACCACCCTCACACTCACCTCTGCCAAATTAATTTAATTAATTTAATTTAATTTAATTAATGGTTTAACGACCAAGTGTGTTGACTGTTTTATTTATTTATGTATTTTTATTTTCACAACTTGTGACTGCACAGGTCAGCTACAGCAGTCTTCTGTAATGTATCAGTGTACCCTCACACTCCGTTCCCACTGCAACATTTACAGCCCCTACTACAGTGAAATAAGAAGAGACTGTGGCTACAGTCAGCTGACTGGAGGTTATGACAGTTTGGTGGCCTAGATATATCTCCTTCCTCTGTGCTTCACCATGCCTGCCATCAAAGCATCCCCTTAATTCAACCGACTGTCCTGTCTCCATCACTCAGAGAAGCATTCTTATACTCAGATGGAAGCCTGCCCTCTCCCTGGCTAGTTCATCTTTTTAAAATGCAGGTGTGTGACTGAAGAGCAGTACAGAAAGCAATCAACTCTGCTAATTTCTGTCTGGATTAGGTTTGAGTGGAGACACACAAAGCCAGGCCACCTTGTTTTCTTCCCCCAGAAAAGGAAAATAGAACAGTTTAGCAAAGACCAGAAAATCTGCCAGGAGCCGCCGTTGCGGAGAGCTTCATTAAAACATAGTTTGGGTTTGGGGGGGTGGGGGAGGATTAATTTCTCAGGTCATTTCACTCAGCTTTTCTGCACCTGCTGCAGGAACACTCGCTCATAGCCTCCATGCACAGCAACAGGCAACACCACCAGGAAGCACAGGAAAACAAATGGCAGGAGAGTTTTCCATCAGCCTGGTACTGCACCCCAGGGGTGCACTGTCTTTGTCGGCTCATTAGTGGCCCAGCTGGACCAGCTCTTAAGGTGTCTGCGATTTGAAAGGACCAAAAATTTAGCACTGGGGTACAGAAGAATTCACAGAGAGCAGAGTGCAATGGGGTGCATACAGTACAGCTTAAATTTAAGTTTCTCAAGAGCCTTTTCCAGAAAGGATATGGCACCAGTAGGATGCTATACCGGGGCACAGGGGATTTGGTCTGGACTGCATGAACCGCCACGGCTCCGCAGTCTGACAAAGCCCATTCACAAGTCTCCCAGCTCTACTTTACTCCCCTTTGAACAGCATGTGACATCCCACACCCGCAGTTTTGCACCATTCACTGTATGGCTCCTTCTCTGACTGGCTTGTTAATTGATGGCAGTACCTGTGTCCAATCACTTTTCTAAAAAAAGCTATTCTAAAACCTGCTTAGTGTATTGCAGTCAATGATGATAATTGAGGAGTTTTTAAGTTTTAAGTCCTGCACAGTACATCACCACCTGTAAGTCTGTAGCAGTGTGACTGACTGACCTGCATTTTGTTAATCTGTTGAGATATATTAACAATTATGTATATAGAATATAACAATAATTAAAAAATTATGCATTATCGCATTTGTTTGTGTTTCTGCTGCTATGATTTGGAACAAAAGAAAAAAACATTGTCTTGTTGCTTGTTGATTATTAAGTATTGCAACACAGTGTGAAATCCGTCAGTGTTCGGCTGTGGTGAGATTCAGTCTTATAGCCTAAAGTCATGAAGCTCTTGGTACTACCAGCTCTACCTCCCCACATCAGAGCATCTCTTAATTAATGATTCTTACCCCGTTTCCACTGGCCACAAATAGGTGCACCTTCAGGGAAACATGCCACATATGCCATTCGCTCAGCTTCTTAATCTCTCTGCTTCCTGATGTCCAAGTGCAGTAATATACTGTTACAAGTCGCATAATTAGCAATTAAATTAATGGGTTAAATCACCTTGGGCCACTGATGTCTCTGCTGATTCTTGACGGGGGGCATTTTCTCTACCAGGTGCCAGTGTATTTAAACTGGCCCAACGCAGTTCACAGTGGCAAAACAGCAGGGAAACATGCCACATATGCCATCCACCCAGCTTCTTCACTCGTTGTGCAATTACATTTACAAGTCACATATTTAGCAATGAAATTAACGGGTTAAATCACTTTGGGCCACAGATGTCTCTGTGGATTCTTCACATGGGGCATTTCAGGTAAACATGCCACCTATGCCAACCTATTTATACAAGTCGCATATTTAGCAATATAAGTAACAGGTTAATTCGCATTGGGCCACTGTTTTCTCTTCGTTTTCCTTCGGTCCCAGTGTATTTAGCCTGGAACAACACGGTTCACAGTGGCATAACGGCAGGGAAACATGCTACATATGCCAACCTATCTATACGAGTTAAATAATTTACATTGAAAGTAACGGGTTAAATCACCTCGGGACACTTATGTCTCTGTGCAATCCTGACGATTGAGGGGCATTTCCTCTGCCAGTTCGATGTGTGTTTAGCCAACAAAGGAATGTTTTGAGGTTAACAGACAAAATACCTTGAGTAACATATTTGTCTTATTTTTCTATATAAAATAAGACAGTACAGACATAAGACAAGACAAACGTACTGCAGGATACACGTATTGTTGTTGTAAATATAAATAAATAAATACATATAACACAAGACTAATAAACACAAATATAAAAACATAAAATTAACCAATGCACAGCACAATGTGTCTTTTAACACAAGTCTGTGTGGGAATAACATTATCGTTTTTATTGTGACACAAAATTGTGAAGTCCTTAAACAATCATTATGTGTTAAATTTAACGCATTAGCTCATAGTCCTTATTCTATCACAGTCAAATTGCACACTACAAAATCAATTTTATAAGACATGTTCCCTGAGATCAATTTTATATTTACATGAAAGTCAACATAAGGCACCAAACATACAGAAAATGCCAGAACAGCTTTAATGAGCCTTGGCATAGATTCTAAGAGTCTATGCCAAAGTAACGGGTTAAATAGTAGCCTAATTGTTAAATTGTATTTATTAAATCACCTCTAGTTTATGTTTACTTATCCATGAAGTCCATGAATGCCGTGTTTGTTACCATCACAACGTGTCCCACTTTATCATGCTAATTGAGCTCTACTGATGAGGTCATGTGTCACGGTTTCCCATGCTTCTACCTTACCTACCAGAGATACACCTTCTCCCGATTACTAGTTTAGTGCTTCTCCTTTGCTTTGTCCAGTCAAACCAGTCTTTCCACATTCTTCCCTACCAGGTGCACCTGTTCTGTCCTCCTCTCCTATCATTGGTCAATCCTTCATTTACCTCGTTCAATCCCTCTCTCCTTCACAGTACTTAAACCCCTCTGTTTCCTAGATTCATTGTGAAGTCTTGCATTCTCTCCTGGATCAATTCTAAGCCTTGTTTCTTGATTGCCTTCCCATGTATTTTTGACCTCTTGCTTCCTTCTCTTGTTTACCCCTTTCGGATCTCCCTACTAGCCTGTTCGCTTGATCGTTTGACCTGGATTGTCCCTGTTTATGCTCTCTCGTTTTGCCCTTATTGGATTATCGGCTTCAACTCTAAAGCCTGCACTTGGATCCTTTCCTTTGGTCCTAGAGGACGTCACATCATGTAACATATTGCTATTAATTGTTTCCATTTTATTATTTGTACTCTGATGTGTTGGGAATCATATTTTCTGTCTTTGTGTATAGTTATTATTGAGATATTGCATATGTCGTGTTGTATCTCGATTCAGTTGTATTCTGGCATGGACTTAATATGTGGTCATTCATTTAAAAAAAATAATAATACAAAAATACATTGACAAAACTGCAGCTCTTGTGGGGTGAAGAACCCAGTCTTGATGCACAGATGATAACATTTATTTATTTAACATGCCAGGCCTGGAAGGCCCCAACATGGGATCTCTCCACCGTGGTGGAGTCTCTCTCACTGTACAACAGAAGTGGACAGCTTTTATGCATTGCATGACATGTGGGTCTGTGGGCAGGGACAGTCAATGGTTCCCAGAGAGTTATCTTGAGGTCAGATTTCTGACCCTTGTAATGTTCATGGTAGTCTTCCTCGGGAGAGGTATGGGATCCAAAGAACAGATTTCTTCCTTTGATATACTGGGAAAGGTCCAATCACATGAATCTTATTTTAACAACTGTCAATCAATCATTAACAAAGACAGTTCCTGCCAATCTGAGGAAGCAATTTAAGTCCACAAACAGACTTTTAACAAACAGCTGTGGGCCCTCTCTCTCTCTCTGCAGTTTGATCCTTTTATTATTGACAGGAATGTCTAGAGGATATGCCCTGAACAACTTGCAAAGTGGTTGTTGCTAGCTTAATACATTTATTTTGCTTGGTCTGCATATTATTATTAATATAAAACATAATACAGTTTATATAAAACATTAATAACGGCTCTTCATGGGGTGTTCCTGGTCTGCAGTGGTCAGTACCTATCAAATGTGGTCCAAGGAAGGAAAAGCGGTGAACCGACGACAGGATCATGGGCGGCCAAGGCTCATTGATGCACGTGGAGAGCAAAGGCTGGTCCGTGTGGTCCGATCCAACAGACGAGCTACTGTAGCTCAAATTGCTGAAAAAGTGAATGCTGGTTCTGATAGAAAGGTGTCAGAACACACAGTGCATCGCAGTTTGTTGTGTATGGGGCTGCGTAGCCGCAGACCAGTCAGGGTGCCCATTCTGACACCTGTCCACTGCTGAAAGTGCCTACAATGGGCACGTGAGCATCAGAACTGGACCACGGAGCAATGGAAGAAGGTGGCCTGGTCTGATGAATCACAAGTTCAAGGTGTTGACTTTGCCTCCAAATTCCCCAGATCTCAATCCAATCGAGCATCTGTGGGATGTGCTGGACAGACAAGTCCGATCCATGGAGGCCCCACCTCGCAATTTACAGGACTTAAAGGATCTGCTGCTAACGTCTTGGTGCCAGATACCACAGCACACCTTCAGAGGTCTAGTGGAGTCCATGCCTTGACTGGTCAGGGCTGTTTTGGCAGCAAAATGGGGACCTACACAATATTAGACAGGTGGTCATAATGTTATGGCTGATCAGGTTTGAGTGGAGAAGGGGTCAGTGGGGAGGGGGCTGTGTATTGAGATTAACTTTTTGCAGGCATAGAGTTGGGCTGCAGAGAGATTCTGCAAGCAGAGATGAAGATGCACTGAAGTGCTTAATTGGATATGTGAATCAAATGAACTGCTTCATTAGGGACTAAAGATGGGTGAAAGAAATAAGAAAACAATAAATATCCCCTAATATTCTAATGCTAATCACCTTTATCAATGAGCATTAATGAAAACACAATGACAATAACAACAGTGGAGACAGAGACCTTGACAGGAGCACATAACATGCACTGCAGCACAGCCCTGGCCCTGTGTAAGGGGAAGAAGTGGCCGTGGTGAAACAACAAAAGTATGTTATTTGTCTTCTAAACAGAAAAGTGGTCTGATCCAGCTGTGAATGAGAGCTGTACCAGGAGTGGGCAGGCGAGAGAGAGGGAGCGAGGGAGGGCGAGAAGTATTGAGGGAGGGACCAAAGGGAGAACAATATGCTGAAAATCTTGCCTCTGAATCACAAAACAAATCACTAGTATGCATTATGGCATAATTATAATGTGACCATCTGGTGAGAAAAAAGGACGGAAGCCAAGAGAAAAAAAATAAAAGAAAAAAATGACTACTTCTGTTTTATTCCAGAGAAAATAAGGTGGTGGCAGGAGGAGGAGGGAGAGCTGCACAGTGCGTTTCTTGATTCAACTGCTGCAGCTGAGGTCCCTGTGCCAGGAGGAGCAGCATGCAGACAGCGAGGGCAGAGCATGGTTCGTAAGCCCACACTGCTCCCTGCCTCCCCAACACACAGCCAATCACAACACTCATCTACTTAGAAACCAGTGGAGAGGGTGTGTGAGTGTGTGTGTGTGTGTGTGTGTCTGTGGGGGTGTGTCCGCATGCTGATTTATGTGCGTGCGTGGGCATGTGTGTGTGTGTGGATGCATCTGTGATGACCTGTGTATGTGCGTGTGTGTGCTCATGAGGTGCGAGATGATTCTACTCACAGTACTGTACTGGACTCAGACCACTGGGTTCCTGGGGGCTGTGATGCTTTTCACTCACTCGTCCAGACCGGGGAGGGGGGGGAGGCCACTGCGTGAAGACAAACACAACACAGCGATGTCAGTGACCCCTGGGAAAAACAGAACACTGTCCCTAACACAGAGTGTGACAAAACACAGACATGGGGAATCACTGCTAACTGGCTCAGGCCAGGCATGTGGCTTGAACCGGCTCATACCCTTGGTTGTAGTGTAATCCGTTACATCTTAATAGTTTAAAGGACTGGGACGACTAGCTGGTTTGGAATGCTGAGTGCTCAGAGAACTCGGAGGCATCTTGGAATGTTCCAAGACTTCTCAGTTTGCAAGAAGCTGAGACTGGGCCTGAAAATTTCAGACAGGCAAAAGCAATTAGTTTTTTTGGGTTATGGCACTAATCGAGCTCTGGCAAGTGAGTGTTGCAGGGTGCTGTTGACAGCTCACAGCAATTACCAGAGCTGCCTGAAACACAGTCTGGTGTAGCAAGGCCTGCCTTTAAACTGGATGTTCATTTTAATTGGTGGAGACAAGAATGAAAGATCAGAAAAGCCTCTCAAGATGTTAATTAAATATTTATGAAACATAATAAGCAAGTTAAAGACACATAAAGATTAAGCACTAACTGTGAGTAAATAGCAATTAACTTTGAAAAGGATTTTGTATTAACTAGCTGCATAATTCACACAGCAGAGGACTCAATAAGCCACTTTTGATAGCTCATTTGCCATCATGTATATAAAATAAATACATAAATAAACAAACAACACTTTTGAAAAGCGTGCAGCTAGTGTGAACTTACAGGACACTTGTGACTGTGGAAATGTAATTGTCTGTCACTTTAAATTTTGAAAAATGTTGAGAAGGGTTGTTTTTGTTTGTGGTTGTTTTATTCACCCTGCATAAAGATGCCATGCAGATAGGGAAGGTTCAGTGTGTGGGACAGGAAGACGTTACCTTTAGTTTACCTATGAAAGTTTAGTGTGTGGGACAGGAAGACATGCTACCTGTTTCTGTAGCAGCAGTTGTCTTTGTTTGCTTTAATTGTTTATTTAAAAAAATATATATAAACTTAACCTCACAAACCAGTGTCATTAACTAATCAACACACTGAAAGTCTGAAACATTGAGTTACGGGACAAAACAAGGCAGAGACTCATCATTGCAGATTAACCTAGTAGCATTTATGGCCAGTATTTTAGCCATGTTAAAAGTGTAAAATTTCCAAGGTAAACTTATGTATGCATCTGTAGTAATGATAGTATTATACAGTATTTCATGGGCATTGTATGTAATTGTAATATTGATTATTGTACATCCTGTGTTATCATCAACCGAAAATAGTTGTGCCCCCTCAGTAATTTTTGATGCCCCTTTTGTTAGTTAATCCTGCCACGGGCCTGGACAGAGATTAGCTACACTCTCCCTAATTTGGTCTCCGACCTTAACAGTTTCATAAAATTAGTAAGAATCGCATCCTTCTAAAGCGCTCGTCCTGCATCAGAAATTAATATAAAGTCTGTTGATGGTTCACACTGGACATGAGTGAAAATCATAGAACTGTATTTCAATAGGAGCTTCCACACTGCTTTAAGTAAAATTAGCATCGCTAAGATTGAAACGGTCTACTTTCTAGATTTTATGCCACGACTGGAAAGAATCTGACCAATCAGAAGTGATGTCAACCCACGTGCAAACATGCACAGTATATGCACGCACTCCATAACAAACAGTATGGATGACAAGAAGTTAATTTATGAGGCACAGCAATATCCATTACTGTATCATTGTAAATTAAAAGACAAACAAATCCATTAAAAAGACAAGGTGTGGGTGAACATCACAGCAGCTTTACTGACAGCTGTCCATAAAGATACCGTATTAATAAACAATATACATAATTAAATGTGATTTTTATTTTAGATATTAACTTTATTATTCACTTTATGATATAAATAGTGCAATTGTATATGAGAAAAGATCCCAAAATCATGACCATGGTGATGTTTACACTTTATATAAAACAAAAGTTTTTAAGATGGCATGCGTAAGGACATCATCAAATTTTATAATAATATATATAATGAAAAATGTATTTTGTAGCCACACTCTCACTTATAAGGTATTTATAGCCCAGATGAAAAGACAGTAGTGTCGAAATGCATTGTTATTCAATAAAATAAAACTTTTGTAATACAAGAGTCCTGTCTAAATACCTATCGTAACATCCTGGGGAGTTTTGAGATTCAAACCCAGTCTCCTGCACCACAGTGCAATAGATTACATTATAACACGTGATCAGTACAGGGGTACTTATTTTATATTGTTTATTTTGTTTTGTGTTTTAGTATACAACTCTTTGGGATGTGTGTGTGTGTGTGTGTGTGTGTGTGTGTGTGTGTGCGTGTGAACAGTGAGTTTGTTAAGAAAACTCAAAATACGCTATTATATAAATCCCCCAATGTTACCCTTTGTTAATATTGCATACAAATTAAAGTAATTTCCAGATACGTGCCTAAATAACATTTATTTTTGTTGGACTTGGTTTTCTTCAAGATAAAATTGAGGAACCATAAAAATAAAATACCTTGATAATATAAAATGTTGGATTGAAACATCTTGCATGCCCTCTTCATAAGGCTCACACACAAAGACATGCACATTCACTTTATTACTAAAATCACAATTTACTTTTGGTACTTGAGTACTCTTGAAAATAGGTACTTTTTTACTTTTACTCAAGTACTGTTTGAATGGGAGACTTTTTACTTTTATTGGAGTAAGTTTTTGATAGAATATTTTTACTTTTGCTCAAGTATGACTTCAGACTACTTTCTACACCTCTACCCATTACAGAGGTGGCAACGTTGAACTTGATCTGCTTTCCCAGGATGTGTGTGGCTTTGACTGTAGCAACACTTGGATGTAATAAGATAAAAACTAAATACTGGTCCTTTTTCTCTTGTTATTTACAGTGGCTCACACATCTTATCCCAACAGTTCTTGGCAATAATTTGCCGCAGTCATCTCAGAGCGCTTTCCTTATCAGTGTGCTGCATGGAAACAGAGAACACTGCAGAGCAAGCAGTATAAAATGTGCCAGGTTAAATGCTACCTGTGTGTGACACGGTACAGGATGCTCAAACTCTCACACTCACACCCTCACAGTCAGGTATCTAATACAGTTCCTCTGGCTTGAGAAGCTCTGTATGAATATAAAACACAACAACAGCGCACAGATTTATGATTCAGGAAAGCAAGCACAAGCTCTGCAAGCACAAGCTCTGTAGTCTGTGTCTGAACGCTTGGCTTGAATGCACAGTATTTTTATGATTATTATTTTATAATGCTGCTTGGTCCTGTCCAAGCAATTTGTTTTTGCTAATAATACATCCATCCTTTAATTAGCCTGGAACCCCTCTCTTCCGCTTCTATTGCCCGCCCCCCTTTTATGTAGTTCATGTAATTCATTAGGAAAGCTGTAACACAAGTTCACCTTGATAGGGAATCAATGGGTGTAATGCATGGCTCCCCAGAGAGGCCACACAGTCGTCCCGATGCCATCAATAAAATGCAAATTACACTTCTGCGATCTGACACAACGACACACCACCCCTAGATGACAAAAAATTATGATGGGCTGCCTGGTATCAGAGCAACATCACTCCTTGCTCTGCTTCCTGACAGGCTCTCCCCATGCACTCCAAGTCCTCCCTGCCCAGAGTGCAGCATCTGAAAAACTGTGTTAAAAACCTAATGCTTCTTCCCTCGGCATTCATCGAGAACAGGTATGACAAGTTGGCAAACAGCGTCCCAGGGCCGCATTCAGTATGAGTCCTTCCACTATGCTGCACTTGCTCTTGCCAAGGGGACAGTGAAACAGCACAGGAAGGGAGCCTTTTCAACGCTGTGCCACAACATGACAGCAGCACCAGAACCGTAGACCCTTCTAGCACCAGCTTGTCTGTACTGTGGGTCCCGTGATACATGGGACAAGGCCACAACTAGTTAAATTCAATACAGGATTGACTGTGGTTGTTTGAGCCTCATTAAGTGAAGCACCAGGATCAGCGGCAGCAGCCTTAGCTTTTAAGTATGAAAATCTGGGTTCCTGCCACTTGGCTACAGCGTGCAAGTCAGCCACTGCTGCGCTCTTTGCAAGTAGGTGATCATTTAAAACGAAAACCATCCATCTCAAAGAGGTCCTTGATGCAGCTCAGAGGACTGGGGGGAGGAGTCTGTCTGTCTGCTATTCCAATGAGTGGTACTAGAGCATGAGCTTTCTCACACATTTAGGCAGATGCCATGGCTATGGCTGCTGTGCAGGTGAACTCTGTTAAACAACAGAAAAAGAGATAAAATCTGATATCTCAGTATGCTCACACACACACAGGTTGACTCATATACACAACCTCACAAACACACACACAAGCACGCATACACAATTTCACTCACTCACACACACACACACGTCCATGCAAAACTGTAAGGGGCAAATAATCCCATAATTAATTCTAGAATAACCAGCTATGGCAAACAAAAGAATAACAAGGTCCTCTTTGCAACAAAACCATCATATTTACAAAACACAGCTCTCATTCATGGTAATTTATCCCACAAGTACTTATTTCCCCCAGGGTACCAACTACACAATCAGCTATGCACAGACTACCCAGATACAAATTTTTCATGTGATAGCATTAAATCATGGTAAACCACTGCAATGTATGTTTTATAATTAGGTCTACATTTAAATTTACCACAAAACACTGCTATACTAAACAACAGTATACAACAGCTTATCATGGCTTCTTATACCTCAATTGAGTACACTACAGGAATTATTCAAGGATTTTTTTTTTATGCATACACAGTCCACACATGCACACAGAAAACTACACACACACACACACAGTCACTAATTCAGTAATTTACTTCTGTAAAAATCACGATGCTATCTTTACTTTGTTCTTCTAGCTAAAATCTTTATTACATAGTATTAATTGCAGGTTGTTTTATTGATCCTGAATGTAAAGCATTGCATTTTTTTCTCTCTCTCTCTTTCTCATCCTTCCCATACATGTTTTCTTGATTCCTAATACTGAAATTGCATTACACTTGCATGATTTACTAAATGAGTGTTTACAGCCAGCTGCAGTACAAGGAAGATTAAATTTAAATTGAATGAAAGCAAACCTTTTCTGGACTGTATTATTAGCAATTTTCAAAAAAGGAATTTGCAGCTGAAACAAAAGAAGAAAAATAATGTTTTAATACCCTCTCTGTATTATCGTCTATAATAATATACCATTCTGAGCCTGTTTTAATTGTACATTACATGACAAGAATGGAATCAGTAGTGAGAGCCAAGGTCAGTGATTCAGCAGGCTGTGTATGATTTCTGTCAGGAGAAGCCATGTAAAAGAAGAAAATGACTCCTGAGAACAAGAAGGATTTCTGGTGCTGTAGAAAACTGGGACCATTTCATATAGGGATTACAATCCCACAAAATGTGCATAGTGACACACACACACACACACACACACACACTACACATACACGCACATACACAGATGCACACAATACATACAGAGATAAACAGAAACATTGCTTATCTACTTTGGGTCTTTGATAAGCTGTTAAATTTGAAAACATTTCATGCACGATCTAACACGATGACTCATATCATTGCATTTCTAGTTGACAAAAGGATTGAACAATAATCTTGTTTGGCTAAAATCACTGTTAAAAATGTAATAAAGATATACATACATACAAACATACAAATAAAGAAAGAAAAGGAAAAACACAAACAAGATTATCTGATTTCAAATGAGATAAAAAAAAAAAAAACACAAGATATGCTTGACAGCCCCTCTGCAGATAAGACTGTATAAACTGTGAAATCAAGATGCTGCAGCATATTTGCAGAACAAAAGTACACCCATGCAATGAGGACTGAAATTGTGATTTGGAACATCACTGGAAATCAAACTAAATAAAACATAAAGTTGCTGCAATTTAGTTTTAAACATCTGTTGAGCTGAGGAGGGACAGCACAGTTTCCAGATGGAACTGTTTTTCTTATTTATTTTAAAATAAATTATATATTTATAGTCCTTTTTCTCTGCTTTAGACTCCTGGAACAAGATGATGCTACATCACAAGGAGGGTGAGAAGCAGTGGATGGGTGGAGTGGGGGTCTGTAGGAGGGGAGGCGGGATGGTCCACAGGGATGGATTAAGCAAATTGCTGTAATCTAGTGCAATAATTGCAAGACATTTTGCTGTTTTTTAAGAACACTTTCAAACTATAACATCCTGGCCTGTAATCAATTATGACAAAGCAGAGGGAGACTGTTGGGGGCTTTGGCTCAATCACCATGGAGAAGACTGGAGGGTCACTGTTGCTCCTTCTTCCTGCCCGGTTAGGGAGGCTGAGCTGTGAGACCACACAGGTCTGTGAGGGGGGCTGCACTGGGCTGTGTGAAGTGAGAGAGAGTAGGCCAGAACTCTGTGTTTCTGGAATCTGAAACTTCACCAGCACGCAGACATAGAGACACCAAAATATATCAGCCCAGGTGAATGGCAGCCAGGAATACCATGCCCACCTCCTCCTTGTCCTAGCCACAACTCGCTGCTTGGAGGGTGTGCTTGGGCTCCCAGCCTTTTTGATCTTGTCTTTATTTTTGTCTTTATCATTGTTGATGTTGTTTTTGTGTGTTTTTCAGTTTATTTTCTGCTCCTTTCAGTAACACAACAGTGCCTCCCAAACAAGAAAGCACACATGTAGTGCATGCATGCAGTGGCTCCCAGTCCCACACACACTACAAATATTGACAGACCATCACACACAATGGTCACACACATGCCAGAAGACAGCAATGTATGCCCCTGCTTAAGGGCCCTACTTGCTTGTTAAGGCTTTTCCACTGGATTGGCCCTGGAAGAAATTGTATTGTGTAACTTCAATCACTGCTTATCCTTATCCTTCAAATAGCTCAGGACAGCCTGGCAGTAAAGATGTGTCAAAACACACTCTGTTTAATTACTTCTGGTGCAGCGACGATTCTGCATTCAATCAGGGACAGTGTATCTAGGGCACATTTAAATAAAACCCAGTTCCTTACAAAAATGACATAAGATATCAGGTTTAATACATTTCATAAATATTTAAAATAGTGAAGAATGGAGGTTTAGAATGAGAAAATATGTGTGTGAAGGGAGTGGGGGTTGGGGTGTTTCAATGGGCAGCAAACTGATTCAACATTTAAAACTAAACTTTAAGCCCGAAAGAGCAAGAGAGAGAGAGAGAGAGAGAATTAAGGCTTGGTCTGTCTTCACAGGAAGGAGCTGGGAAAAGAGAAGAGAGAAAGAGAGAGGTCCTTTGAGAGAAGAAAACTCTCTGATGCAGTGCAGGCCTTGTTGAGCATTTATAAAAAGCTGTGACTGCAGGGATGGAGAATAATAAAAAATAAACAATCAAAAGTTTTCCTAGGCCAGTGAGAGACGCAGTTTACAATTCGCAACACACAAGACCATAGGATCCCCTGCACATGGACTGTGGCCTGTGGCTCCTGAAACAGGCTAAATAAATTAAAATACAGTAGAGTGAGAAGATGTGCTGATGGAGTGTAAGGCTGGAGCCTGCATCAGGGAATGTGGCCAAAGTTTCACATCATTGATCAGAGGAACCCAGGTGCTACGGGAGAGGGCCGAGATGGCATTTAGCAGCCAAGAGAAGCAGCACTCACTAAACTATGATGACAACAACTAACACTTATTATTATTTTGCTGCATGTTTTGTAAGTCACCCTGGACAAGGGCGTCCACTAATAAATAAATAATAATAATAATAATCTGTTATAAAGGAACAGAAAAATAGCTAAAGACACTGAGTCTTGTGTGCTGACACACACTTAACCTGAACATGGTCATATATGGCCTGAATACAATGAATCTATGTATCTCAGCCCTGGTCCTGGGGCCACACTGTCCTGCTGGCTGTTGTTCTAACTGTGTTCTCATTGGCTTCATTGAAACCTTAAGAGAAGTAATATTTTGGTAAATTTCCCTTTTTAAAATGCTTAGTTTACAAAATGTTGGCGAGTCCATGATCTTGGCATTAAACTTGGCATGATCATATTAAACTTCAGACCTCCAGCCATTTACATTAAACTCTAATGAGACAAATTATGAGTTTAATGAAATTATTGAGAGCTCGTTTGGACTAACAAGCACCAGGACTGACAAGCACAGAACTACAGTATCCACAGTGATGTAGAACACACTTTGAATGTTCAGTGTTTGACAGCCCACAATCCTATTTGGCACCAGATTCTCCTGATAGCAGTTAAATTAATGTCTTTGCTACTATATTTAATTAAGGTTATGGATACTACTACCGGTCTACTACTAATATGCTTGCAATGAAGTCTGTAGGCCAATATATACATTACTTACATTACAGACTAGGCATTAGTTCATTGTTCAAATGGGGGGAACTACTGCATGGGGGGAAACGTGGAGGGGAATGGATATCAAACAGGGGGCTAAAGTAAAAAACTGGGTGTTCTTTTCCTTATTTGAATATTCCCATAGTGCTCTCATGATGTTTTAAAATATTATGCCTGCCCTCGAACAGTGATGATGGACTGCCCCACTCGCCAATAATATTGAGTTCTGTAGTTCAGCGCCACCTGGCTGCGTGCTCTTCAGTGTGTTGTGCAAGTTGCTAGGCTACCAATTTGTGTATTTCGTCAGCTAGACACCATGTTCGTTTTTGTTGTAGTTTACAGCAAAATAAAATGATTCCTAAGGTTGCTTTATAAAACACTATATAAGTCAGTTATTTAACCATAACAAACAGTATCTGCCAAGATTCACAAATAAACACAACTTTACTGTATCACATACAGTAAGTAGCTCAGAACTTTTCTCTTGATTCACCAATTAATTCTGCCACTGTATGTATATTTAAAAGTAATCAGCATAAATTAAAAATTATACAATTATAGGGCAAATAGACATGTAATTAATAAAACAGTAATTACTAAAAAAAAAATTGCATTCACTCTAGTGTCTAAGGAGTATATAGGCCTGCACACTATCACAACATCAGCCTGCAAAGTGGAGTCGACATGAATTCCTCTTTTCAGTTAAAACTCACCCAAGTAATAATCACTATCTCACTATTATTTTTATCGATCTTTCCAATCAAACCACAAGATCTAGGTGCAATTTAAATATGAGAGCTATTGGATTTTTGTGTTTTCTTCCCCCTCACTATAGTTTTTCAAATGTTTAAACAAGTGAACTAATTATATTCAAGGTTAGATTTTCTTTATAAATGTTACTGGTTTAAATGTTTCTCAGTAAGTGGCCATAGTCCACTCTATCTATCTATCTATCTATCTATCTATCTATCTATCTATCTATCTATATCTATATATATATATATATATATATATATATATATATATATATATATATATATATATATATATATATATGCAATCCACCTTTGGCTTTAAGCATCATGACATAACAACCTACTTTCATACTGCATGTCAATTTAAATTCATACTTAAATGCATACCTCCTCAAGATGACATAAAAGACTATTAAATGCACCTGGTCAGCAGCCTGTTACTGTTACATTTCCTGGGACAGAAGTATTAATTGGTAAGACACTCTTTTATTACAGTTACATTATTAAAATATTCAGTATTATATCAAGTTAATATGAATGAATGGGGCATTTAAGGTCCATATACATTAGTGCGGAAATACTGTATATGGAATTCCTCTCTAATAAGGTTATTGTGAAAGTTGGGGGGAAATGTTTGGAAATGGGATGAAATTGGCTCCCCACTAGGAGGAATTTTGGGGGTAGCATCTGGCAACCCTGGAACACGACCCATATACTCACAGGAAGTGCTCGACCTGGTCCATGGCAGCTCAGGTGAGAGGGTGCAATGATGGTTATGCGTCAAATGGACTTAAATGTGGATAGTCTGTCTCACGTACACTCCTTGAAAATACCTGTACTGTTGTGGTATTACACCTGTGCTGAATGCCAAGACCAGTCTTTGCATTCCTCATTTTGTTTTAAATAAGCCTTAATTGAAGTTAGTCTTGTCTGTAGTTTGCCTTAATTGAAGTCAATTCAGTTCAGCTGATGAGTTGGTGAAAGTAAATAGGTTGTTGAAAGGTGGTTTAGTCAAGGACTAGCAGGAATTCTGTTCCAGGTGGAGCCAGGTGGAGCCAGTTAGGTGTGAATTGTAGGCAGGTAGACAAAAGCTACTTAAAGCAGCTGTTGAGAAAGAGCTGCACTGTTTCTCAGCCACAAAGTTAAGCAGTTGACTAGGGAACAGGAACCAAGAATCTGAAAAAACTGTAACATTTAGAAGCATTTAGCCACTAAAGTGTCAGGTTTGCAGAATGATTGCCTTCCTGGATGAACTCATCCAAGAAGATTTCATTTGTGAACGTTGTCGGCATGTTGAAATCCTAGAGATCAGTGTATTAGTGATATAGAAGAATTAGTCAATCAGCCCATGAGAGAGATGATGTGCATGCCAAAACCTAGGAGAGTTGAGACCTTAGAGCAGCACAGCGTAGAGAACTGCTGGGTTACAGTAGGTCGTAATCGCAGAAAAGGACGCGCACAACCCTTTGAGACATCCTAAGAGCTAGAAATGCCCAACTGCTGGACACCGAGTTGGACAGTGACAGCTCAGAGGGTGATGGGAGGGCAGTTGAGCACCAGAGCACCATGGTGCCCACTCCCTGCCAGAAGAAGGAGGTAGTTATAATAGGAGACTCAATTCTTAAAGGTGTAGATCACACAGTGTGTTCTAGTGATAAGGAGACCCGCATGGTATCTTGCCTGCCTGGTACTCAGGTTGCAGATCTCCCTAAACTAGCAGACGGGCTACTGGCCAAAGCTGGGGGGAATCCACTGGTCATGGTCCACATTGGAACCAATGACATAGGAAAAGATCGGGCAGAGGTTTGACAAATTTTAAGAGTTAGGAAAGGAACTAAAGAACAGAACCTCCATGGTAGTTTTCTCTGAAATACTTCCGGTACCACGTGCATGGCCAGGGAGATAGGCAGAGATTAGAAAGTTTAACACGTGGTTGAAATCTTGGTGTAGAGAAGAGGGTTTTAGATTTATGGAGCATTCTTCTGGGATAGATGGGACCTGTACAAACCGGACGGTCTACATGTAAACAGAAGGGGGGCTAATGCATTGGGAGAGCGTATGTGCAGAGTAATTGAGAATCTTTTAAAATAGGGACCAGGGGGCTGGGAGCTCTCACAATGGGAGATGTTCCACTAAGGAAAGAAAACAAAGGGAAACTACTAGTAGGAAAGTCCTGAAATGTCTGTACCTCAATGCCAGAAGTATAAGGAACAAGATGTTAGACCTAGAAGCTACAGTGCTGATGTGTGACTATGATGTTGTAGGAGTGATTGAAACATAGCTTACAGAATATGATGGAGATTAATAGAAGATGGAAGGATACACACAGTTTAGGAGGGACAGGCAAAATCGAAGAGGTGGTGGGGTAGCATTATATGTCAAAAATGACATTGAGGCAGAAGAACTCAAATTAGATCCTAGTAAGGAAACAGAATCTTTGTGGCTTAAACTTTTGAACAAAAGATCCGGAGGATTAGTGGTAGGAGTGTATTACAGACCACCCAACTCAGATATTCAGAAAGATGTTGCATTGTACAGTGTAATCAGGACTGCATGTAGCAAGGATGTGGCTGTTATAATGGGCGATTTCAATTTCCCAAACATAGACTGGGAAACATAGAAGCATAAATAGAAATGGTTGAGATGGTAAATAACTGCTTTCTAACTCAGTTTGTCAGGGAACCAACCAGGGAGAGCACATGCATTAACAAATGAACAAGATAGAGTCAGAGGGACACTAGTTGTGATAACAATATGGTTAGCTTTGAGGCATTCTTTCAAAAAACAAGGACCAAATCTAAAACAATGGTCTACATTTTTAGAAAAGCAAACCTTGTATGAGGTATGAGGCAGCACTTAGAAGAGTTAGACTGGAGCACACTGGATACAGATTCAGTTGAAAATGAATGGTTATATTTTAAGAATATACTACTTGAGGCTCAGGAGAAATGTATACCAAAACTTAGCAAATTGAGGACCAAAAAACATTGGCCAAAATGGTTTAATAGAAGTATTCCGAAAATATCAAGAGAAAGAAAATGTTGTATAGCGCATACAAAAGGGACAGAGATTAAAAAAATACAAAGAACATGTTGAACTGCAAAGAGATCTTAAGAAAGGGATCAGGAAAACAAAGAGGGGAATAGAAAGAAACATAGCTCTTGGAGATAAAACTAATGCAATGAGCTTTTTTCAATACTAAAACAGCAAGAGGTCAATAAAGGAGGAAGTGAAACAGATAAAGGCCAAAAATGGAAGTATCTTGGAAAATGAACAAGATGTGGCAAATGTTCTAAATGAGTATTTCACAGAGGTTTTACAAAAGAAAAAACAGATAACATGTTAACTACAGGTTAACAACCAGTCCAGTCAAACCCTAAGAGAGATCAAGACAAATGAGGAGAAGGTACTAAAGGCACTAGCAGAATTAAAAACAAGCAAATCACCTGGCCAGATGGTATATTTCCAACAGTACTTAAAGAAATGAGGGAAATTATTATTGGCTACTAACTCAAATATTCCAATTACACTTAGAACAGGGGATGTGTCATCTGACTGGAAGACAGCAAATGTCATACCAATCCACAAGAAAGGTGACAAAACTGAGCCAGGAAATTACAAACCAATCAGTCTCACCTGCATTACTTGTAAAATGTTGGAAAAAATGATTAGACAGGAAATAGAGCAGCATCTTAATGAAAACCATATTCTTGGAGATAGTCAACATGGGTTTAGATGAGGCAGATCATGTATTACTAATTTATTAGATTTTTTTGAACATGCAATTGCAGATGTAGATCAAAGGAAAGCATGATATGATATACTTAGATTTCAAGAAGCTTTTGATAAGGTTCTACACCAAAGACTGATCCTCAAATTGGAAGCTGTAGGCATTCAGGGTAATGTAAGTAGATGGATTATGAACTGGTTGATGTTTAGGAAACAGAGGGTGTCGATTAGAGGAGTTGCTTCTAACTGGAGTGAGGTTGTTAGTGGAGTTCCACAGGGATCAGTACTAGGGCCTTTGCTTTTTCTAATCTATATTAATGATCTGGACTCTGGGATAGTTATCAAACATGTCAAATGTGCAGATGATACTGAAATAGGTGGATATTCCGGTAGATAATAGATAATATTCAGGTGTGGGCTGTGTGGGGGAAAAATATAGAAATCCTATTCTGCCTTTGTCTTTTGTGTGCTGTTACTCCCTTCTTGGTTATCAGCAGCTCACATTCCTTTCTTGCAACGTATTAACTGCAAATGACCTTCCAATGCAACTGGCAATTTAGAGGTTAATGATTATTATTCCTGAGTAATGATTATAATATTGATGAGATGGGAAGGCTTAGTTTAAAATGACAATGAAATCACTGCTATATTTATTAGAAATTACCAATCAGACACTGATTATAACATTTTAAGTCCCTCAAGGGTATGTCCCAGAGGGTATGTAAAAGCTTTGTCATGTTAGGTTAAAATAAGTTTGAGTTCTGTGTTTGATGTTCTTCCCATGCACATAAAAAATTCTGATTAGAACTGCAGACTCCAAAACTTTATTCCACCACAGCTGACACCTGGCAGATGAAATTCAATGTGGAAAAGTGCAAGGTATTACATGCAGGTAATAAAAATGTCTACTATAATTATACTATGGGAGGAATAAAACTTGAAGTTGCGCATGAGAAAGAGTCTGTGGACTACTCACTTTCCCCATCCAAACAATGTGGTGAAGTAATAAAAAAAGGCAAACAGAATGTTAGGGTATATTGTCAAAATTGTAGAATTTAAAACAAGGGCAGTAATGTTCAGACTGTACAATGCACTTGTTAGACCTCATCTGGAAAACTGTGGACAGTTCTGGGCTCCACACTTCAAGAAAGATATCGCTGCTCTAGAGGCAGTTCAGAGGAGAGCAACCAGACTTATTCCAGGTCTGAAGGGAATGTCCTACTGAGAGACTGAGGGAACTTTACCTTTTCACCCTGGAACAGAGGAGACTACATGGGGACTTGATCCAAGTCTTCAAAATCATGAAAGGTATTGACCACATCAAACCAGAGGAGTTCTTCCAGATCAGCAGGGACACACGCACCCGGGGACACAAATGGAAATTAAGCTTCAAGGCATTCAAAACAGAAAACAGGAAACACTTCTTCACACAGAGACTTATTACAATCTATAACAAACTCCCCAGTGATGTAGTTGAGCTGAAAATGTGGGAACATTCAAAAATAAACGGATAGGATCCTTAGATCACTTAGCTATTAATGTTCACCAAACGAGCACGATGGGTCGAATGGCCCCCTCTCATGGGGGGGCAGGGGGTATATTGTCAGAATTTGCAAACTCATTTATGATGCGGATCCTCAGTCAAAGAGCTGTTTTGTCAAACTGCTCAAAAGGACACTCAGGTGCAGCTGTCAGTCAGCAGGACAACATACTGTCATACTGTAGGGATTAATTCTAATAGGTTATGTTTGCAACCTACACTGTGATTGGCGAGGGATAACTTTTACAAACTCAGTATTTATTCTTTGTATACTTTCTATAACCATAATATATAAATGCAGTATGAATTGATATAGCTATTGTTAAAATGTCTAATTCTGATTTGTTTTGCTTATTTCAACCAGGTTTGGCATAGAGATAGAGAAAAATGGCTGGTGAAAGTTTACGACTGGCAATTTCATATTATATTTTATATTTTCATGCACTGCTGACATAAAAAAAGTGTTCTGGATACATCAGTACATGACATATACAATCAGTAATAAAGATGTTTTATTTTCATTTACAATTAATTGTTTTGCTTTATATATGATTTGTATGTCAGCATTTATAAAAAAATGGTCTTTAGTAATAATATTGCTTGATTACTGCCCTTACATTGCACTTACCTTACAATACCTGTTTAATAGATTTACTCATTTTATATTAATCAAGTATGTTGACCCTTTAAAATCCAATGTTTTAAATATGTGGGTGTGTATGTATATTAATACAATTTTCATATGAATTATTTAGATACAAACCTATACTTAATAATAACAGAATATGTTTATTACAAGTCTTATTCTTAATTCTATGATTTTTCACACATTTAGTGAGCCTGAAGTAAACAAACTGAGATTTAAGATGAGCACCCGGAGACAGGGGCCCATGAAGATGAACAGGTGGATGATCTTGGAGTGAGAATCATCTCATCTCTCACCTTGAGGGCCTTAGTCCACTGTCCCTGATTGTGATAACGATTTTTGCAACATACTACAGCAAGAGCGTTGTACACTAATGCATTAAAAAGGAATGTTTTCATCTTATATTATTCAAAATAATATGTATAAGAATTTTCCAAAGGACAGGTTTACAAATTGACTAGTTTTTTTATTTTAAAATTAAAATAATTGTCACAAAGCAAATCAAGGAGAGTAATGAACATTCTTATATCAAATATATTAGGTAATAGTTACTGTAACATTTAGATTAAATAATTATGATTCCAGGCTCAAATGTAAAATCAACAGTGGTTATATTCAGAGTTGTGTTTTGCTGTTACTGTTGTTTCAAAATTTGATTTAATGCTGTTTTTTTGTGGTACACTACTAAAGTATACAACAAAACCTACAACTATACTAACTGAAATATTGAGTCCAGTGAGGCAGCAATCTGGGAATCACATTGCTGTGGTATTGTTTATCAGTAATGGGCTCAAGTGGCTTGGGATACTTAAACATTAAATGTCTTCCATATATATAATTTCTTAAATATTCCAATTCAGTTCGGAATTGACCCCCAACTCTGGAACAAACACACAATGATATACTGGTGAAATAATTAGCAGGAATATGATATAGTAGCCAAAGATGATGGGGTGAAATAATAAGAAGGAATATTATTTGGGCCAAAGGTGAGGCTGACTGACTGCTGACTGTGTGATTCATTAGTCTGCTGTTGACAGTTTGCAGAGCACTGTTCTCTTAGTCTTGCTGGACCTTTATTATTATTCTGTTCATACAACTCCTCCCACAGCTTTTTTGATAGGCATACCATACATCATACACTGATTCTACCACATACATAATATGTGACTTGTGTGTACCTGATATCATCCACATTTGTAGATTTTTAATATTGAATAATCCAGTTATAAAGTACAAGGCAGCTGGCAGCTGTGGTATATACGTACAGTTTAGGGGTCAGAGTTATGCCATATGTGGAAAATGTAGCGGGAAGCTCAGCTAAAAGCTGATTGGCTGTACAAAAGGATATATGTATATAAGAAACTGCGCGCAAATGTGCAAGTGAGTTGGGGCCCACCAGTGAGGAGCGGTGGTATGCAGTTGGTTAGTCTAAATAAATGTGTTGTTGTTTTTTCACCGAGAGTCGTCTTATATGGTTATTTTACAGTGCACAGCGCTTCATCTTTTCTTCTGTGGAAATCCATACATATTTCTGTTCTTGTTTTTCTGGAGACACAACAGTAAATTGTCAACGAGAATGGGATCTCTACAGAAGGGATGTTAATAACCGCACTACAAATTGGAAGAAGAAAAAGGAGTGAAGGTGATGGCGTATCTTGGAAATACAGCCTCGACTTTGGAATTTGACCAGGCGAGTGAGTCATTTTCACATTTTGAAGAGCGTTTAGAAAATTTCTTTATTAAATATCCACAGAAAGCTCCAAAAACTACCCAGGAGCATTTTGAACAAAAAGAAACGTAGTGGCAGATATGCTTTTCGTAGCCACAAGCAAATGCAGTCAGAGTTGGTGTCACAGTGCTTAGTGATAGAGGTCTGCATGGGACTGTTCTTTTCATCCTGCTCCTGCCCGCTCCCGCTAAGTTCTATCTCGCACCCACCCGCTCCCGCTTACAATCCACTCTGTTCACCCGCTATCGGCTTAGAATGATTTTCTTCCCGACCCGACCGATCCTGCTAAATTTAGATCTTGTTTCCAGGATCTCACATTTAAATTTTCTCCTAAAGAAAGAGAGAGATTGGGGATAACAAATAAAAAATGTAGGCTATGAAATAATTGTATTTGTTATTTGTATTTGTCTTATCAAGATACAGATTCATTTTAACATATTTTACTGTCAACACAGTAGAAAAAATGTCACAGAGCAAAATAAATGAAATACGACATCTGTCATTCAAAAAAATATGAACAAATGAAAACTGTTGGCTTACTAGCTATACTGCATATGTCTGTCCATATGTCTGCTGTAATTGCGCATCTGAATTTGGATATTATTGCAGTGATTTCGTCAATAACATTTCTACGTAGATTCTGAGCCCTCGTTTCAACATGTCTTGATACTGTTGTTGGGTGTGGTAGTAACTCACTGACATCGAATTTTCCTGCTGTGTTGTCCAAATGTTGAACTAGCTGTTTGAAACCTTTTCCAGACACAGTATCATATGGTTGAATGTCTTGGCAAACAAATTCTACACATTTTTCTGTGGTCTCTTAACTGCTCTGGCACTGGCTTGGACTTTGTAAATGTCAGTTTAGTTTGTCCTTTTCTGATGAGACATGAGTGCCACCTTAAACCAGAGGTTCCAGTCTTGTGGCTGCTGAATGGGTCAACTTTTAGACATTTATCACATTGCGCAAATGGTAATTTGTTTCCACCTGCGTCTATGACGTGTGAAAATGACTCCCATACATCAGACTTGCCTAAACTTAGCGCTAAACTGACCATTTTCCAGTCCAAGTTGAACATCCTTCAACGACAGCATATCCAGGCTTTGCTCTGTCATCCTTAGTTTGCTCTGTCACTCATCAACCACCTGCTTCCTCTGAGGACTGTATTATGCACATGCTGTGCGCACGGATGAGTGCAATTGTAACGTGTGACGCAGAAAGTACTTGACCATGGGTGCAGCATGTGCATAATACAGTCCTCAGAGCAGGCTGTGCAGGTGCTTGATAAGATGAGTAAAGTGTGGATACGCTGGTGTCAAAGGATGTTGGGAGTGGGCTATTGTCAGACCGCCCGTTCTCGTCCAAAGTACACCAGAGTTACCGACCGATACCATCTTTAATTCGGAAATTGAATCCCTCGCCGCAAGAAATCTGAACGGGTCCCGCGGGAGAGCTGCGGGAATGCAGACCTCTACTTAGTGACGCTAAAGGGACTTGCTGAACCATGTCAGTTTGGGGAGGCTTTAAATGAGCAATTAAGGGACCAACTGATTGTCGGTATAGCAAATTGAGAATGGAGAAGTCGTCTGTTAGCACCTGCTTATGGGGAAATGCTGACCTGGGCAAAGACCGTGAACATGTGTAAGAGTTTTGAAAGCACTGCGGCTTGTCTAAGACAAATTCAGCTGATGGTGCCATGCAGCACTGCTAGCCTCAGCACTATAGTGGGTCAGGCTGATCACAAGAGAAGCCAGTCCCACACCGCTTGTTACCGATGCCTCGGAACCACACAACAAGCGAGGGATTTCAAGGACTACACTTGCAGGGAACGTGGAAAGGCAGGACATCTGGCGAAGGCTTGCAGGAGAGCGAACACTCAACGGAGTGACGTCGGAGCATCGTCCAACCAAAGCATGCTAGGGCAACGCCCCCCAGATACACAAACTCTGGGACGGAAGTTGCATTGCATCACAGCGCGGGAAGACAGATACACAGCGAAAGAAGTAAACAGCATGGCAGTGCCCAGTGATCACCAAGCAACGCCGAGACAATAAGAGGGAACTACAAAGCACCCAGTCCACAGGAAGCCGGACTACATTTCAACACACTCAAGCTCCAGTCATCCACACAATGAAGGGACACAAAATAAAACTGGGACTGAACAGTCAAACTGTTCTGAATTGTTTGTTTTACAGAATGAGCACTGAGTACGTAAAAACCATACAATGTGATGCTCAAGGCAAATGGAGTAAGGATTAAAATGCAGATTGATACAGGGGCCACAATGTCAATAATTTTAGAGAAATTGTACCGCAGTAAATTCAGGAGGTTTAAGTTGCAACCTACCGATGTAACTTTACAGACATACACCATGGAGAACTTAAGAGTGTTAGGCAAATGTAATGTAAATGTTGAGAATCATGGTAACATCGTGCCACTGATGTTATTGGGTGTGGGTGTTCGTTATTAGGACGGAACTGGATTACACAATTGCAGTTAGACTAGTCAGGGGTACACAAGGTAACCAATCCAATAGAGTATCTGTAACAAGTATGCTTCGGTTTTCAATGGGAAAACTGATCATATAAAAGGAATTAAAGCAACGCTGTATGTAGTGGAAAAAGCAACGCCCAAGTTTTGTAAAGCTAGACCTGTTCCCTATGCATTGAGAGAAGCAGTCGATCAGCAATTATATGAGTTGGTACAACAGGGTATTCTGTCGCCAGTAACTTACTCAGTGGGTAGCACCAATAGTATGTGTGAACAAAGAATGATGGAAGGTATGCATATGTGGTGATTACAAAGTGACAATTAACCCTTGGTTAGAGACAGATTTGTACCCCATTCTGAGGGCTCAGGATTTGTTTACCAAACTTGCAAATGGGAAGCAATTCAGCAAAATAGACTTGGCACTGGCAGTACTTTATCATTAACATGCAATAGGGACTGTTTCAGTACAGTAGGTTGCAAAATGGCGTTTCTAGTGCTCCAGCGATTTTCCAACGCATCATGGACACTGCATTGCAAGGCTTAGAGGGAGTCATTTGTTATTTAGATGACATCCTAGTGACCGGTCAGGAGGCATTTCAAAGAACTCATAAGCAGTTGTGTTCAGAGAGCATTTTGGTACATTTCAATTCTAAGTTACCAGTAGTACTTGCTTGTGATGCATCGCCGTACGGATTGGGTGCTGTTATAGCTCACAAGTTCGCTGATGGTTCTGAAAGATCAATAGCTTATGCATCCAGAACGCTGAGCAAAGCCGAAAGAAACTACGCACAAATAGAGAAGGAGGTATTGGGAATAGTTATTGGCTTGATGAAGTTCTATGAGTATCTGTATGGAAGAAAATTTGAATTGGTTACAGATCACAAGCCTTTATTAAAAATGTTGGGTCCCAGAACAGGAGTGCCATTATTGGCAGTAGCCAGGCTGCAGTGACATACCAGTACGAGGTCAGTTACAAGCCATCAGCTCAGCATGGCAATGCGGACGCGTTGTCAAGGTTACCATTAAAGGAAATTGGTCAAACCAGCAATCCAATGTTTAAAGTGTCTTTTCTTGATGCACTTCCAGTATCTGCCAGTGAAGTAGCCAAGAAATCAGAAACATATCCTGTGTTGTGTAAAGTAAAATACTATACTATGGCTGGCCTGAATTTGTACAAGATGAAAATCTGAGGCCCTACAAGAACAAATGCCATGATTTGACAGTAGAAAATGATTGTGTGCATTGGGGTATGAGAGTAGTCATTCCAAAGGATTTGCAGGGAAACATGTTACAGGAGTTACACAGGAATAATTTGGGAAAGGTCAAAATGAAGTGCATTGCAAGAAGCGATTTTTGGTGGCCAGGTTAAGACATCAAAATTGAAATTGGTGGTAAATGCATGTCAAACATGTCAGTTACACAGAAACTTGCCAGGAAAAGCAACATATCTAGTGAGAGTAAAGGGCAGACTAATGAAAAGACATGTTGATCAATTGTTAGCTACAGATTTGGAAGACATGGAAATGGGAAAAAATTCTATGTCAGGTTGGGAGCCAGTGGTTACAGAACCCTGGCATGCCAGACACAGTGGTTACAGATCAGGAGCAGGATCAACCCCCTGAGGCATTTTGGAGGTGCCGACCCCAAAGACTCCGGAAACCTCCAGAAAGGCTTAACTTGTTGAGTGGATTTGTTAATGTATATTGTACATTTAAAAAAAAAAGAGATTTAGATTTTTGTGGGGAGGAGTGTGGTATATGTGTACAGTTTAAGGATCAGAGTTTCCCATATATGGGAAATGTATCGGGAATCTCAGCTAAAAGCTGATTGGCTATACAAAAGCCCTATGCACGCTAATATGCAAATTAGTTGGAGCCCGCAAGTGAGGAGCGGTGGTATGCAGTTGGTTAGTCTTATGGTTATTTTACAGTGCACAGCGCTTCATCTTTTCTTCTGTGGAAATCCATACATATTTCTGTTCTTGTTTTTCCGGAGACACAACAGCAGCATACATACATACACACACTGACACTCACAGACCAGTGGTGTAGTTGCCAAAAGGATGATCTCAGCCTCTTTCCTTTCCATGACTGCAAAAAGTTTTTTTTTTTTTCTGTTAACCTCTTAAGCTTAAAAGGACACCAAAAACATGTATTTCTATTTAATATCAAGTGTACTCTTCACAGTTGCCAAGTGTTTGGTATCCCGCGAAATCTGACACTCTCAGCTCTCTAATGGTGTCATGCATTCTCTGATGTGTAAAATAATAATAATAATAATAATAATAATAATAATAATAATAATAATAATAATAATAATAATAATAATAATAAACTGAAGGGGGGGGAGTTATTTGGTCTGATTAGGAACACAAGATCTTGACAACTTTGACATAGTCTGGAAGCAAATAGTCAAATAGTCTTGTTCAAAACAAGACCATCCGCGTTTTGGTAGAAGCAACACATGCTAGTACAGAACTTAAAATGTCAGGAAGTAAATACTCTCTTTACAGTGTACTAATACAAAATGATTTAATGTAATTGGATCTGAACTGCTCTGTGTTTCATAGAACAATACATATTATATACTCAATTAATTGTTAGGGTTTTCTGAACAAAAGCCTATTTGCAAAGAAATCCAATCGAATTTGAGGGATCTATGACCGTCTGTGTGGGTCATCCTACATCTGTCTGCGCGATTCCCCCCCGGGGACAGCATGGCGACATTTGACATGAAAACCCTAGCTGTGGTGTCTGTGAGATAGATATAGGCATATAGCCAATAAACGCATATTTCAAACGATATGCAGATTTGGCGGTTAGTCAATACCATCTCTGCACAAGAGGAATGCGTAAATATGGAATACAGTGTCATTGCGCTTGGGTACAGTCTCAGACTGCCTGGTGATGCAAAGCTGCAATGTGGTAGCAGAGAGCTATTTTTTAGAAAGGCTAGATTCTGTGGTGGATTTGTAAGTAGTATTATTTGCTTATTTGTATTATTTCAGCTACAGTTTTGTTTGGCCACTTGGTGTATGTTCTTGGACAGCACCTAGAAACCTCTCACAAATTGTTTGTCCTATCAATACACAATTTGGTACATTTGTTGATGACATGACGCTGAAGCGATATGTGTAGATCCAGAAAGCTATACACAGAGGTGTCTTCTTTAGGTAACGTGAAACATTTTGAAAATTTAAACCATAAAATAAAGTTGGCTTTTCTGCACATGTTCTTGTGTTATGTGTATTACCCTAAGCTATGTTCTGAGCATATATAAAGAAAATTCAAGCGAGTTCCTTTCAAATTATACCATCCATATGCATGCGATGTAAATATATAGAGTTGAAATTGGGCCAGTCCTTCTAGGAGGAAATTCACGTTTTTAATGTCAGCTGAAGAGGTTAACAAGGTTATTATTATTATATAGATATAAAATGCACTATTTTTCACTGGAACCCAATCAGAGGGATTGCTTTATAATAAAATTAACAATTATTGAGAGACTTCTGCCTTCCAGGCTTGCTGTATGATGGCAGATTCTAGCACAGTCGTGAGCTAATAATAATAATAAAAAAACAATAACATGCAAAGAGATCAATGTTATAACTTTTAAACTGCTTACGCTTTGGCATTGTCAATGCTTTATTAAATAATTACAGTGGCGTCATTACATTGGGGCATGGGGGGGCACAAATTATTACCATTGTTCCATTTTTTTTTTTTTTTTTTATGTCAAACCTATGTAGAAACATTTCAGTAAATGTGATTTCTCTTAGATTATCCCTCACCACTTCAGCTACAGTATGCAATTTAGCGACAGACGCCTAATCTGCGCATGCGCGTCATTGACTGGATATCAGGTACAGCCTGTGTTTCTGTTGCACGTTGTGTGCAAGGCAACAAGGTACAGTACGTCCAACAACACTTTATTAAAACGGGTTCTTCAAAATTCCTTATTGCATGCATTTTACTTTATCTTGCTTATTTGGTGGCAGTTTGTAGCATATACAGCTCTGGATTTTTTTTTTTTTTTTTAAATCCAGAGCTGTATATTGTGGTGTTTATTTTTTTAACCCAACATTTTTGTGGTAATGTTCCGTTTTTAATCATATTCAATCAGCTCAATAAAATATTTAAGTAAATACAAAATGTAGGCTTTTTATTGCTTGTATTATTGTTTTATAATTCAGTGACAACACGTGTGTTATTATTATTATTTAAGTGTTCAGGTGCTTTCATGTGTTAGGTAACAGAGAAGAAGAAAAAAAAAGTTAGATCGAGTATACTACTAACTGGTACAGTTACCTCCGGAATTATTCACATCCTTCATAAACTACAGTGGGTTTTAGCGACATAAATGCAAGTGTACGTTCAGTATTTGTTGCAATAAATTAATGTCAACGGTACTATTTTCTGATATTCAGTATTGAACATAGCACAAATATATTTGTCCAGCATATTAGCATATCTGTTCAAAGCCAATACATTTTGGACTGAAACTGATCGTTTCAGTGTTTTATATTTGCATGTATTTATCAAAACAATCTAAACTCACTGCGCACTATTTGTGTTGCTAAAACCAACTTATTGTTACATTGAATCGAGTACCAATAAGTCTGTACATTTACAGTTAGAACAATGTAATATGCAACTCTGTGGAGATGCAGAAATACATGTAGACGTGAGTAAACTTTAATATTATTGTTGTTTGTTTTAGACCCTTTCCTGCTCAAAACTAAAAATAGTATGTTGAGCAAGGATGCAGAGCACCATATTCAAGTTTTTTTGAAATCGTGTGACCGAAGTATCCCCTGAAGCCAGCTATAGTATCACTAGTAGTAGCACCAGTGAGGTTAAGAAAGGTAGGACGTGGTGATTATTGTTTAGGGTGTTTAACAATTGTGACCCAGAAAAATAAAAATAAAATTTCAACAAGACCAAATAAATGCTTTACTAATACTTTCAAGTGGAACTAACAAGCCCAGTTGCAATAATATGTATTAACCTAATTGTTCTTATAGTTTGTAACAATACAGTATGCAAACCATTTTTAAGTACATTTTTATTTTTTCAATCAGAAACAGACAAGTTTAATCATGCCAAAAGACCAACTGGCAAGAGAGAAATACAGTTAGGTCCATAAATATTTGGACAGTGACACAATTGTCATCTTTTTGGCTCTGTACACCACCACAATGGATTTGAAAGGAAACAATCAAGATGTGCTTCAAGTGTAGACTTTCATCTTTAAGTTGAGGGTAGTTACATCCAAATTGGGTGAACAGTGTTTATGGAATTACACACATGTTTATAGTTGGTCCCCCTAATTTTAGGGGCTCAAAAGTATTTGGACAAACTAACATAATCATTAAATAAATTGTGAGTTTCAATACTTGGTTGCAAATCCTTTGCAGTCAATATCTGCCTGAAGTCTGGAACCCATAGACATCACCAGATGCTGGGTTTCTTCCCTTGTGATGCTCTGCCAGGCCTGTACTGCAGCTGCTTGTTCTTGTGGCATTTTGCCTTCAGCAAGTGATATGCATGCTAAATTGGATTCAGGGCAGGTGATTGACTTGGCCATTGCAGAATATTTATGGACCTAACTGTATATAAGAAAGGGTCCTACTCAACTGGTGTTAGATGCCTACCCTTACACTTTTTTTGGAACCAAGAAAATATGTTTTAACAGTAATTGTTGTCAGAAATACCAGTGGGTAGAATACAACAAAAAACAGCGGAGCAATAATATTGAATATGTGTGTAGAGCAGTACATTAAAGTACACTTACATTTAAAATAACTTGGGATACCCTATAGATATAGTTAAAAACATGAAATACCAACTATTTGTAACAATCGTCTGTGTGTGATTTTGGTGATTACCACCAATAGATAAGGAAATGAATATATTTATTATTATTATTATTATTATTATTATTATTATTATTATTATTATTATATTTACAGCTTTGTTACAGGCCGATTGTATTTACTGGAAGCATTTCTCTGCACATGCTGACTGCACGGGCGGGCAATGTTAATAAAGAGACTCTTGACCTAATGGTTTGCATTTTGCTATGCAATGATGCTGCGCAGACCACAGTTACTTTAACTTTGCCCCATACATTTCAGTTATGCGTGTTTGAAGATTGCAATGAGATTATTTGTTGTTTCTGCTTTGTAATTGACCTGCTTCTATTGATAGATGCCAAATAGACCCAGAGTAGCCGACGACAGCCATAGACACCTGACTGTCTTCTCTCACCTGTACAGGTAATCCTTAGACACCTTTTCTTTTTGTGCATACACACAGCATGCCAATTTTGACAGGTACTGCATTTGTAGACGATAAACAAGTTGTCCTGCTACATGTGGTGTTTTCTCTAAAAACACAATTCACCTTGCTCGGGTGTCAGTTTTCTGTCAGATGCAGGGCTTTTGATTTATAACACTGCAGGTAAAAACACATGCATCAGTGAATTTGGATTTTATTTACCAACACACATAATCATTCTTGACTGAGGGGAGAGCAATATCAGGCTGGAGAAATAAATATGATTTCTTGTATCTCAGGCTTATGCGGATACTTATCTGCACATTTCAGATCAGTCAGCGTGACTGCAGAACGACAATGTGCCCATCAGGCCGTACGTGTGTGGAAGTGTGAAGGCAGCTTTGAGGAAACTGCCCTGTGCCTCCCAGATTAAATTATGAAATGCTCCTGCTTCATAAAACGTAGAATGAAAAGGCGCTATTGATGTGTGTGAAACACGGGTGTCAACACTGTATATGTGATGGCTCAATCTCGTCTGTTTTCTTTTCATTCTGTGCTTCATTGTGGCTGTAACTGCAGATTTTCTCCTATAGCTAATTGTGTACGTGCGGGGAGCCTGGGGACTGGGTCAGGCTTTTTGCTTTGTGTAATGACGTAGGCAGAGTCAAGAGGAAGGAGAGTGTGGACTGAGTGAGAGACATATCAGAGAGAGCTCGAGGATTCCAGGACAAACAGAGTCACAAATAATATAGTGAAAGTTAATTACATAGTTTACCTTACTATGTTCATATATCTCCAATAAGGAATAAATAAGGAATATATTCAGTTCACATAAACGTTGTATCGTGTGTTAATTGAGACCCGGTTGACGAAGGAACTTACTGTACACAACATACAATAGCAACGAGGATAAACAAATCATAAAAACTTCAATGCAAATACAGCAGAACAGAAAATACAGGACTGCAGATCTGCAAATAAAACAGAGCTGGGACTCTGGCTGAAATGGCAGTTTCAAGGTAGGACAAACCATAAATATATATCATTAATAACCATTAAAGAAGACAAACACAGAGACGGACAAAACATGGGAATAATTGAAAATGTCCAGCACAGTAGGATCAGTTTCTCCGTTTGATGCCAATAGTCAGACTTGGGAAGAATATTGCAAAATTTTAACTCACTTTGTCACTGCAAATGACACTGATGATGATGCCAAAAAGAGAGCAATATTACTCAGTTGTGTGGGTGCACAGACCTACAGTTTAATTAGGAATCTCCTTAGCTCTGAGAAACCCAGAGACAAATCGTTTGAAGAGTTAGTTAAATTGTTACCAAGACCACTACAATCCTAAACCAAGTGAAATTGTGGAAAGGTTCAAATTTAACTCCAGAAACAGGAAAACGGATGAAACCTTGGGTGCTGTAGGTGAAATACGGAAACTGGGTAAAGATTGTAACTATGGACTGAGTCAAATGTTATGAGATAGACTGGTCTGTGGTGTAAATGAGAACGCAATACAGAGAAGACTGCTGTCTGAGTCGCAGTTAACTTTTAGTTCCGCTTTAAACATTGCCCAAGCTGTGGAGTCTGCAAACAAAACCTGAGTGTATCCTAGTGAAAAAGGGAAATGTCAGATGACCGCAAAAGACACCCGCAGTGTTCTTCACTTAGCAGAAGGGGGCAATACTGTACCGGATTAAGACATGGAAGAGATGTACACAATCTACAGCATGGAGAACATGGATATTCCTAAAGTAGATCTTTTTACTATGTTGCTTGATATAAACGGAGAATGGGTGGAATTTGAAGTGGATACTGGCTGTAGTGTTACAATAATAAGCCAGGTAGCTTATTCTAAATTATGTCTTGGAAAACAAACTCCAGCATTGAAAAATTACTCCATTACATTTAAAACATACACTGGCCAGCTGGTGAGTATTTTAGGAGCAGCTACAGTGACAGTGACACACAAAGACAAAGTAAAGGAATTACCAGTAGTGGTTTTGTCTACTTCAGGGCCATATTTACAAGAAAGAGGGTGGCTTGCAGAGTTAGAAATGGATTGGAGATGGTTACATAAATTGACACAAACAAACTGTCTGAGACTATGTGATGTACTGGAAGTGCATGGAACTGTGTTTAAAGGGGAATTAGGCTCTTTACAAGGTGCACAAGCAAAAATATACATTGATGACAACACTGCGCTCCGCTTTTTCAACCTCAGATCAGTCCCCTACTCTATGAAGCCTAAAGTGGAAGCAGAGCTGGAACGACAGTTACAGGAGAAAATAATAGAACCTGTGCAATTTTCAAACTGGGCAGTTCCTATTGTACCTGTCCTGAAACCAGATGGCTCTGTGTGTATCTGTGGGGATTATAAACTCACTGTGAATAGAGTGTCCAAACTGGAGCAGTATCCAATCCTTAAGATTGAGGATTTATTTGCCATCCTAACAGGGGGAGAGAGATGCACTAAATTGGGCATGAGCCACACATACCAACAAATTGTCTTAGACGAGGGGTCCAAGGAATATGTGACCGTAAATACTCACAAAGGACAGATATAATCGGCTTCCCTTTGGTGTTTCTTCAGCACCTGCTATTTTCCAGAGAACCATTGAAGGGTTGCTACGAGGGATTCCTAACGTAGCCATCTACTTAGATGACATCTTGATCACAGGATACACTGATAAAGAACACCTTCAGAGTTTGGCAGAAGTGTTTGGCAGGTTGGAAGCAGCAGGACTGTGCCTTAGAAGAAGTACACCTTCCTTGAAAATTGATGCCACAGGCCTGCACCCAGTGAAAGACAAAGCCAGAGCAATACAGCAAGCCCTAGCTCCTAAAAATGTAACCGAATTAAAGGCATATCTGGGACTATTGAATTATTGTAATAAATTCCTTCTCAGTGTATTAACACTGTTGGCACCCCTGTATGTACTGTACGCAAAGAGAGGAAGTGGATGTGGAGAACTGAACAACAAGAAGCCTTTGAGGCATCAAAAAAATTGTTGCACTCCTCGAAGGTGCTGGTCCATTATGATGAGACTAAAGAACTGATCCTGTCCTGCAATGCTTCACTATATGGCGTGGGAGCTGTTCTGTCACACCGCATCCCTGAGGGTGTAGACAAACCAATTGGGTTTGTATCCAGAACAATGACAGAGGCAGAAAAGAATTACTCTCAGTTCGACAAAGAAGGCTTAGTAGTGATATTTGGAATACAGAAGTTCCACAATTACATCTATGGTCAACATTTTATAATCTGCACAGACCACAAACCATTGATTACCCCTTTGAATGAGATGAAAGCTGTTCCACAGATGGCATCACCCAGAATCCAGAGGTGGGCAGTGACCTTAAGAGCATATGAATATACAATTCAGTATAAATCTAGGAAAGATCATGGTAATGCAGATGCATTCAGTTGCCTCCTGTTACCGGAGACACCACCAGCTTGAAGACAGGGATTTATTGATGGACCACTTGGATTTGCCCCCCATAACTGCTTTACAAATGAAGGCGTGGATAGGGAAGGACCCGATTTTGGCGAGAGTACGAGAGTACGTCCTCAGAGGCTGGCCTGTGCAAGTAATTGAAAGTGATTTGATGCCTTTCTTTTCCGGAAAAGACAAATTGAGTGTAACAGATGGTTGTATACTCTGGGCAACCAGGATTGTTGTTCCAAAACCAGGTCATACACAAATATTTAATCAGTTACACCATGCTCACCCTGGACCGACACGCATGAAAGGCCTAGCTCGGAACTATGTTTGTTGGCAAAGGATGGAAGAAGACATCAAAAGGCAAGTCAAAACTTGTGAAACATGTCAAATACACCAGAAAGCGCCTGCTCAAGCACCATTGTATCCTTGGGAGTGGCCCGACAGACCATGGAGAAGACTACATATAGATTATGTAGGCCCATTCCAGGAAAGATGTTCTTGGTGGTAATAGATGCACATTCAAAATGGATAGATGTTCATCATTCCAATTAATTGACAGTTGCAGCAACAATAGAGAAACTTCAGCTCAGTTTCAGTACACATGGATTACTGGAAACCATAGTGTCAGATAATGAAACTGCTTTCCTCGGTTCAGAGTTTCAAAGCTTTATGAAAGCAAATGGCATTAGCCATATAACAACAGCACCTTACCATCCTGCATCTAATGGGTTAAGGGACCATTCATTGTGTTAAGGGACCCTCTTAGACTCAAGGGGAAACCTGATATCAGAGTTTGCATAAGTTGTTTCAGGTAAGCAGCCTCAGAGCCTTAAAATAAGAGGCTCCAGAGTGGTGCTGATGTGACAGCGAGGGCTGCCATCAGAGCTGTATGTGTGTGGGGAAGGATGCTGAGCTTTGTGCTACTGGAGTGGCAGTGTGGGTGCCAGCAGTCTGTCCTCCCCTGTAGGCCCTGAGCTGGCTTGTCCTTCCTGCTGCCCGGTCATTACAGGCCATTCAAACATGGAGTGCTCACATATGGGCAGTTATTGACCAGCAGTGTGTGTGTAATGCAGTCAGTCCTAATTGCACCTCCTAATAACTCTCTCTGGTAATGTAATCGATTTTCTGGTCGCCCATTCTTGCCTGAGTCTACATACAGAGCTATAGCCTAAGCAAAAACTGGACAATCAATCAAGACCATTGAAACCCCTGCACTGTGAGTGGGGGATGTGTGAAAAGTCCACACACTCATATCTCCAGTGCCTAAAAGTTAATTGTATTGGTTAAGAAGCAAATTGAGATGATTATCTCAAAAGTATGATACGATCATTCAGTGCAGCTTAATGAGAGGCAGCCATTGCTGATGTTTTGATGGAGAAACAGTACAGTTTTCCTTATTTCCTGAGTCAAGTGAACAAGCATTTCTGAGAGCATGTTGGGAAGTTTTAAAAGTCCACTGAGAAACTTCAACAAATATTCTGTAATGTTTGTGGACCATTTTCTAGTTCGGTATGCCGGTCGATTCCCGTGTGGGCCGGTTGTCTCATGTGAGACCGCACTTCGCCAGCATGGACCACACTTCGGCAGCAAAGACCCCCACCCAGACCACACTCTGCCAGCATCCCCCTGCTATCCTCAGTGTGGGTTAAAGTCCAGGGCCGTTTTGTGGTCACAATCTGCCCACCTGTTTGTGGTTATATACTATATACAATTTAATCACCTTACTATCCACTGTACAGTGCCCTCTACATATGTTCTACTACACTATATGTAGTATATATATACTATATAAAATTATATTATATTATTATATTATATTATTTAATACTAACAACACTGCACAGAGCAACAACATATGATTTACAAATAATGGCATAATAAATAATGGATGCCACTGCACAAATGTTGACCTGGCAATGTCATGTTTGAACAGCCCCTTACAATCCCACTGCTCATGCCAGCCTCAGTAAGAGTCATGTTGCTGTAATTACAGCACAGCTCCAGCACGCTTGCCTCAGTAGGCCACTTTCAACACAAGTACTGCCAACGTAATCCTGAAGCCCTGGTGCTGTGTTTTCTGCTGATGCAGTTTAGGTTAGATCTTAGTGTTAATTACTGGTGTGTGAGTAGTAACGCCACAGCCTGTAATGAGACCTGACACATCTGATGGTGTAGGAGCTGAATTAGCATTGCCTTATCGCGCAATGAATTGAGTTGAGGGATGCGCCTGTCTGTTCACCTTCAGATCCTATGCCGCTTGGGAAGGATGGGGTTCTCATCCCCCCCACCCCTGGAATCGTCAGAAGTCTTGGAAGATGGAGCTGCTCTTCCTCAAGCCCTCTCCCTTTTGAGTGTCTGCAGGATTCTGTGGAGCCAGCACGCAGAAGGACTCAGGTGGTGGCCTTTGACTTCAGTCAAAAGCTAGTGCCTGGGAACTCCTCTTAGAAAGCAGTGAGATGTAGTTATGTTAAACTTACTGTCTGTCTCATTGTGGATCTGTCTCCCCAATGAACAAGTCAATTTCTGTCTCTCCGTCTCTCTCCACCCAGGTGCAATTTTGCCACGCAAGACAGTTTTATTATAGGGCTCTTAAGAGAGTGTGGATTTAAATCCATCATTAGTGTTTTCTCTATTTCTATCTCTATCTATAATGTGTAAAGGGGGGATGGAAGAAAAACAGCTGCTAAATTTCCTGCTCCCTTGTTTGCACTAGTTTTAGCTACAGCAGTGGAAAGTGCTGATTCAGAGAGGCCCTCAGATTAATAACAAATTAACTCATGCCAGCGCAGGATCGAGTCGAGATGTGATTTATCACGGGAACGGGTAATCTCATTATTGCACCGTCAATGTCAACACAGCTGCCTGCATTTTACTTTCTTCCACTTTCTTTAAAAACTTTTTTTTTAAGAATTTATATTTTTGGTACTTAATGAAACGTTTGAACCCTGAAGAGATGTGAGAAATGTCTTCAAAGAGACATTGAACAAGAACCGGGTGGGAGAGGATGCTGCTAAGGCTCATGCTAACCGTTGCTGTCATTCTTGGCTTTGATATAATGTGGGGTGAAATGGCATTATCCTAGTCTGACCTGGGGGCATAAACAGTTCTGCTGCTGTTTCCACTGCCACAGAGACGAGCAGTTGACCGCTGTGCCCTTGCTATCAGCTGAGTGTGATTGCAGTTGCTGCTGCAGTAAGGTTTGGAGATGAACATGCCACATGCCAGTTATTTTCCTCGACAGTGTACTGCTACAGCTGTCTCTGGTTTTCTGTGACTTAAGACAACCACCTCTCCTGCTGGTTATCTAGTGCAGCGCTGAGGAAGGAAAAGTGGCAGCAGGGCAGCAGTACTTTTAAACTGTGTAGGGGTGGTTGAGTGCTTGTGGAAAACACACACACATACACATCATACATCATACACACACACATACCCCGCATCACACAAACTCCTACACTCACCTGAGGCTGCTGTCAGAGCATGTATGCTTGTCTGCAAGGTAGTGCCTGTGGTGGATTTGCCCAGCTGGTCTGCTGTGACTGAAGTTCTGCTGATGGCCTGTCTGGTGTCAGGGCTAGAAGTATACTCCTCCACTGCTGAATTTGATATGAAACAGGTCTCGCAGTTTATGAAGTTGCTCATTTCTACTGGGGGTCCTGTGTGGATCAGGTGCTGTTATGTGTGCTCGAGACAGAGGTTCAAATCTGAGTAAGGACCTGACAACATGTTTTACAGAAGCATAGCACTTTATCTATCTATCCATCGTTCTCATTCTCAAGCAGTCCTGAGTTAGACACAAAACACTCTTCTGCTAACAGACCCCACCTCCCACAGGTTTTTATAGGTTACATGTTAGACAAACACCTTGGCCAGACCTGCAAGGATGCTGAGCACGATCTATTAGAAGTAGTTAATAAGATTAATTCAAATTCATATCTGGAGTGAGATGCAGGAAAGCATGTCACCCCCAAGTAGAGTAGTTGCTGCTAACAGTATTCAATATGAGTAATTTAATAAACACCCGAGATCAGAGAATCTGCAGACAGATGGGATGGAAAAAGTAAAATGATTTCCTCATGCAACAAGATCTGTAAGACACACTTGCGTTAAATCAAAACGGAAACTCACCTTTGTGTAGCAAACTTTAAATGCCTCACCTGGTGGCAAGATTCTGTTTACCCAGTACATTCTTGCATTATTATTATTATTATTATTATTATTATTATTATTATTATTATTATTATTATTATTATTATTTATCTGTTTATTAGCATTATCTGGACCACTTGTCACAAAACACACATCAACCCAATAGGAGTCTGGTAGCATTTACTACATTTGGGCTAATGGTGTCTGGTAAAGGAGATGGGTCCACGTTTGCTTTGGATGTGATCCTTGAGACATTGCCGGTATGAGCAAAGAGCAGTGTATTAACATGAGCAAAAAATAAATCATACAAAGTAATTCAAAAATGAAATCATACAAAGTTTTGCTTGAGGTGTAAAGTTTCCAACACTCTCCTCCCACACTGCTTCAAGTGCAGCCATGGATAATTTAAAGTATAGATTTACTCTTAATTTTACCCTCTCTTTTTGCTGCCTAAATTGACCCAATATTAATAACAATCTCTCTTCTAGCTGATGAAATGCAATCATAAAAAATAATCTACAGAATATTAAAATAAAGTACTCCAGTAAGTTTCTTCATTCATCTCTCTCTGAGCACTTCGGTGTATTATTAATGAGCCCCTTTACTGTTTGTAATACATTTATGGATGTGACATTAATGATTGATAGGAAGGACCTGGATCCCTGGAAGATTAATTTAAAGCAAGGAGGAATGAGGACACTCCACTCCAAATTAACTGTCTCAGGTACACATGTGCATTAAAGACTGATCTATTTACTCACCCCATGCCAGTGACTGTATGTATGAATGCATTTCTCCTCTGCTGAACAAGTGTGTGTGTTCATGTGTCCATGCTGTGGATCTTCTATGTGGTCTCTTGTGACAATTTATATTTCCATTATTACATTTGTTTGGTTTTGGTTAATTTATGGCCAACGGTTTATGTTTTTTTAATTATTATTATTAGCGAAAATGGAATGCAGCCTATTTTGTGTCCCCTGGGAAACCGCTTTTACTTGTCCTGTTGTTGTAGTTGTCCATTGCTGGACTGATGGCTCATGGTTTATCAGGTAAAAACAACTAATTTTAAAAATATTTTAACTTTTTATTTAATTCCTTGGGTGAGCTACAATATTTTATAACTATTTTTGGATGGCAGGACAGAAATTTGCTTCTTGCAGCAACGTTCATTAAAACTGCTGTAACTATCTAACTTAATCAAACTTAAGTATTGTACTGCAACTGCCAACAGGGAAGCCTCATTTAATGAGATGTATTATCCTGGGAGGACAACATATAGAGAATTTTGAATAAGTGAAACCAGAGGCATTTTAAATTAAAGTTAAGAGGGTCAGGACACTGTTTTTTTTTTTTTTTTTTTGGGGGGGGTGGTAGGAGGTGAGTAGGTTAATTGAATAGTGTGTATGTAAAGTTACAATCATACATTTGTAAATAGATAAATAAATGAATAGGTAAATAACATTGCTGTTCTGCAGGGCTGTGAAATGTTCCTAATCCTGGATTAGTTATCCCTGCTATTCCACAAAAAACTAAATTTAAGATGAAGTGGTGCACAGTTTATTTACTGTGTTTAAATGTGTAATGCCAGGATAAAAGTGACATGTTGGCTGAGCATAAGTGGGTTTATATTATCTGCTTTCCAGCCAAGCTTCACTCATGCCTGTTGAATACATATACATAAACAGTCTGGGAAACTGGCTGGCTGCAGCCCAATATGGAGCTGAGCATCAGGCTGCACTGCAGATTTAGGATGGCTCTGTTGCCCAGGGCTCCAATATGAAGGATGCTTTTGTCCACTCCAAAGGACACAGTCAACCTGTGTCCTGTCAAGCACTTCAGTATGCTTGGTGCACACAACACAGACACCTTCACAAGCTTGGCAAGTCCACCTCTTCAGCTAGTATGTTTAGAAATGTTATATATCAAGACTCTCCCTCTCTCTCAAATAAGTTCGTATGAAGCCATATACATTTATAGTTTGGGTTCTTGGAGGAGAATGGTATGTAAAAATAAAAATTAATTGGGGGGCGAGAGAATGCTTCGGAACAAGAGTCTTTTGGATCTAGCTGATTTGTAATCCAGTAAAACCATTGTGAACGATCCATCCTGGCACTCTAGTCCTCTCCAGAGCGGTTGGGTACTGAATGTTGTATTCATAGCAGCTGAGCAGGAAAAATAACTTGCTGTGCTGTGTGCATCCCTGTACTTATCTTGTGCTTAAGATGGGCATTGTTTTCCACATTTATCTTTCTGGTGGCAGACAGCCCATGGATTGGGGGATGGCGGATTAGCATGTATTTTTAATGGCTAATAAAGCATATTTTAGGGTGGGTGTTTATTTCTTCGGTATTTTGCGACTCTGTCATCTGACTTTTCTGACACAAGCAAGATTTTCTGATACCACTTCATTCTTCAAATGCTGCTCGTGCTGCTGCTTCCTTACCTCAAAGATGTTGCAATTTATTGCTACCTGAGAATCTGGTAATATATTTAAAAGTACCTATCTCTGTCTGACTCGGGTTGTTATAAATCTCCTGGGAAAAGGTGGGGTCAGGAACATCTGATACTTCTTCAGCACTCTCCCTGCAGCCCTGCGTTTAACCACAGCATGACAGACAAAGCCGTAAAGCAGCCATAACAACCCGGAAGCTATTAAACCCATACATAGAATGTATTGTCTTCAGTGAAAGCAGGCCGCACCAGTCCAAAGACTGCATGTGGCGAGTTGTGTCTTGGCTTGTGGCAGCAGCACTCTCTTGGCTAATGTTATAGGCCATCTCCGGATACGTTTATGAGTGTGTTGGGACTAAGCATTTTTACCTCCACAGCGCTGGATGCAAGTCCCCTGGGATTCTCCTCTGGCTGTGCAACAGAAGGGCTTATTAAAAGGCTGCTCCTGATTCCTCTTAAGTTGGGCATAACCCCATTGGAGGCCCCGGAGTGTGTCAGCCTGTGGTGTTTTCATCTGCCCGCAAGCTGATGGGGCTGATGCAGAGTTCATATCACAATTTGTTGAAGAGACTAGAGTAATATAGTAATTTATGTAATTTCACAGGTTGTGTTGTCTATGGTATGGGACGTGCAGATTGAATTTCACCCTAACTGCCTGCAACTGACTTGTGAGCATTGAGGAAATGGGAAATTGAGTGTTTGCCTGCCCAGGGCCTTGTGCTCTACCCCAGTGGTCTGAATGACAGAGGTGCAGAGCTGGGCAGTGCTGGGCTCAGAGGGCCTTTGTGATATTTGTTCCCCCTGATCTCTGAGGCGAAGCAGATCATGTCTTAATCATTTATTAGTTTTTTGAACATGTAACGGCAGCTGTAGATCACATGAAAGCATATGATATGATATACTTTTCTCATCCTAAAATCTGTAGGTATTCAGGGTAATATAAGTACATGGTTTATGAACTGGTTGATGTATAGGAAACAGAGGGTGTCAATAAAAGGAGTTGCTTCTAACTGTAGTGAGGTTGTTAGTGGAGTTCCACAGGGATCAGTATTAGGGCCTTTGCTTTTTCTAATCTATTTTAATGATCTGGACTCTGGAGTAGTTAGCAAACTTGTCAAATTTGCAGATGATACTAAAATAGGTGGCTCAGCAGATACAATCTCAGCAGCACAGGTTATTCAAAGGGACTTAGATGATATTCAGTTGTGGGCTGACACCTGGCAGAAGAAATTCAATGTGGAGTGCAAAGTGCAAGGTATTACATGCAGGTATTATACACCGATACACAGCCATAACATTATGACCACTGTCAGGTGAAGTGAATAACACTGATAATCTTGTTATCATGGCACCTGTCAGTGGGTGGGATATATTAGGCAACAAGTGAACATTTTGTCCTCAAAGTTGATGTGTTAGAAGCAGGAAAAATGGGCAAGCGTAAGGATCTGAGCGACTTTGACAATGGCCAAATTGTGATGGCTAGACGACTGGGTCAGAGCATCTCCAAAACTGCAGCTCTTGTGGGGTGTTCCCGGTCTGCAGTGGTCAGTGAAAAAGTGAATGCTGGTTCTGATAGAAAGGTGTCAGAACACACAGTGCATCGCAGTTTGTTGCGTATGGGGCTGCATAGCTGCAGACCAGTCAGGGTGCCCATGCTGACCCCTGTCCACTGCTGAAAGCAGCTACAATAGGCACATGAGCATCAGAACTGGACCACGGAGCAATGGAAGAAGGTAGCCTGGTCTGATGAATCACTAGTTCAAGGTGTTGACTTGGCCTCCAAATTCCCCATTTCTCAATCCAATCGAGCATCTGTGGGATGTGCAGGCCAAAGAAGTCTGATCCATGGAGGCCCCACCTCGCAACTTACAGGACTTAAAGGATCTTCTGCTAACGTCTTGGTGCCAGATACCACAGCACACCTTCAGAGGTCTAGTGGAGTCCATGCCTCGACAGGTCAGGGCTGTTTTGGGGTCAAAAGGGGGACCTACACAATATTAGGCAGGTGGTCATAATGTTATGGCTGATTGGTGTAAATGTCCACTATAATTACACTATAGGAGGAATAGAACTTGAAGAAGTAATGCATGAGAAAGACCTAGGAGTTTATGTGGACTCATCAGCAGAGACTTTCCCCATACAATCAATGTGGGAAAGCAATACAAAAGGCAATCAAAATTCTAGGATATATTGTTGTAATGTATCAGTCTTCTTTATCCAAAGGGGGCTCATGTGGTGTTATAAACTTGGAAGTATGATTTTCTATACATACGTTCAGAATGTTTGCACAAAAGCACCTTGTTTGATATACAGAAATTCACTTATTTCTGCAAGACAACGTTCTTCAAAATGTTTCTAAGCTAAAGGGTAATGGACAAATGAACTTGGCAGTGTCTAAAGTTGTGTCCGAGGAGGGTGTCTCAGGGCAATTACTGCCTGTGGACACTCTTTCAGGCTGCTACCTTTCTACAGCTCATCCTGTCTGAGAACTGCAATGGCATTTGTGATGTTATTTATTTTTAAATGTAATATGTGTCCTTCCTCAACAGCCTCTACTTCTTTTTTTACCCTTTTTATTTATGTATCTCCTTGACCTGTGGTCTGTCACTCTCTTTCTCAGCATCTCTGTCTCTCTCTGTGTCTCTCACACAAACTGTACTAAATAGAGCTGCTTGATAAAAGCATGTCAGGGTTGTCTGTGGACCAAATCTGAACCTGTCACCTTCTTGAAAAAGAAAAGGAGACAGAGAGAAAAATACCTACTGGAGTGTCAACAAACATTATTCACCGTCAGGCTGACTGACGTGGAAGGAAGCCATGTCGCTGTGGTGATGAAAGGCACAGCTGGAAAAGATGAAAGGGGTCCTGGATTGTCAGATAAAACGGGGCTGTGAGGTTCACAGGCAGAGGGTTCTGGGTCTAGGGCTGGGAGCTGCACTGCTGGAGCAACGGAGTTTGTCCTCCTGCCATCTTTTGTTTCACTATTTTACCCATCTGCTTTTCAGTTGCATTTGTCAAAGAAGAATAATCCTAACAATAATAATATAATAATTCAGTTTAATCTTTCATCCAGGGAACCACACATCGGCAACTGCCTCTGCGAGGTCTCCTGAAGCAGGTCCCTGACTGACTCCTTGTGTGAAGTGTGGGGAGAGAGTGAAGCCCCCTGATCACAATGATGTGCAGCAAGTCAGGAGCAGAGACAGGCTCTGAACCCCCACCTTCCAGCTAGAAATCTAAATGATGCATCTCCTGAATTGCCTGACTTCTGGCAATAATAAATGCAGGACAACATCTTTCCAGCCCATCAGCGGCAAGGAGCAGGGGTCCTGGTTGCAGTCAGGCTCAGAGCCAGAGGTTGCCCTGCTGGCCTCTGTAGATGCCCTTCCTCTGTTGGCATCAACAAAACAAATGTATTGTGCAAGGTGCTTGATGATTGCCATCATAAAGTGCTGTACAGAAGCACATAAAAGCAGAGTGAAGCATTACAATAACAACCAAAGAACACATACAGTGTATTCCTAAACTGTTCCCTTTTGTGAAGTTACAGAATTATGCATAGACAATACTTTCAAGGGTAAGATAAATGACAGTAAATGTCAGCAAAAACTAAATATAACTAAAGATAACTAAATATGTTGATTGCATAAGTATTCAGACCCCTCAACTCAATATTTGGTTGAAGCACCATTGGCAGCAATTACAGCTGGAAGTTTTCTTTAGTCTATACCAACTTTACACACCAGTTTGGTGCAGTTTTTGCCAATTTTTCTTGGCAGATTTGCTCAAGCTCTTTCAATTTTCTTGGGGATCACTTACACTGGATAGCATATGTATTTATACACAGAAATTGCATATTGTTTGTTACTGAACTAGTCAGAAATGCAGTTCCTTCCGCCACTGTCAGAAAAGATTGTGATCACAGATCTATATAAAACATCTTAAATTTAATACTATTTATCTTTCTGTTGTACATAGGAAATTGTCCACAGATGGAAGCAATGTGGTATTGAAGGGTTCTACACCGATTCGCTATTTCAGACTATTACTAGTCCTGGTCCTGCCCTACAGACCTGTATACATCTGTTAGTTAAGATAATTTTAATGTTGATTTAAGTAATATACACATATGGCTTTAAAACTTCACTAGGTGGGATGGCAGCCCATAGCAACCAGATTAAATTTTCCAATAGTCATAACTATGAAAAAGTCATATCTCCAGTGAGTACGTGCACCCTAGAACCTGACACAAACTCAGACCTAGCTTCTCAGCAAGAATGTGAAGTGGTAGATTTCTTCTAACACATGCTAACTCCACCCACAGCTCATGTATATCATGCTCTTACCACTGAATCTGTGTCATTAGATATCACCAGGAGCCATTTACATCCTTGGGCCACCTCCCATTGTCCATTTGTTGTGGTATTGGGACATCTGGACCTATATACACCATATCAACAGCTCCAATTCCAGCAGCATGCCGAGTTCTCTCGCCCCCTTTCAGAGAAGATTCCAGATAGCTATCAAAGATAACATGCAGGCTGGTGCTGGAATACAGAAATTGACACGCATCCCGCAGAGATCACACATATTATAGCATTTGCAAATGTCCCAAAGGAAGACAGATTTGGGAAAGAATTAATTTTAGACATGAAGTCCAATATACTAGCTGCATCACCATGGGGGAAGACCATATCTTCATGTGCTAGATACTTTTCAATTTCTGCTTGCTTGCTTGCTTTTGTCTGGTTTAGATGCTTGAAGATGGCAGGATATCATGAGAAGAGATTGTTTTCAGTGACATGCCCCACTCTTTCATAATATTGATGTCACACCGAGCAGCTGCTAGTATTTTCTGTGAAACAACAACAGCAACAACAACAACTGGGTTCTTGGAGGATGATTTATTGTCCAGTCATGCTAGGTTTATTTTTGAGATTGATAAGAAAAATGTATTCTTCTTCTCAACAAATCGCGTATACACTTCATCATCTGCTACCTGCTTAGTGACAAAGTTATGCAGCTTGATCCCTGGCACTTGAACGTTGAAGGGATTGCCTCTATTACACACAAAGTCCAGCAGCCATGCCACATTTCTGTTCAGATGCTCTGTTTTATGACTTATGAGATCATGATGGACCACTGAGGTCCATTGAACTACCAGTCATTTGTCATCTCTCTCAAGTTGTTTGATATGAGAAGAATCTCATGAAGGATGAGCTGCCATTCATACACGACAAACTGTGTTTCTTGTCTGGCCCACAAATTCCACCCTTGCTCTTAGATGCCCTCTGGATAGCCTGCTCATATTTATATGGTGCTACAGCATTGAAGCCTTTCATGAAGTCTTTCATGACAAAATGGTGACACATCAACCGCCTAAAGACCTCTGGATGAGTACTTTGCAGCTTTGTAGTTTCAAGGTAGAATGAACCATATCGGATGTATTTGATAGAGTCATTCTCTAGGAAGATGTGAAGAAACTTCTCTACAGATGCAATGTGCAGCACAAAGTTTCCTTCATGATCAGAAGAGATGACATGTTTGATAATAAGGGTAATCTACTGGAAGACCCCCCAGTACTGGCATACCTCAGACTTAGAATTGCACTCCTCCAGGAAGGACTGAAACATTTCTTGAATAGGACCTGACTGTGCGAGCAGCTCAGAAAACTTCACTGTTGACTTGCTCTTGCTCTTCTCACACAGAACTGCCCTTAGTTCAACTGCACATGCCATCACATCACTATCTACCAAATGTCTATGCTGCTTGAGCCACAACCAGAAACCCACATCAAAGAAGCGATGACATCTGAAACAACTGAAATGCCTTGGAATGATCAGACATAATGGGTGCCTTCTAACACAGAATTGAGAGTCAGCCTGCCAAACACCTATGTCACAATAAAGCCATCTTCAATACCAGACCCTCTCAGATATTGTCCAGCACATTTGAGTAGTCCCTTTATCCAGTGGAACATCCCCATCATGCATGTCCACAAATGTAACTGGCTCAGCCATCAAGATATCAGCGACTGTGTGGAAGACACCCTCATCACTGAACTCAGGAATGACAGACTGGGATGGGTTAAGTTGACAATGGACGCTCTGGAAATTTTGAAGGGCCTTGCAAACAGTTACAGGGGAGGGGATCACAGGCAGAAACCCGACAAGCATTAGGAGTATAGAAGCAGTACATATTAGAGCATGAGAACCATGCCATGTAGGCAGTGTACCAGACTCAGTGTCATGTTTGGGAAGTCCACACCTGATGAAAGAGATAATGAATTCATGATTGTTAGCTTTGTAGAGAGCAGAAGCAGGGTCAATAATGACAGTGATTAATTCAACAACTTTGAAGTTTGTTGGAAGAACTTGTCTTATTGTTGGTTTGGAGTGATGAGGCACCTCTTGACAAGGTATGACCATCTGAAAATTTCACCTATTTGCTATGGACTGCCATCTTGGAATTATGGTAACCTAGACAACCAAATAACCTAAAAAACCCTTTAATCAATGAGGCAACTTTGATTTAGTTTGGAAAGACATCCCATTTATCCATCTAGGTCAAACAGTTTCAGAGTTATGACCATCGGAAAATGTCATCTGGTTGCTATGGGCAGCCGCCTTGAATTGATAGTGAACTTGACCCAAACTAACCTCAAAAACCCTTCAATCAATGAGGCAACCTTGATTTGATGGAAAATACATCTATTTTCCCTCTAGGTCAAATAGATTCTGAGTTATGACTATTTCATTGGCCTCCTTGGATTGTGGCAGTCATTTTGAAACATGGCCAATACAGGATTTTGTCAGTGTTTTCACCTAGTGAAGTTTTAAAGCCTTATGTGTCTAATACTTAAAACTCATTAAAATTCTGCTAATTCTCAAATGAAGTAGCAGATGTATACAGGTCTGTAGGGCAGGCTCTGGACTATACTGTATTGAATAAAATCATAGGTGCCGACTACACTGGGGCTCAGGGGCTTCAGCCTTCCTCCGAACATTAAAAACCGGGACAAACTACAAACCCCTCCCCCTGCTCTTACCCAAGAAAACATCATCAATTCCCCCCGCTCCTATGGTAGAAAACGCCGTCAGCCCCCCCGCTCCTGCTAATTATTTTATCTGACAGTGGTCGTACGGGGTTTAGTAACTCAGCCCCCCCCCCAGAAATTTAAAAACTCGGTGCATATGAATAAAATACAAGTACAGTTTATTATGAATATGCTTTGTATGAGTAGATCATTTTTCATTCATTTTGAGACATATTTTTACTTTTATTCTCATTAGATAAACAGATATAGAATTTTTGTAATGTAAAACCCTTGATGAATATAGGCTAGCCTACTGATTATGAATGTGGCTTGTTTTGGGGATATTAGCGGCAGATATTCGTGGGGAAATCAATAAACTGTCAGACAATCTTGGGTGCTGTTAATGCTATTATGGTTTGATGGGAAATTCTGCTTTTTGATGGTCCCAAATCAACACTGCTACTTTGTAGCATTTTCCCTGTTGCCAGACACCGCAACCGCATCATTGTCAATAGAACGTGCAGCTGCAAACAGTTGCGAGTTTAGTGCTTCTGCATGGCAGATTGTGTTTATACAATAGGTCCTACGTAGTTATAGTTGCACTCATCAGCACATAAGTTATTGTGTATTTTATCTTCTCTTACTGTAAAATATGTATATTTTGTGTATGTCGTAAGGCACAAACAAACCAGGGACACGATTCCTAAGGGAGTATACAGATTGTGATTATGAATGTGAAATTAATCTAGCATTTTATTTAAATGTAGCACCTTAACATCATTGTAATGAAGGAATAAGGGGGAAAACACTTATTATTGTGTATCAAATTATAAACAAATAGCTTAGCGTAGTTGTATTTTCACGTGTATCTCGTGTTTTAATAAAAAAAAATGTTTGACAATGTATTTGTGCTGTGTGTAGTTGAATACGTTGAATTTGGATGGTTAAATAGGTTTTCAAAGCCAGTAGTCAAGCTTGCAAATAAAGGACGTAATCTGCCATGGTGGTGTTTATGGTTGCCGTGTGTTTCTCAACTTCTATTTCATGCTTGCGAAAGCCTACATCCAGTTACAAAAGCATCTTAGGTTCTCAAACTGGTGGAAATGCAGGCTGGTTCGTAAAAAGTTTAGCTGGTTCCCTGGCCGAGCACCAGCACCGGTACTGTGTTGGTGGAAAAGCGGTCAGGACATTCAAGTTTTTCAAGGGAACTCAGTTATATGCAAAACAATCTCCTGATTGGGTTGTTCCAGGATTGATGTGCTGTGTTTGTCCAGGATTACATACATATTCTTGATCTTCAGATATTAATGTTTATAGGAGCCAATTTTAAGAAACAACTAGTCAGATGGAGTTGGGATCAACAGATATGCCGTAAGAATGTTGTTCCACAATCTATTTACTGTTTGTCCAGTCTGCCAAATACATATTAATTTAGAATACTAATGCTTTCCCATGATAAACTAATGATTTATATATATATATATATATATATATATATATTGTATAAGTAATCACCTCCCAAGGACATTTTGACATTTTGTAGTGTTACAATATGTAATTAAAACTGATTTTTTTTTTATATATATATACACTCACCTAAAGGATTATTAGGAACACCATACTAATACTGTGTTTGACCCCCTTTCGCCTTCAGAACTGCCTTAATTCTACGTGGCATTGATTCAACAAGGTGCTGAAAGCATTCTTTAGAAATGTTGGCCCATATTGATAGGATAGCATCTTGCAGTTGATGGAGATTTGTGGGATGCAAATCCAGGGCACGAAGCTCCCGTTCCACCACATCCCAAAGATGCTCTATTGGGTTGAGATCTGGTGACTGTGGGGGCCAGTTTAGTACAGTGAACTCATTGTCATGTTCAAGAAACCAATTTGAAATGATTCGACCTCTGTGACATGGTGCATTATCCTGCTGGAAGTAGCCATCAGAGGATGGGTACATGGTGGTCATAAAGGGATGGACATGGTCAGAAACAATGCTCAGGTAGGCCGTGGCATTTAAACGATGCCCAATTGGCACTAAGGGTCCTAAAGTGTGCCAAGAAAACATCCCCCACACCATTACACCACCACCACCAGTGGTAACAAGGCATGATGGATCCATGTTCTCATTCTGTTTATGCCAAATTCTGACTCTACCATCTGAATGTCTCAACAGAAATCGAGACTCATCAGACCAGGCAACATTTTTCCAGTCTTCAACTGTCCAATTTTGGTGAACTTGTGCAAATTGTAGCCTCTTTTTCCTATTTGTAGTGGAGATGAGTGGTACCCGGTGGGGTCTTCTGCTGTTGTAGCCCATCCACCTCAAGGTTGTACGTGTTGTGGCTTCACAAATGCTTTGCTGCATACCTCGGTTGTGACGAGTGGTTATTTCAGTCAAAGTTGCTCTTCTATCAGCTTGAATCAGTCGGCCCATTCTCCTCTGACCTCTAGCATCAACAAGGCATTTTCGCCCACAGGACTGCCGCATACTGGATGTTTTTCCCTTTTCACACCATTCTTTGTAAACCCTAGAAATGGTTGTGCGTGAAAATCCCAGTAACTGAGCAGATTGTGAAATACTCAGACCGGCCCGTCTGGCACCAACAACCATGCCACGCTCAAAATTGCTTAAATCACCTTTCTTTCCCATTCAGACATTCAGTTTGGAGTTCAGGAGATTGTCTTGACCAGGACCACACCCCTAAATGCATTGAAGCAACTGCCATGTGATTGGTTGGTTAGATAATTGCATTAATGAGAAATTGAACAGGTGTTCCTAATAATCCTTTAGGTGAGTGTATATATATAAATATAAAATAAATCAGTTTTAATTACAGATTGTAACACTACAAAATGTCAAAATGTCCTTGGGAGGTGATTACTTATACAATCCATTGTAGACAGAAGTTTTCAAGACTTTCCACAGATTCTCAATAGGATTCAAGTCAGGACTTTGCAGTCATTGCTGAGGAGAAGCATCCCCACAGCATGATGCTGTCACCACCAGGCCTGACTGTTGGAATGGGGTTGATTGGGATATGGGCTATGTTGCGTCTGTGCCAAAAGTAACACTTGCCCTTTGCACCAAAAAGTTCCAATTTTGTTTCATCATTTTTGAAGGATCACTCAGCTTGAAATTGACTACTTGACCAATGAATCCCATAGAGACACATGTGGTTTTATTCTGAAATCATAAGAACCACTATTATTGCACACAGACGTAGGTTTGGTTTTCCCTTGCACACAGCTGCCTGCTCATGAGTTGCGTTTCTCCTGCAGAGGCAGTCTGTTCTTTGCATCTTTGTGCTTCCTTAGATTAACATGACTCATGATTGTTAACAGAAGACCAGCCCTATAGACCCTGTCTCATCACACCGCCGTGTGCTGAGAAAATGTTGCATCTGGAGGCGATTTGTATCATTACAAGTATCGTTATCCATGTTGTTTATGATTATAACATACCACAGCATCCCTGAGGGTTCACAAAGCTAAAGGCATCTGCACAAACAGTATAAATTCAGTCTTGGATCATCGAGGCCAGTCCTCAGCCTCGAGGCCAGCTTGAGGACAGTTTTCCTGGTCCTGTCCTTGGCCTTGGCCTCGGGGGTGTGGCTTCAGCTGGCCTCGCTATGAGAACTTGGAGCTGAGGACTTAGTGTTTAAAATTGTTCACATGTAATTTCTCATACTGATAACTTATTATGAATTTTACTTTTTCAATGAATCCGTTTTCCAAAAGTATTATTCTGTGGAGTTAAATTAGATGTCATGTATTAGGAAATAATTTAAAACTTTTCATGAACACACAAAATTAAATACTCAAACAAATTATTATATTTCTAAGCAGATACTCTTATCCAGGATCCATTTTTTCCTTTTTACAGCTGGGTATTTACTGCAGCAATCTAGGTAAAATACCTTGCTCAAGGGCACCACAACAGTGTCCCCTACCTGGGATGGAACCCTCCACTCCAGAGTTCAGAGCCCTAACCGTTACTCCACACACACATACATGTGAAACTTTTAAAGAAAATCTCATAAAAATGAGTGAAAGGTTTTTCATATGTGTTTGCGAGCATTTCATATGTGTGTGTGAGAGACAATTTCACTATATCCGGAAGTCATTTCACTATATCAGGAAGTCATAGAATTTCATAGGTAAATGACAATTTGTCCCCGTCAGTTCGCCCAGCAAGAATTGATTCCAAACAATTAATCATGGTGACAGTTTGCACACAACATATGTTCTACACATGAGTATTTGTAATAATTAATCAATTAATGCATTTACTTATTGTACAGCCATAGAACACATACAGTGAGGGAAAAAAGTATTTGATCCCCTGCTGATTTTGTACGTTTGCCCACTGACAAAGAAATGATCAGTCTATAATTTTAATGGTAGGTGTATTTTAACAGTGAGAGACAGAATAACAACAAAACAATCCAGAAAAACACATTTCAAAAAAGTTATAAATTGATTTGCATGTTAATGAGGGAAATAAGTATTTGACCCCTTCGACTTAGTACTTGGTGGCAAAACCCTTGGTGGTAATCACAGTGGTCAGACGTTTCTTGTAGTTGGCCACCAGGTTTTCACACATCTCAGGAGGGATTTTGTCCCACTCCTCTTTGCAGATCCTCTCCAAGTCATTAAGGTTTCGAGGCTGACGTTTGGCAATTCGAACCTTCAGCTCCCTCCACAGATTTTCTATGGGATTAAGGTCTGGAGACTGGCTAGGCCACTCCAGGACCTTAATGTGCTTCTTCTTGAGCCACTCCTTTGTTGCCTTGGCTGTGTGTTTTGGGTCATTGTCATGCTGGAATGCCATCCACGACCCATTTTCAATGCCCTGGCTGAGGGAAGGAGGTTCTCACCCAAGATTTGAAGGTACATCGTCCATCGTCCCTTTGATGCGGTGCAGTTGTCCTGTCCCCTTAGCAGAAAAACACCCCCAAAGCATAATGTTTCCACCTCCATGTTTGACGGTGGGGATGGTGTTCTTGGGGTCATTCCTCCTCCTCCAAACACGGCGAGTTGAGTTGATGCCAAAGAGCTTGATTTTGGTCTCATCTGACCACAACACTGTCACCCAGTTCTCCTCTGAATACTTCAGATGGGCCTGTACATGTGCTTTCTTGAGCAGGGGGACCTTGTGGGTGCTGCAGGATTTCAGTCCTTCACGGCGTAGTGTGTTACCAATTGTTTTCTTGGTGACTATGGTCCCAGCTGCCTTGAAATCATTAACATGATCCTCCCGTGTAGTTCTGGGCTGATTCCTCAACGTTCTCATGATCATTGAAACTCCATGAGGTGAGATCTTGCATGGAGCCCCAGACCGAGGGAGACTGACAGTTATTTTGTGTTTCTTCCATTTGCGAATAATCGCACCAACTGTTGTCACCTTCTCACCAAGCTGCTTGACGATGGTCTTGTAGCCCATTCCAGCGTTGTGTAGGTCTACAATCTTGTCCCTGACATCCTTGGACAGCTCTTTGGTCTTGGCCATGGTGGAGAGTTTGGAATCTGATTGATTGATTGCTTCTGTGGACATGTGTCTTTTATACAGGTAACGAGCTGAGATTAGGAGCACTCCCTTTAAGAGAGTGCTCCTAATCTCAGCTTGTTACCTGTATAAAAGACACCTGGGAGCCACAAATCTTGTTGATTGATAGGGGATCAAATACTTATTTCCCTCATTAACATGCAAATCAATTTATAACTTTTTTGAAATGCGTTTTTCTGGATTTGTTTGTTGTTATTCTGTCTCTCACTGTTAAAATACACCTACCATTAAAATTATAGACTGATCATTTCTTTGTCAGTGGGCAAACGTACAAAATCAGCAGGGGATCAAATTTTTTCCCTCACTGTACATATATATGTTTATAAGTGTATTTGAGACTAACAAAGGCGAAGGGTGGTCACACCAAATATTGATTGGATGTATATTTTTTACTTCTGTTCACTCACTTTGCATTTTGTTAATTGATAAATATAATTTATTAACATGTCTGCTTTTGAAAGCATTCTTACTTTACAGCATTTTCAGTACTGTATGTATATATATATATATATATATATATATATATATATATATATATATATATATATACAATTTCCTGGAGTTAATGGTATCAGAGTAGAAAGAACAATTAAAAGGAGATTACAAAGGCTTTTACACAGCTTCATATTATTCAGCTGTGTGTGTCTGTGTGAGAGAGCAGTTAAGAACATAAGAACATAAGAAAGTTATGTTAATATCTAAGTGATCCAAGGATCCTATTCAGTCTATTTTTAAATGTTCCCAAACTTTCACCTTCAACCACATCACTAGGGAGTTTGTTCAGATTGTGATGCCTCTCTGTGTAAAGAAGTGTCTCCTGTTTTCCGTTTTGAATGCCTTGAAGCCCAATTTCCATTTGTGTCTCCGGGTGCGTGTGTCCCTGCTGATCTGGAAAAGCTCCTCTGGTTTGATGTGGTCGATGCCTTTCATGATTTTGAAGACTTGGATCAAGTCCCCACGTAGTCTCCTCTGTTCCAGGGTGAAAAGGTTCAGTTCCTCAGTCTCTCAGTAGGACATTCCCTTCAGACCTGGAATAAGTCTGGTTGCTCTCCTCTGAACTGCCTCTAGAGCAGCGATATCTTTCTTGAAGTGTGGAGCCCAGAACTGTCCACAGTATCCAGATGAGCTCTAACTAGTGCATTGTACAGTCTGAACATTACTGCCCTTGTTTTAAATTCTACACTTTTGACAATATACCCTAGCTTTCTGTTTGCCTTTTTTATTTCTTCCCCACATTGTTTGGATGGAGAAAGTGAGGAGTCCACCTAGACTCCTAGGTCTTTCTCATGCGTTACTTCATCTAGTTCTATTTAATATTACTTTTATTTATTTATTGTATTTATTTATTTATTAGCAGACGCCCTTATCCATGGCGACTTAAATAATATAAGAGCATTACAAAAGTTCAACAATACAGTAGGCTATACAATGACAGATAAAATCAACACAATTACAAGTTAAAAATTCAAAATATACAGTTAATACAAAATACAACTTCGTGACAACGTAAATTACGTAGCTACAACGTTGTGGCAACATTGTGTGTTAGCAGGGACGTGTGCGTGTGGTTTCACATGCGTGTGTGCGAGCATTTCATATGGATGAGTGAAAGGTTTTTCTAATGTGTGTGTGTGCGAGCATTTCAAATGTGTATGTGGGAAAGTTTCATATGTGTGTGTGTGAGCATTTCATACTTGTGTGCGCGAGCTTTTCATATGTGTGTGAGCATTTCATATGTGTGTATTCAATGTCATATGTGTGTGTGTGTTTCATATGTGTGTGCACAAAAAGTTCGAATTATTTCCTAAACGGCCCCTCATAGCAACACGCACAAGCTCTATTCACTCTAGCTAGTCAGCACACGGGAAGAAAAAATAAAAATGCGATTGAGTTTAACAGTTATAACTGTTTTCCCAGTCTGGAAATACCACACTGGACTCACGCACACAAATGATCTTACTTATTTGTCATTTGTTATTTTTTTATAATGGCAACAGCATTTAAATATGCGTTTTCACATTTCTGCACCAAAGCAAGCAAATGGAGTGTCAGATGTCTTAAATGCAAGAAGATTGTGGAGGCGAAAGGGACCACATCTGGATTTACTTAGCAATTAATTGATCGTACCCCTCTTTATGAAATGTATTTTAATTACTTCAGTAAATGCAAATTTAGATGTTTCCAAAAATTCACATTTGAATCGAATAGTGCACTTTGCTAAACAATTCCTACGTGTGGAAATCCCAATGTTACAGTCCTGGTAACACAAAATGGTGCCACAACATTGTAGCAATTTAATTTACGTTGTGTGTTAGCTGGGAGGGGTGTTTTACAGTTTACAGCCTATTTAAAGATGTGTATGTCCATTAAAACCTGAACATATAAATTAAATATCTGATATTTCTGAAAATAAATGCTTTGGAAAAGTCGTCTTGAATATCAAAATGTCTTTAACACTAGAACCGCCTAGCCGGTTCAATAGCAATTCAAAATATCTCTGAGTATGTGAATTCTTCGGGCATATTCGCTCTTATATGTTACTAAATATTTGAATTAAATACATATACATATTAAATATAAATACTTTATCCTCCAACAGCTGGATTGCAGTTAGGCTATAGCCTACTGAATATAATAGCCTATAGCCGACAATCTAGGCTTTGTAATCAAATTAGTCATTTGAAAATTATAATCGTGTTGATTGCTGAAACACACGATTTTCTACACATCATATTTTCATATATTATTATCATTATTTATTTGATTAGCTTATTTGCACCTGACATATCTCTTGTGTGTCTGTCCTGATCCTCTCAGCAATTTTCTAACTTTCCTTTGGAATTCAGTCACTGTCTGATCATTCTAATTCTTCTGTATTACTGTAAGGCACTGTAGTGTTGGAAAAGCAAATTTACTACATCAATGTATGCAGCTGTAAGACCGAGCCATTTCAAAGCGCTTTCACGTTGCATAATAGGCTATGTAATATTTAAGTTTCATGCTATTTTCATAACTGATTCTTTATGTTTTATAATTGTATATGTCTGTGCATACCGATTTATTTTGTTTAGATCTAGACCGTACTGTTTGTACAGGTCCCACCTATCCCAGAAGGAAGACAAATGTGCCATAAATCTAAAGCCCTCTTCCCTACACCAGGATTTCAACCACGTGTTGAACTTTCTAATCTCTGTCTCCCTGGCCTGGCACATGGTACCAGTAGTATTTAGGAGAAAACTACCATGCTCTTTAGTTTCTTACCTAACTCTTTAAATGTGTCTTGCAGAACCTCTGGTGTACCCTTTCCTATGTTACTAGTGGATCCCACCCAGCTTTGGGCAGTAGCCTGTCTTCTAGTTTAGGGAGATCTGCAACCTGAGCACCAGGCAGGCAAGTTACCATGCGGGTCTCCTTATCACTAGAACACACTGTGTGATCTACACCTCTAAGAATTGAGTCTCCTACTATAACTACCTCCCTCTTCTGAGGGGGAGTGGGCACAGTGGTGAACTGCCCTCCCATTACCCCATGAGCTGTCACTGTACAACTCATCCAGGAAGGCAATTATTCTGCAAACTTGACACTGTAGTAGCCACATGTTTCTAAATTTAGTAAGTTGTTGGTGCCCTAAATACTGTCTCTTGGTTTTTGTCCCCAAAATCAACTGCTTGTCTTTTTTTTTGTTACAGAGAAACAGCTGTTTTGTTTTTGCTTCCTGCAACCAATTGACACCTCACTGACTCCATCTCCAAGTTCTGTAACTAGGTTTCCTTTCCTTCAATCTAGTTACCAACATAGCAGCTGGACTGAATTAACTACAATTTAGGCAAACTAGGAATAATGATCAACTATAATCCACACTGACAGAAAATAACAAATTCAGAATTATTATAATTTAATGAGACAGCTTGTACATAACACACACACCACTTTATAGCTATAGCCTATACAATGGGTTTTCACAGAGGCACATGCATTACAAAAGAGGAATATCAATGTAATAACGGATAAACATATTTTATTTTAATTTACTTGTTACATTTGAGTTTTACGTATGTACCTATCTACATTTATACGCTTTTTACGTACGTACCTATCTACATTTATACGCTTTCCTTACCTTGTCGGTTGTGAAAATATGGATCGGGAGAACTATAGCTATAACTAAATAACTATTTCAATAAACTTCCTCAATAACAAAACTAAACCAAACTAACTAAACATTATGGAACTAATATGTATTAAATACCCAAACAAATATTTTCACTTTCTATGTGTCACATCTTCAGTTGCCCATTGTATTAGTTTGTTCATGTTTAGCCTATATGCGCTTATTTTGAAAAAAACTAAAAATTAGTTTAATTTTCAATGTAAATGCAGTGTTTTTGCCCTGAAAATGTTGTGTGATGTAAAACTATTATGTTTTATCCAACTCTTTGTTTAACATTTTCATCACACAGCTATTTGATAAAGGAGCCGTACATTATGCGAGTGCGGTGGTTGTACACGAAATGTCGGCGGTTCTAGTGTTATAGTAATTCAACAGAAAATATAGCCTACTAAAATGTTTATAGATACATATATTTGAAGCAAATTGAAACAAACATAAAACGAGCCGTCTATAGTCTTATTTGAAATCTTCTGTTCATAATAATGTAAGTCTGATCATTTTGTCTTCCCGATGTCTTCCTAAATGCAATGTATTATTTTTACGAGGAGAGAAATGGGAATTAAATGTCAGATATTACTCTACTGATTATTATAACTGGAATTATTTTGTACAGTAAGCTAAAGTATTGTTAGGAATTTTAGCAAGTTTTTCTTGTGAACAGTGTGGTTAACATTTAATTTGCTGTGTTTTCTATTCCATTTACTGTACTTTACATTTTGGAATAGAGCTCTTTTACAGTTTACCGTTGTACAAATATGATTAAAACTATCTACATCTAACCCAGTTGATAAACTGCATGACTGTGGCTTTGTCTTTTAAAATGTTTATCATTGACATTGGCATTGACATTGTCCGGCCTTGCCCTGAAAGGCAGCTGGCCTTGGCCTCGGCTTGGCCTTGTGGCTCCTGCCCTTGACCTTGGCCTTTTGAGTCCCAGCCTCAACCTTGGCCTTGAGTCCCGTCTTTGAATCCAAGACTGTCTAAATTGTCTTAAATGGCTTTCTTGCCATAGCATTGCTAAAGTAAGAGATCATTTCATATAGTAGTTAGCTCTCACAGTATAATACTGGGTGACCTACAAAGTAACATCCTCACTGACTTGACTGGAAGCAGTGGGGGTTCCAGCACCTTGTAATTTCACAACCATTCTCTTTATCCGTCTTTGTTCTCCTTCTGATGTTCTATAGTGACTGAATGGAAAAAATGAACAAACAGGAGATTCCATAATTGCCTCGTTTATTTCAAAACGCTATATAATCACAGACTGTAGGTCCCTGTGAGGACTGCTGAATGAGCTTTCCAGCAATCTCCAGTCATGTATCAACATGAATCATGTTTACAAATGATGTATGCCATTTACTTTTTTCATCCCTCTCCCTGCTGAAAAAAAGTGTTCCTCGGGCCCGAGTCTTTACCTCTGCATTTGTAGGACAGTACTCTTGTGGCTGGCAAATCAATACAAGATTGGAGAAGACAATAGAGGCAATGTTTAACGTATGAGAATAGCCTGCTTTCAAAAGCATGTTTTCAGTGGTTAAGCTGTGTGAGTGACCCTGTGAGCAAGCAGGGGGAGTCAACCGTATGAACACTGGAACCTGAGTGCCCAGTGCTGCAAGTGAAAGCCCCTTACAGCATTGTGGCCTGTGAAAATGTGGACAGCACGGATGTTGCCTCCTGCCAAACCATGTGTTTACCAACATCGTCTCTCTCTGGGTGCTGTGCAAGAGGAGCAGGGCCTGTAGCAGAGCGGCACCACTGGCTCAGTGTGAGCGCGGTGCACTGACCCATGCTCTGGCTGTCTGAGCTCTTCTGTAAGTCACGCCATTCTTCTGTGTGCCAGCGCATCACAGGAGACTGAGCATAGACATTTGGCCAGCTGACTGCAAGAAAAAAACGAAACTCAATCACAATTCACTGAATCATCTGTCTTGAATTCCCGTCCCATCCCATCTGTGTTGAATTCGCAGTGGATCTCTAAGAAACCACAACAAAACCAAAAACACACACCTACACATGTTCTAAAGGACATATTCATGTGTACCAAATAACATCATAAATATATATACATAAAAACAGCTTAATAGCAGAATGTACATGCACTAATGTCATATTTTAAACATCAAAATGATTGTGGTGGACTCTTGTGCTGTCCTAATTGTGGTGCTATTAATGGTAATAATTATATGAATATCTGACTTTTGATATTTTATTGCAGCATTTATTCGAGGCAAATTGCATTCAAGAACATTTATGTATTATATAGGAACAGTAAACTAAAAACACATGCATAGTGTCAAGTAGATGGGTTATATGTATTATGTTTGCAGTTCCTTCGGTGTTCGCCTTGAAGTTTGTTGGTTCTTCTCCATGGAAGTGTAATCTGAGTTCTTTAATGTGTAAACAACAATGTTTGTGTGCAAAAGAGCAATATGTAATGTAAGTTATCCTTTGAGTCAAGAAACCGCCCAGAGGGGGAGGGGCTATGGAGTTACTCATGGGAACTTTGTGAACATATGTGAATCAAAGCTGCCTACCGGACAGGGGAGTGTCCCCCCCCCCAGCATACCCCCTCTTCCATCTGCTATAAATAGTGGGACACACCCCCTCATTCTTCCTCTTTTGACGTTCACGACTGGTACTCAATCCACGGATCCATAAACATTAAACACAATTTACATATAGACATTCATTGTCTTCTTAAATTGTATTGCTGTGTCTAACCCAGGCCAGACGTGTCACATTTGGCCCTGCGGTTGAGGCCATGCTCACCTGCTCACTGCAAGAGAGGGAACAGTCTGCCTAGCTGGCTCAGGTCTACCCACTCCTCAGGTGCCACCCAGACCTCAAGCTCCACCGCCCACAAGCACGACCGCCCCAGCGGGCCCCTGGAGACCTGCGTCACCTTCTCTTAGCCCCCACTGCTGCTCCCACCCCTGCCCCCACCCCTACCCCGGTCCTTCCTGGCCTGGCAGGCACAACCGAGGTCGTGCCATCACAACCCATGCCCGGCTGGCTGTGCAGGCACCACTTCTGCCGCCGCCCCAGCCACGCCCCTGACAGTTTCCAGCAGTCTCTGGCCCACCAGTACACCCCACAGCAACTCTCAAAATGGCAGATATGCACCCATGACTCTTGGGTGCTCCATACTGTTACAGTCAGTTACTCCCTGCAATTCCACGCCTGGGCACCTTCCGAGGTGTGATGCACACACGTGTGAAGGACAGCTTGCAGCGTGCCGTACTTCGCACAGAGATCTTGGACCTGCTCAAGAAGCACGCCATCTGTGAAGTGCACCCTCTGGTGCAGCATGAGGGTTTCTACTCTCCCTACTTCCTCCACCTGAAGGTCTTGCGCTTCAAGATTCTCACACAGTGCACCATCTCCCATGGCATTTGGCCAGGGGACTGGTTCATCATGGTCGACTTGAAAGACGCTTACTTTCATGTCCCGAACACGAGCACCACAGGAAGTTTCTATGCTTTGCCTTCGAGGGCAAGGCATACGAATACGCTGTCCTCCCCTTCGGCCTGTTGCTAGCCCCTCACACTTTCAGCAAGTGCATGGACGCTGCGCTGGCCCCCCTGTGGTTTCAGGGTGTCCGCATCTTGAATTACCTACACGACTGGCTGGTGTGCGCTCAATCCAGGGAACAGGTTCTAGCCCACACAACCCTGGTCCTCGACCACCTCCGTGGTCTAGGCCTTCAAGTCAACTGGGAGAAGAGCCGCTTAACGCAGACTCAACAGGCACAGTTTCTAGGGCTGTGCTTCTATTCCACTGCTATGGCGCCCTTGAGAGTTACTGCCATCACTTTGTGCCTCTACCTCTTCCGGTTGAGAGGGCGCGTGACGGTCAAGCTATGCCAGAGATTGCTGGGCCTCCTTGGCGGCCCCGTCTCAAGCCCTGCCCCTGGGCCTCCTGCGGTTGAGGCCCCTGCAGCGGTGGTTGGCTGCTCTTCACATGCATCCACGATGTGATCTCCTCCACCAAGTGTGTGTCACTCCTACGACCTAGTGTTGGAAGGCACTCCATTGGTGGCGGAGCCCTTTGAATTTGACCCTCGGTGTGCACCTTGGGCCGGTTTGCCTGCTGTCAGTGGTTGTGACAGCGGACGCCTCAGACCATGGCTGGGGCAACATCAGTGTGGGGTGATAGTGATCCTAGAATTCCTGCCGGATCTGTTGGACACGGGCAAGGCCCCATCCACCCTCAATGTGCATCACCTGGAGCACATTTCCTGGTGTCACAGTTCCTGAAGGGCGCACGTCAGCTTCGGCCTCCTTCGGCCTTCGGCCATTTCACTCAGCTGAGTTGAGGCTGGTCTTGATGAAAACAGTGTTTCTGCTGGCCATCACGTCTGCAAAATGTGTAGGTGAGCTAAATGCACTTTCGCTGCACCCATCTTGCACTCGCTTCGCTGGCAACGGGTCCAGGGTCACACTCCGGCCTAACCCTGCTTTCCTCCCTAAGATCCTCTCCCCCTTCCATGTCAACTTGCCGGGTGGTTTCTCCATCCTCCGCCTTTCTCATCCGAAGAGGACAGGCGACTGCACCTGCTTTGTTAGGGCTTTGCGGTGCTACATGGAATGCACTAGGGGGAGCCGTGCTATGGACCAACTCTTTGTGTCTTACATTGGGAAAGGCCGTCTCTAAACAACGGCTGTCCCACTGGACAGCCGCATTTAGCTCACCTACACATTTGGGACGGCCTACATTCAGCACGCATTCTGGTGCCTGAACACCTGGTGGCGTGCTCCACTCAAGGCGTGGCGGCTTCGTGGGCCCTCTCTCAAGGTGCCCCGCTTCCTGATATCTGTGCTGCGGCGAGCTGGGCTTCGCCACACACCTTAATTCGCTTCTACAGACTGGACGTGACCAGCCCGGCTTCCTCCACAGGACATCCGGTGTTGGCTTCGGTAGAGCTTCTGTAGCCTTGTTGGCTCCCGTCCAGTGTCAGTAGTTGAGCCCTGCTCCCCCTCCTATTTTTCCGTCCGTCTGTGCACCACTGGTTGTGCACATCCGTGGCCTCGGATGTGCCCTTTTACCTTCTTCGCGGTAGGGTTCGGCCTCCGGCCTTTCCCCTACCTCGGCTGTTCTACCGATGAAGTTGCCCTATCTGGCCGCAGTCTAGCCTCCTTATCTCTCTGCTGCTGGCCTTCCGCACAATGCATTGGATATACACTCACCCCTCCCGCTCTGGGCGGTTTCTTGACTCGAAGGATAAAGATAGGTTGTGAATGCAACCCCGGTTATCAGAGAAAGAGAAACCACCGAGAGCTGGGTTGTCGTGCGGCAATAGATGGAGAATGAGGGGTGTCCCACAATTTATACCAGATGGAAGAAGGGGTCTGCTGGGGGGGGACACACTCCCCCGGTCCGGTAGGCAGCTTCGATACACATACGTTCACAGAGTTCCCATGAGTAACTGCATAGCCGCAACCCCCTCTGGGCGGTTTCTCTTTCTTGGGTAACCGGGGTTGCATTTGCAACCTATCGTTTTTTTTAAAGAGGTTGTTGTGTTGCTTCATGCTCTCCAGTTGAGCTGTAAATAAATACAACAGTTGCGTAGTTTTAATTAATTTTGATACAGTAGCTGTTGCTGTGTTTATTGGAATCGTTTGAAACATATGGTGGATAACCATAAATAAGTGCTCGTTAAAAACTGGTTGTGAATCTTATGCAGTTTAATGAATGGCATGAGAACAGATGCCAAGGTGCAGCCACAGAACTAGTGTGGGCTACTATGTTCTAAATGAAGGAAACAGGAAATACTCTAGGTTGGCATTTGGCAATGCCTAAGTGGAATTGTCTGGCGTCCTCCAGGCTGTCATTCTTGCTACACACAGTGTTTTTCAGACCCAATTCCTGTCGATTTACATATCGGGAGAGAAAATACGTTGATTGCAGATGGAGTTTTTTGTGTGAATGATTCATGATTTACATTTTTAGTTTTGTCTTTGAAGAAAATGTTTGTCCTTCACTATCTGTTTTCTCATTAGCGTTTTATAGGGACATTCATCTGATGCACTTGTTCGATTAGATTTGTGTGTTGTGTGTTGCATGTTTGTGTGAAGCAGTATTTTTGCATTATGGCTTTTACTCATGAACCGGGGATGCAGTGTATGGACAAGTACAGTCATTTGCCTGTGCAGTTTAATTAAAAAACAGAATGGAGGCCAAGCTAGAAGGCAAAGATTTCAATTATGAATCCAGAATGCTCATCACAATACTTTTTATTCTGTGGATCAGTAAATAGGTGAGATCTGCATTGACTGTAAGTCTGGCACTACAATGCCTTTACATCCTGATGTGTTTTGTGGGGCATTTGAAATAAGATTGCATGCTCTTTGATTAAAACAAAAGTTCCCTGAGAACCATGGGGTGGAGTGAAGTTTGAGCAAATGGGGAAAAAAAGAAAAATGCCCAGGCATTAATCATAGATTTTTATGTTGCCTTAAGTATGGTGCACATCTGGGATAGGGTTCCCACCAATTAGAGGATATAAAAGCGCCAAATCAAACTGATGACACATTTTTTAAAATCTCAGATTTAAGAGGCATCATTCAGGCGATCGTCTCCTCTGGCTGCTAATGAAACGAAGGAGTGGGTGGGAGGAGGGGAGAGACAGGCAGCGATTCAGGCTCGTCAAAGCCAAGGTGAGCTGCGCTTGCATAACCATAATGCCATGCAAGCTCACAGCCTGTGGGTAAAATCTGGGCAAGTGTGAGAGCTGTCAGAACTGGACATGGAATACCTGTGGCTAGCATAGGTCGTCTCAGAGTAACTCTGTATGGCTCAAGCGTCAAAAGGGGAGTAATTGTGCACTGGAAATGGACAATAGGACCTAGGATCAGCACACCCCTCCTCTCTCGCTCACGCTCTCTGTCTCTGGAAAAATATGTATTTATTGGTTGTTAGGTAGAAAGGATATGAGTCAGAAGGTAGTCATTCTGTGTGGAGAGTAATTATGATGTCTTTAGCTGTGGGGATATGCTGCCTTTTCAATATACCTGATGTGCTATTTTTAAATTGGCAAAGTCTAAATGGGACCAATAAGAATTGCAGCTTAATGGACAAAATCATGAAATAGAATAGGCCAGCCCAGCTTGGGTCCCTGGTGGGTTGTGTGTTTTGTGATTTTCATACCTCCTGAGCTCCAAATTAAATAATTAAACTTATTTTCTGCTCAATTGCACCCACCTCACCATTTTCCCAGCTCTGCATGTGTACCTCAGAGGACTGTGACACTGTGTGCAAATTGTGTTCTTGCTACTTGGGTTAATGACATTGGACATACATGTTTATCTGTTTATCATATATAGGCAATATGCCACATTGATAATCTGCTAGGACTAAATTACCATGTGCCAAAGCTGCTCTTCAGGACAGAGTAAACAAATAAAATGTAAAGCACTTAAAGCATGTCAAAGCCAGGGACGAGAGGCCTGCACAACCCAGACAATATTTAAATGTCAGCCTTAAAAAAAGAAAACTAAATTAACAACAAACAATGCTCACAATAATGCAAAATGAAACTTTGTTTTTAATGTTCTGTCTTTGTGTTTGTAGACGATACAGTTTGATGAAAAAGCTGCTTTCCAGGCATGCATTTCATCAATTTCAAATATAACAAATAAATAAATAAATAGAAGACACAGGGACACATACTCTTGGGTTAATTCTGTGCAAGTGTGTGTGCCAACTCCTCTCTTTGATTTATCAGCGCTTAAACGTGCCCGGCCTGCTTGACATCTAATTAAACGCAGACCAAACAGTCAATAATCCTTCACCCAGGATTTAGATCAAGATCCTGGGGCTGTCCAATATGGATTTGCCTACTGCTGATACCAGACACCCTACAGCCGCCAACCTAGACCCCGGGCCCTTTGTCGTGCCATGCCCTTCTTCCTGCCATGCCAAAGTTTCCCTGTTGCAGTTGTTGTGTATCTGTTGCTACCCCCTCAACTCACCTGCTGTCCAGCTCAGCTATCTCTGGGTTAACTTCGGTGGCATCTAAAACATTTCTCCGGGGCCCAAAACCTTGAAATTTGGTAATTTAGACCAATTAAGTCAGTGCTTTCAGCAGTGGACAGGGGTCAGCATGGGCACCCTGACTGGTCTGCAGCTATGCAGCCCCATACGCAACAAACTGCGATGCACTGTGTGTTCTGACACCTTTCTATAAGAACCAGCATTAACTTTTTCAGCAATTTGAGCTACAGCAGCTCGTCTGTTGGATCGGACCACACGGGCCAGCCTTCGCTCCCCACGTGCATTAATGAGCCTTGGCCGCCCATGACCCTATCGCCGGTTCACCTTCCTTGGACCACTTTTGATAGGTACTGACCACTGCATACCGGGAACACCCCACAAGAGCTGCAGTTTTGGAGATGCTCTGACCCAGTTGTCTAGCCATCACAATTTGGCCCTTGTCAAAGTCGCTCAGATCCTTACGCTTGCCCATTTTTCCTGCTTCTAACACATCAACTTTGAGGACAAAATGTTCACTTGTTGCCTAATATATCCCACCCACTGACAGGTGCCATGATAACAAGATTATCAGTGTTATTCACTTCACCTGTCAGTGGTCATAATGTTATGGCTGATCAGTGTATCTACTTAATATAAAGCTTTGCGTGCCACACCAAACTCTCGCACTTTCTCACCCCATTAAAAACATCAGCAAAACCAACTGAGCTGGTTCTGATGTACAGAGCTGTGTAATTCTGGTAGGAATAATGTATTTATTATTTTATATCATGTGAAAATCTGAAGATGGTAAGTTGTACTTGGGGGCAGGTAACCTACTGATCTGATGTAATACACTAATCGAGAGTGTAACATCTTTCCTTTCTGCACTGCACTGTAATATGACAGTTCAGAATAAGGACTCTACACATTATCCAGGTGTTAACTGCCATATTTCTATTAACGGATCAGATTTGGATGTTTAAGAAAAAAATCAAGATGAAAGAAAGGAAAATTAAAAATTCAGGCTGTTGTTTGGTCTGAAAACAGGACAGGTCTTCTGGCTCTTCAGGATCAGGGATTCAGAGGGCTGATGTAGCAGCTAAGAAAATCTTTTGCAAACCTGCACAATGTATCCTGCCGCGAATCCCCTATGCGTGAAAACCCCGTAAAAAGCAATTAAAAACATAATTGGTATGTACAGTTATTGTTTAAGGCACAGCAGCTGTATTCAAAAACACACTGCCAAGAAAATATATAAAATACATACATTTGAGGAAAGCGGAAAATCTTTTTTGAAAGCAAGATGTAGCCAAGAGAGACGGTGACAATTATACAAATAATTAGTGGACATATCTTAATTAGAAGGAAAATTAACAATGTTATATTGAATTCAATAACCTACAGTAACAAAGCTTCACATGAAAAGCCACAGAGCCATGCTGGGCTGTTAAGAAAACCTTTCTGTCTTCTGTCTTGAAGAGTAAATGTAAGGTGTAGATTTCACAACTGGGGGAAATCAAAAAGATCCTCCTCATGTTTTGTCATTTTGATTAGTAGATTAATTAAACCCGCTCTCACACTGTCACTTTGTCACATAATAGTGCATTGCCAAGCACCATTTTGTTGAAAGTGCTGAACTGAAATTTATTTTCTACCACGAGTTGTTGTTTTGTCAGTAAGCCTTTTTTTTTCATCTAATAATTAACTCCACCCCTTACAGATCACTACTACACTGTTATAGTGCAGAGTTGCCCAAAGCTGGTCCCAGGGAAGACACATTTTCTCAGCCTTTTTCTCTGTTTATTTTGTATATACAAAAACCTCAGGTTTAACAGAAACCACGTGCACTCAAGGCATTTAGAGTAGAGAGTGGTGCTTTAGAGAGACTGATCATGGCCCTGCCTTCTGTGCACCTGGTATGCAGTTTAAAAATAAATAAACACCGTCACTAGTAACACCGGCAGGATTGTGATTGTCCAGGAACAGGCTTGGTCAGTCAGTGCTTTTATAGCAGGAGGTGTGTGTGCTGGGGAGTGGTTAGGTGGCTTAAACAAGATGCTAGTTCAGTGCCCTTCCTACTATTCATGAATGCCTTGGCAGCTTTTTATTTTTTTCAGGTACAATATATAGTGTTTCTTTGTTTTTGTTAGCACAGTCCTGTGTGTCCCTGTGTAGCTTCCTTAGCTCCAGTTACCAAGTGCTTGTCATTTGTGGTTAAATTAGATAATTATATATATATACACTCACCTAAAGGATTATTAGGAACACCATACTAATACTGTGTTCGACCCCCTTTCGCCTTCAGAACTGCCTTAATTCTACGTGGCATTGATTCAACAAGGTGCTGAAAGCATTCTTTAGAAATGTTGGCCCATATTGATAGGATAGCATCTTGCAGTTGATTGAGATTTGTGGGATGCACATCCAGGGCACGAAGCTCCCGTTCCACCACATCCCAAAGATGCTCTATTGGGTTGAGATCTGGTGACTGTGGGGGCCAGTTTAGTACAGTGAACTCATTGTCATGTTCAAGAAACCAATTTGAAATGATTCGACCTTTGTGACATGGTGCATTATCCTGCTGGAAGTAGTCATCAGAGGATGGGTACATGGTGGTCATAAAGGGATGGACATGGTCAGAACCAATGCTCAGGTAGGCCGTGGCATTTAAACGATGCCCAATTGGCACTAAGGGGCCTAAAGTGTGCCAAGAAAACATCTCCCACACCATTACACCACCACCACCAGCCTGCACAGTGGTAACAAGGCATGATGGATCCATGTTCTCATTCTGTTTACGCGAAATCGAGACTCATCAGACCAGGCAACATTTGTCCAGTCTTCAACTGTCCAATTTTGGTGAGCTTGTGCAAATTGTAGCCTCTTTTTCCTATTTGTAGTGGAGATGAGTGGTACCCAGTGGGGTCTTCTGCTGTTGTAGCCCATCCGCCTCAAGGTTGTACGTGTTGTGGCTTCACAAATGCTTTGCTGCATACCTCGGTTGTAACGAGTGGTTATTTCAGTCAAAGTTGCTCTTCTATCAGCTTGAATCAGTCGGCCCATTCTCCTCTGACCTCTAGCATCAACAAGGCATTTTCGCCCACAGGACTGCCGCATACTGGATGTTTTTCCCTTTTCACACCATTCTTTGTAAACCCTAGAAATGGTTGTGTGTGAAAATCCCAGTAACTGAGCAGATTGTGAAATACTCAGACCGGCCCGTCTGACACCAACAACCATGCCACGCTCAAAATTGCTTAAATCACCTTTCTTTCCCATTCAGACATTCAGTTTGGAGTTCAGGAGATTATCTTGACCAGGACCACACCCCTAAATGCATTGAAGCAACTGCCATGTGATTGGTTGGTTAGATAATTGCATTAATGAGAAATTGAACAGGTGTTCCTAATAATCCTTTAGGTGAGTGTATATATACATGTATATATATATATTTTTTGTATTAATGTATGACCCCAGTTTCGTCTGCATGACAGCATCAGCCATTTCAGAATGTACTATTAGCTTAATTAGATGGACCTCAAGTCAGCTGGTTGTATGATTCATGCATCTTTAAAATACAAAAGTTAGGGCTGCAAAGGCTGTGGCACATAATTTCTGTCTCTCTCGCCCTCGTTTTAAGTTTGGGACTTGTGCTGCTACTACAGCAGTGCCAAAGTATGTGGTTTAATATGCTGGATGGCAAAGTTTGCCGGCTGAAGTGAATATAAATAGAAGTTGAGGGAAAAACTAAAAACACACAGGTGCAATTTAACTGTTTCTGCACTGCAGTCCACACACATTAGTCCAAAAATTGTATTGGTTTCCTTTACTGAGGCAAATTAAGCATCATAACGGACAAAGTAAAAAATATATAATTAATAGACGAGAAAAAGCAAAATCTCTGGAAAATTGGCTAATATATTAAGGCTTAGCATGTGGACCTTATACTGTAGTTTCTGTTGATGGCGAAATTGGTGTTATTGGCAGATTTATTTTACAGTGCCAGGATTCACAGGCCTAACACAGGGAAACTTTCACCTCTGCTGCCGTGCACAGATCACATAACCACTGGGCTGCACCCGAACCTGATACTGCAGTGGTTGTGGTGCAGGGAAATTGAGCAGCTTTTCTCATGTTTTTCTCAAGTTTCGCAATAATTTAGCAACCAGGGCCTGGTCGATGACTGCATGGGGATCCAGGCCTGGCGGCAGGATTAACTCAGCAAAGGGGCATCAAAAATGACTAGGGGGCACAACTATTTTCGCTCGATGATAACATATTATGTATAATAATCGATAGTACAATTACACACTATGTTTTCGCATAGCTCTCAAGTTTTCAAAACGTCAATACATGAGATTTGTCACATTAAAAAAATGCGGTGACAGATACAGCTCCCGCTGGCAAAAGCATGAGCCAGGGGTGGGGGTGCGCACAGAAGCTTTTGGGGTAATGCGTGAGACAATGTGTGACAGCATGTGGAGCCTCAATTTGTGAGCTATATTTGCAGCCACACACGACTGTCCTGCCAAAAGGATACAGGCTATTGCACTGCTTTACAACATGGACAATTCAAAACTATTGAAAAAATGCAAGATATGACAATGCTACACAGCTACATGCACAATACACATCTATGCAACGCAAAACAGTTGCTAATTACCAAAAGACCACTTCCCTATGCCAATACAATGCATTTCCAATCACATAAAGGAAGCAATACTGTTCAATGCACTAGTACAACTTATCAGTACAGCTTGCAACTTGCAGCTTGGATGCAGGTATACACAGGGTTGGGTTTGTCAATTAGGTGGCCCCAATCAAACCTCAGTTTGGGGTGGGGGTTGCTGGCAAATTGTAGTCCGGGGGGCGGGTGCTGATGAAGTGCAGTCCATGGATAAGTGCGACCCCAACTTTGAAACGATGCGCTATTCTGTTTTATTGTTCAACCAAATAGTAGAACTAGTTACTACACAAATACAAAATAAAGGTTGAATTAATAAAAATTCATAAATACACAAAACAAACTAAATACTACAACAAAAATAGCCCACAATGATACATAATACATTACCATAATTTGAAAAAAAATGCCCTAATGAATATTCCAATTTAATATGCTATTAGGATTTTAACTTATAGTGACACTTTTACATTAAAAAAGAAAAAAGGCAGTATTGATAATACATTATTTTTCATCTGAAAGCATAAGGAATTTGTTGCCCGTTGCAATTCAGCTTGTAATGTAACACTGCTACTAGGCATCAGGGGGCCCCCCTAGCCCCTTTGGGCCCCACGCAGTTGTGTGGTTTGTGTGTTGAGAAACAATGCCACTGATACACAGATTCTTTCAAATCACTACTCAGTTCACTTTGCTGTTTGCATGGAGTGGGGTGTCCATGTCCTTGTATTTCTCCCATAACTCGTCAAACTCTCAACGCAATTATGAATACTGCTAAACTATTAATTTTGCCTTCTATTTATTAACATTATCCAGTTGCATGGTGAAACCTATTTTGTTGTTGTTGTATGCATATGTAACTTTGAAAGCAAACCTAAATGGTCAAATTGACCCCGCCCTTCTAATGTGTGAAGCCCAATCAAAATGAGATTTTTCCAACTGGTAAAATGTATGTGACTGACGTATGAATGGTGCTATGGAATTGCTTGAATGAAGCACAGACAGTTTAATATTAATAGTAATGAGCTACCAGAAGTGAGCTGTGTGTGTAACAACCACAGTTTAATGCACCTCCACATGTCCCCACCAGATGCCATTGCCCTCTCCATCCCAGTCACCTCTCCCAGCTTCAGTCAGTCACTCATTCAATCTCACAACAGCACTCTGATTTCTCAGCACAAATCACCTCTCCATCATTTGCTTCTCCCACCGGCCTTTATAAACCCCTCCCTGACTCTCAATCACTGCAAAGTTTATCAGTGTATACTACATCTTCGAGCAGTCTCCTTGTGCCTTGTTAAATCCTTGTATCCACGACCTCTGGCTTTACCCCTCAATCATGACCTTGGACTTCCACTGATTCCCTGTTTGCATGATCGCCCGACCCTTGTCTGTGACCACGACCAAGTCTTGCCTTGCCCTTTTTTGACCTGTCCCACTGGTATTTGACGCACGCTTGATTGACCTCACCCCGCAACTGGGTCCTCCATTCCCTTGTCCCAAGGACTGTGACAGAAAACTTTGCCACTGACCACCCTCTCCGCCCAGAGGGCCATGCTCGGTGAACACGAGTCACTCCAGCAAGCTGAGACTGCCTTGGACCTGCTTCTCAAGCTCATACCTCTACAACCAGCTGCTTCCCCATTGATGGCTGCTCCGTCTCCTGCTGCCGCCCCTGCAGTTCCTGTCAGGCCGGTCCAGCTGGCTATTCAGGTGAAATACGATGGCTCCCCAGACCACTGCAAGGGCTTTCTACTGCAATGTATGCTGTATTTCACGCACTTTCCCGCATCTTTTCCCACCGAGAAATGCTTAGATCGCTGGGAAAGCGCTCTGGTGGGCTTCCGCTGTCTGGGAACAACAAGGCGAGATGACTAGGTCCTTGACTGCCTTCCTTAAAAACTTAAAGGATGTCTTTCACCACCCAGCGGAGGGGAGAGACGCCGGGGAACAGCTCCTCCTGCTGTGCAAGGGCCCCTTGTCTGCTACGGAATATGCCCTGAAATTCCGCACCCTGGCAGCAAGCAGTGGATGGGGTGATCAGGCTCTCCTCACTGTGTTCTGTTGGGAACTGCAGAAAGCTGCAGAACTGCAGAAAGCTGTCACTAGCAAATTGCAATTTCGATATCAGCAACCGTGAGCTCCTCACCATCAAAATGGCATTCGAATAGTGGAGACACTGGCTGGAGGGCTCCAAGCATCCCTGGGTTGCTGCCTCCAATGTCCTTGACCCTTCACTTGTCTCAGACTTTCACCTTGCCCATCTTGCAATTCCTGCCCCTCAACCCCCATGGCCGTTCCCACCACGTCTGGTCTGGTTCGGCTGCAGCCGATCATGGAGTGGGGGGTAATGTAACAACCACAGTTTAATGCACCTCCACATGTCCCCACCAGATGCCATTGCCCTCTCCATCCCAGTCACCTCTCCCAGCTTCAGTCAGTCACTCATTCAATCTCACAACAGCACTCTGATAACTCAGCACACACCTGCTCTCCATCATCTGCTTCTCCCACCAACCTTTATAAACCCCTCCCTTACTCTCACTCACTGTGAAGTTTTGTCAGTGTATACTACATCTCTGAGCAGCCTCCTTGTGCTTTGTTAAAACCTTGTATACTCGAGCTTCAGCTTTACCTGTAGACCACGGCCTTGGACTTCCTCTGATTCCCTGTTTGCCTGATCGCCCAACCCTTGTCCATGACCACGACCATGTGTTGCCTTGCCTTTGTTTGCCCTGTCCTACTGGTATCTGACCCATGCTTGACTGACCACCTCTACCTCACCCCGCAACTGGGTCCTCCGTTCCCCTGTCCCACGGACCATGACAGTGAACCCCTGAAAACTTCCACGAAACACAGTATCGGAGGCTGAAGTGGATGAATGGACAGACCCCCCAATGGAGCTGCACTGAGGGTGGTATAGGGAAAAGCATGATGTCATTGATGGTAACATCGGTAAAGAGGGAGTGAGGGAGCATGCTGGCTGAGGCCCCCAGTGACATTTCTCACGCTTGTCAGTTCCTCTAGGTCAGATAGGGACTTGTGCGGTAAAAATCCACTCTGTTTTTGCTCACTCAGTCAAGTCACTGAAGCTGGGGAATTTATGTTTGTCTAACAACATAATTCCTGTTGTTCAGTCAAATTAACCAAGTCAGTCGTTTGCAGTCCAGAGCTCAGTCCAGAGACACTATCTTATCCTGGGTGAGAAATATTGTGACTCCTGCTGAACTGTTGTTTCAGTCTTGTATGGTTTTGGTGTCAGCACTGATTTTACAGGATATCGCCATCACTAACGATATCAAGACCTTGACTAAAGCGAAGCTGTTGAAGAGCATATTATTAACCTGAGAGGGAATGACCTGGAGGGATGTTTGAGCCCACAGGGGCAGGCTTGTTGTGATTTGTCAAGAGATTAAACAGAGATTTTATTTTCTTCAAAACTGTGATCAGCTCCAAATGACTCTTCCCTTTTGGGGATTCACATGGATAAATAGGAATCACCCGTTGACTGGGCTTACCTCTAGAACCTCTATGACATGAAATAATGTAGACAGAAGCAAGCGCCTTCTGACAAATTGCTGCTATTGCGCAGTGCTAGTGTCAGAGCACCGGTATAGCAGGCCGAACGAAAGCAGCTCAATTGGACATCACTGCAGAGCTCACGGGTGCTGGTTGGACATGAGAGATGATATCCTTTTGTATAGCAACCCAAGCGAATCTTGGCCTAATCCGAGCTTGCTGGTTGGGTGCTGCCCATTGGTATCCCTGATTGTAGATATAGTCACAGCAGCCAAGTCTGGGGAAGAGCAGTTTAGCTACATGAACCCCCCCCCGCTGCAATTCCTTTTTGGCTGTCGTGTGTCTGCATATGTCAGTGCCGGATGTTCTGTTCTGAATGGGGTGTTAACATGTTAAATATTAAAATGAATTACAATTAAGAGCACCTGTGAAGCTAGCACAGTAAACCTGTGTATCATTTGACTATGTGAATAACAAAAATAAATCCACCGGTGTTCCACAGCATTGAATAGTCCCCATTCTCCTCACTGTTCTCACACTGCTCCCTGGAGCTTACCCATGGTCTCCTGCCAAATTGCTCCTAAACCAAACAAGCAATCCAAATTTTTCAATGTTGTGTACTGATGACACAAAATATTACATATAATGTCAGACTGCATCATATTGGATCTGTTCAGCTGCTAAACAGCTGTCTCTGGCTTATGAAGATTTGCTACGGCATCCATAGCTTAATTTCAAGTTTATGAAGCTTTTATAACATAACGCTTTTCTGGCGTTTGCACAGTTGAGTGACAGTGGAATGACATGTTGTTGACTGCTTTTCTTACTTTTATAGTAACTTGGAATTTGTAAATAGCTCCTCCTTAGGGTTACGGTCAGGGTTTATTTCCTGTAATATTTTTGGTGGGAGGGAAGCTGGGGGGGTTCTTCTTTTTCTTTTTTCTTTGAAACGTACATAGATACACCAAGCCCATACTGGTGCAAAGCAAGAACTGAAACTGCACAGTTTGATAACCATTTGATTAGTATAAAGCTGACTAAAGCTTTTCCCATTTTTAATCAGAAAAAAAAGTTTTTGACTCCTACAGATGCCAAGGCCTCTAAGAGCACTGATAATGACTGTGTGCTCTCAGCTCGTCTTGCTCCCTGTACAGTACATAGATGCAGGCCCATGAAGTTCGGAGATTTTAGCTTGGCCCTATCTTTCAGACAATTTCTCTGGCTTTGGTGCAGCCTGTTCTGAGGTCTCCTCTGCTCTGTGTATTGACTCTGTTCCCTGTGGTCGATCTCTTTAAATGTTAAACATTAATGAATTGCAAATTTCTGCTAATAACCTTTACATTCTGATTAAGTGAGAGCTTTTAAAGTTCAGCAAACACCATCCTTGGTGTTCTTAAAGGAGAAATGCACACACACACTCAAACACTCTTGCACACACACTCGTCCACACAATCACACACACACACTCCCTCACACATACCCACCCACTCACTCACTCGCTTACTCTCACTCTTACTCCAAAATGCTGTAGGTGTCTGCATGCATGATTGTAACCTTTGTTTTGGTAGCTTAAAATAAAGTGCATCAACAAAACATTATGCTCAAGAATGTTTTTCTAATTCTTAACATATCTGTCCGTCCCATGAAATGGCTCCAGATTGATTTTGAATGCCAAACTAGAAAATAAATGAATACAAAAAACACCAGAATGGAATTGTGAAGGAGAAAAGGAGCCATCCATTAAATTCCTATGAAATATTAAGTGAATATATCTATATGTCCCCTTTATTTCCCCTTTTTTATTTTGTATGAAATATTAAGTTAATATATTTAATGTTAACATTTAGAAAGGCATGGCTCTTTATCTTTCTCTCTCTCGTTGTATCCCATTGCGCTCCAGTTACTCCAACCCTCTGCCAGCCCACGCCAACCAAGATAACATAATTAAATAATTAATAAATTTTACTCATGAACAGAAATCCTTTCTCAGAGGTCAGAGGTTGACATTTATTTTTGGATGGAACCTATTCCCTTAGACCATTGGTTCCCAACCCTGGTCCTGGAGTACCTCCTACCCTGCTGGTTTTTGTTCCAATCAAGCTCTCAGTTACTTAATTAAACACTTAATTCAACTAATAATTTCCTAAATCAGAGCATTTAATTATTTTAAACAGTAGGGATTTTAAGTTAAGTTTAGAATTGTATAAGTAACTTATTAAAGAACCAACTCTTTTATTACACAAATTAAAAAGTCAAATCTAATCAGATTGTTTCCTAAAATTAAGGTTAATTTAGAATTGAGAGCTTGGTTGGAACAAAAACCAGCAGGGTAGGGGATCCTCCAGGATCAGGATTGGGAACCACTGCCTTAGACAACAAGCAACTTTCACCCCCCTTGTCACTTAAAAACAGCCTAATGCAGTTACTCTACCTCCCTCTGTTTAGCACAATGGCATTAAAAGAAATTGGAAACATTTCTGTAGTGTTTAAATGAGTGGGTGAGAATGGCTCCATGACAGACTGTCATTAGACATTTCTCTGACTTTTATATATTTGTTTGTTTACTTTTCCTGTGATTCTTGAGCCCCGACTGAAGCAAGCCTGTGCACAGCACTGCAAGGCCGGCAGTAGGATGAATTTGGCAAGAGGGCATCATAAATGAGGCTACCGTACCACTGTTTAATATGGACAATTAACCATCAAGTTATGAAAAATGCTACACAGCTACATGCACAATATGTATGCAATGCAAAACAGTTGCTAATTACCAAAATAACACTTCCCCATGCCAATACAATGCATTTCCAATCTCAGAGAGTATTTTATTGTATTTCTCCCATAATACATCAAACTCACTGTCACGTTGCAGTGTTTTCACACAGTTGTGAGCACTGCTAAACTGCTAAACTGTTAATTAACTACTGATTATTAATGTTAGATATATTTTTTCATCCAGTTGTGCAGTGAAAACTTTTTTTTTTTACATTTAAAGTAAACCTAAATGGTCTAATTGACCCCACCCTTCTACTATGTGAAGGCCAATCAAAATTAGATTTGATCCAACTGGTAAAATGTTTGTGATTATGAATTAATGAATGGTGCAATGGAGTTGCATGATTGAAGCATATAGACAGTTTAATATTAATATTAATGAGCTTCCAGAAGTGAGCTGTGTGCCCTTGTTTTATGTTATTCAATGCCACTACACAGCACAACACATTGGGTGGGCATGACTGAGGGGGCAAATTGTAGGACAGAATAGGGATGCAAAACTGAGGGGGCACAATATTCCAGTTGAGGGGGCATTTGCCCCCTTTTGCCCCCCCGTGGCTCCGGGCCGGCAGCACTGCTCGCCTTCTCTGCATGTTCCCCCTTTCTTTCCTTTGTCCACTCGCAGACACATAAAATCAGGGAAACGAGGGAGTTACTGAAAGTAGCCAGCTGTTGTCACACAATCGTGGCTCTGCGTGTACACTGTCGGACATTAAAGCTACCTTAAAGCACGCCACACAAAGGAGGTGACATCTGGGTGATTGTAAGCCATTTCTGTGGAATGTGTTCTTTTCACAGCCACCCTCTGTTGATCCCTCCTGTCTTCCTTACCGTTGCTGTGCCTGCAAACCACAGACCTGCAAGTTGCAGTGTTCTGCTTAGTTTCATGCTCTGCCAGTACAATGGAAGCAACATTTCAGAGGGAACAGGTGTGTTTTGTTCAGTGCCTCTCGTCAGGACGGAGCACAGCACAGCTGGTTCTCGACGAGAATGACAGGCGTGTACAGTTTCCTTGCTCCCATGACCCAGGTGCACTTTCTCCCAAGGGACTCCCTTGCTCTTCCTCCTCCAGCATTGCCAGTTGACCTCCCTGGGGCTGATGGAGGGAAGTGTGCTGCTTGGACTGACATGTTCTCAGTTTGATCTTGAATGGAAACAAATTAACTTAGATTTTTAGAAGAAGTAGTAGTAGCAGCAGCAAGAGTAGCAATAGTAGTAAATGGTAGTATTTTTGCCTTTCAGCTCTGTTCTTCCATTCTTGTATCACCCCCCCAATGCTGGATGGCTGGAATTCATGGTAGTATGGAAGAGAGGGACCAGCCTGCACAAGCCTCCGGTTTCCGTGCTGGGCAGTTGGCCACTCACCATTCAGTATGTTGCATCTCTCTCCCTAGTGAAGACAATGTTACTAATAGGGAATGAAGTAACAACTTTTTTGTATTCTTTCTTGACTTAAGCACTATTGGGAACATAAGCACTCACATTGCTAGAGGTGCGCAGCTGTACCCCCACCTCCTCTCCTCATCACGTTTTGCTGGTCTCTCTTGACTGGGGTCCTGCAGGATCTGGAGGGTTGGTCAGTATGCAGTCCAAGTTAAACGTTTATGTTTGCTCCCAAGCCTGAGGTTACAAACTGTGTTTTTGCAGATCTGTGTAGGAGGCCTCTTGTCCTTGGCTTTTAGGTTTGTGTGTGTGTATGTGTGTGCGTATGTGTGCATGTATTCCTTTTTTTTTTAAATGCCTCTCAATGGTCTATAAAGGTTTCCATGGGAACAACTGAGAGTTCCAGTAGCCGAAAAAGACAGCCAGAGAGAGAAAGAGAGAATAAATTCTGGAATATTATGTAGCTAGTCTTGTAGAAACTGAGTCTGTCTTTGCCAAATGGGGTGTGATCTTAACTGTAAAAGTTGGCCAGTTCATGGGGATCTGAGATGGGAGGGGGGGGGGTTAAGAGTGCTAATATCAGAGATGTCCATGTCAGAGCAAGAGAACCTAAGCTTGTGTCCAAGTACAGAATAGTGGACTCCCTGGAGTAAATCAAAAGCAGGTAACAGCTGTGAATTGTGAATGACAGGATTGTTAAACATAACAAATAAAAAAAAAGTTTTACTAAGGACCCTGCTCTTTTTCATCAGAAATTGAAAAACTACACAGCAAATGTGTCAGTTTGGGCCTTGCATTTCCACTCAGTCACTAGCTTGCTGAGATTTCCCTGCTTCCATTGCAGATCATCCAAAGTACTGATCCTTGGCCCCCCAGCAACACTACTCCAACATGAAGATCCTCTGTGCAGTGACGCCAGGAGATTACTTGGAAAATACCCTTACGTGGGTTCGAGTAGGTGCTAATGCAATGGCCTGACCACCTTGCTGGTGCTACTACTGTTTGCAGTATCAAATCCTGTTAAGGGCACATGTTCTCTCACAGGGTCACTCTCTATCCTGGAGCCCGAGTAGATTGAAAATCCATTCTGCTGAAGGATTATGTGTTTTATGTCTGGTGTTATTAAGCTGTCCCTCGCTTTCATTTGTCACTCGTAGAGCCTGGGCCATTTGCAGGTCAGGAGTATAAACACAGAAACACAGGGGAGTTAGAAACATTATGATATAGACGTAGATAGATCCAATGACCCAGTCTTGCTTCAGGAGATTTTTGGTGTCTTTCCTTCTGAAAGAGCACAGGCTTGATCTGTGATTTAGAAGTGATTCTGCAAATGGACCATTTTAATGGATTAATTACCTAATTAATTAATTAATTAATCGCCAAGAAAAAAAATTGTTGAAGGTAAATGCCTTTATGTAGGAAAAATAAATCTTTTAATATCCTTATTTAACACAGGTATGAGATGAAGAGCAGTACAGAACGACAGGTGAGCTGTTTGCTTGGGGCTCTTACAGATCATAAACACTTTGAAGTGCAGCCATGTCCTCGAGAAATCTGAAGCATGAAGAGGGAATTAACTTCTTAAAAGTTTAACATTCTTCATGCATTGGTTAGCTCCTTGATATTTCATGCGACTGCCATCCCAGTCTGCGCGGCAGTGATTGTGGTGTTTAGATGAGCTGAGGCCTGTAGGGTAATGAGCATTTTGTTTATTTCCACTCAAGCCAGGAGACCTGAGCACCAATTTCTCTTGCTGTGCCCGAGTCCGCCAGTCAAGGTCAGTGGGGGGGAGACTTTATCCAAATGCAGATTGGACAGTCACAGTCAGCAGGTCCAACCTAACCAGATGTGGACTCCGTACAAATATATCTGCCTGTGCTGTTCACTTTCAATTGCAAGGCACTGTGTGTGTGAGAATGTTTGAGTGTGTGTGAGTTTCTTCTTGTTTTTTTTAAAGCACTAGTGGTCCTTTGTGGTCTACCGATCTTTGCACTTATTGTTATACTTCTGTTCAGTATCTCAGAAAGCACTTGGGCTGCTGGTGAGGCAGTGTCCTATGACTCTGAGAGTGGTCTAGCTATTGAACAATGCTGCTGTTTTAATATATTTCACATTGTCAAATTCATGCATTCAGCTTTGGTAGCATTCCTCCAGTAGCCCACTAACTGCCAGCTCCAGGGATGTGAGGAGCTGGAGAGAAAGGTGGGCGACATGCAACTGGGATCTTTTAAGAGCTTAGAGCTGCCGTCTGTCTTCCCAACAGCAGCTATTTTTGCTGGTAAAGTACCTTGTTATGGATGAGAGCTTTGCAGGGTTTCTGAGCCAGTTGCTCCCCCCCCAGCTTCTTCTTCACATAAAACCAGTTCTAAAACACAGGCCATGACTGATGGTGGAGGGCAAGGGGGGGTGGGTGGGGGAGATGGAGAGAAGGGGGATGGGTGTTGGGATGCTAGCTGTAACTACGGATGCATCAAGTGTCTTGGAGAGCTGAATACAGCTTGCTTGTTTGCATCATTTAACTGCTCTCGTATGTAATTGGTATAATCTGTGGTTTTATCTAGTACCGGTGTGCTTTTATCTGCTCTACGCCTCCACGAGCTGCTGCTCTGGCATTCACTTCCACTGCAAATGACCAGCGCACAGTGTCAGTATTTTAAATCTCAGCTGTGTATTGCACAGCGGGAATCTGTTTGTGTGCCTGACAGCTCCTGAGGCCTGTGTAGCCGACTGTATCTTTGTTGTATCTTTGCATTCTTAAGAAAATCGGATACGAGGGATTGTCAGGGCAGCCCATCTGGCTCATTGGGTTGGCAGCCACTAATTGATAGCAGAATTTCACCAAGCTGTTTGCACTATAGTGAGATCTAACTAAATATCCAAGATTTCCTTTAATTTATTTATTTAATTTTATGAAGTCCCCACAGTGTCTAGATTAGGAGAGTGACAAGTCCAAATGAGATAAAAACTGCGAAATCGTGTTTGATCACAGGTGTAGAAACATTTCTAGAAAGTAAACAAAGTCAGCTTCATCTGCTCAGCTGGGTCTTCTGTTTTAGTGCACTATGGGATATGTGTGTGTGCACGTGTGTGCTTGTTTGTGTTTTTCGTGTCCCATTTGGAACCTATATTTCCTTGTGACACCTGTTCATTAAACATCAAACTCCAGCTTTACAGAAGGGTCCAGAACGCCCACTCAGAGTCTCGGATAACAGTTACATGCAACAGAGTAGTCGTGATGTACAGTATTTACCACATGTACTTGATGCTTCTCCCAGCATATTGCGTGAGTGTTGTGTGGTTTAAAAAAAATAAGAGATACAGAGAGAGAGAGGGAAAAAAAAGACCAACAAAATGAATAAACCATCTTGTCAGTAGTCTAAGCTAAGTAGCATTAATCTATTAATCAAAAGAAATAGTCATACACAGCAGTCTGTCCATCTACCCAATTCATTATAATGGCATCTGTGGACACATTACGATTCTCCTAGTCTATCAGTACACAACCGTGGTCGAGCAGCAGTTCTGGAGGCACAGACATCTCTACTGCTCCTCTGCCAACCCGGCTCCAGAGAGCAAGGTGTGCTTTGAAAGTCTCTTCAGCAGCATACTCTCTATCCTGTTCCCGACACCCACAGCCCAATCCCTGACTCCCCTTCACAGTTTCCACATGCCTAGTGCCTGACACTCCCTCTCTCTCCTTTCAGTCAGAGCATCTGCAGCCCAGGTCTCCCAGTTTTTCATTGTCCCTTAATGGTCTCGCAGAAGACGGTGTTCAAGAGACTTACAGGAGTATAGAAACAGACCCAGTCCGGCTCAATGATGAAGTGCATCCGTGACTTTTCTTGCCTCTTTTTTTTCTGTTTCCTTCCCTGCCTTTCATTGATCCATTACTAATTAGATTAAAAGCCAGGTTCTTCTTGGGATGAAACTACAGCATTGGTGTTCAGAATTAAACTTTTGTGCTGGATGGAAATCAATTGATCCCGTTAATAAAAAGCAAATGGGAGTTAGACGTTCAGCCCTGTCGACACTTGCTGGCTTCCTCGCAGCTCATCTTGCTGATGCTGGCTAGAGTGTACAGACCCTGTATCTAAACCTTAGATTATATATATATATATATATATATATATATATATATATATATTCTAACTAAATCTAATCTAACTAATCTAAACTAAATAATACATTCCCTCTACACATGCCCGTTAAGTGGAGGGAGCTCTTGTGTTTGGTGCTCTAAATCAGATAACACTTAGACTCTGAGCAGTGTGTGTTCTGTCATTGTCAAATAATTCAGTAAGCTGAAACTGAAGTGAATCCTTGTTTTACATTCTTGCACAGCACCATGCCCAGAGCGGATTGCAATGGCACAATGGCACTGCTTTTGCAACCGGATTCATCTGCTCGTCTAGCTGCTTGGCAGAATGGGCAGAATTGTTATGAATATATGTTGATTTCTATTAATTCTACCCAAAATCCACCTCTTCTGGAGACGCAAATCAAAACTGCATGCAGGCTAAGACTGGGTAAAGGGTGGATGTTTAAACCACTGAAACACATTTGTGTGCAGGATTTGAATGGTACTCAGACACACTGTTTCCAGTTTTATGTTGCTCATAAGGGCCATTGTGCAGACATGGTTTGCCTCCCCAGTCTGTGGCGCATGTTTATTTTTTGTGGGGTCACTGTGAGATGCATGCATATGAACCTGCCAAGCGCGACACTAAACCCTTCTCATTATTTGTCTTCTCTCCCCTATAAACCTTCTCAATGACAGACAGCCATCAAGGCATCCCAAACGCAGTCATGAAGATAACAAACTAATGAGCTCCCCCAGTTATTCATTACAGCTTAGCATTGCATTGCTTTTCAACATTTCTCTGTACACAGACACTAGTGGCATCTCCTCTGCTCCAGTGCTCTGCATTTTCAGTGGGTCTCAATGAGGATCAGTCTCCTGCTTTACACCAACTGTCAAAAATCCTATCCTGCAAACCCACACAATGCATATATTTTGAAATTATATTAAACTAAAAAAATTGTGCAATTTGAAAATCAAACACACAAAAAACCCCACAAAGAAATACAACTAGCAGTTATTGATTAGGATGGAAACCCCCACTACCACCACCACAGCATCAGGCTCTCCAATAACAGCGCTATGTCGTCTTCATTCTGTGTACCTCTCTGCCGTGCCAGACAGTACCCGAGTGTTGCTCAACCTGTAGCTCGGCCCACTGGTTCCCAAGCAAGTGGTTTCGTTCCTCTCAAGCTGTCCTGTCTCTTGTTCCTCTGTACCCTACTTCTTCGCCTCTTCTCCTCTCTGCCCCTCATATCTTGCAGGAGCTCTGAAATGGCAGGCATTCTCTTTCACCACATGCACAGCCTCCCCAAAGAGCAGATCCTGCTTGTAGTTTGGGTCAGAAATCCTACACTGCTTCAGGAATCTTTCCTCTAGTCTCTTCCCCAGCTTGCTGTGAATGGATCCTGATCACCTCCTGCTTTAAAATTGCCGGTCATCCTTTGGGAATTGATTGTTTTTTGTGATGAGGGTAAACCAGCTTGGCAAAAAAATAAACCCAGAAAGTTAAACCCTGGCAATACATTCTTATTGTGCTAATTTATTTATTTAATTATTTTTTTCTACATCTGTCTCGTGAACACAACATTAAGCATTAAGGCACAAAAGTAGTTACCAGAGAACCAGGCAGGGTTACGTGTCCTGTCCTAATAATTTTTTTTGTTTATTTTTTTTTCTCTTATCACCTATAACAACCAAACATTAATCTTTACCACCTCCCCCTGACAGCGGAGTCTAAGCTGTTTTATTAGAACAGGGGAAAGAAATATGCCAATTTGCAACCTCAGTAGAAACAATAACAACAACAAAAGATTGCACGGAGAGAGAGACAAAGAAAGAAACAATTGAACAATATGAAAAAGAAGAAGAGGAAGCAGCACTGCTACCCTTTTGTGCTGTGCAATCACAAACATGAATTGGAATGCGAGTTAAAGCCATCAATCAGTTGACAGGCAGACAGAGCCTTACCTGTCTCTGATGGGGGGTGGGAGTCCTCTATCCATTAGCCAGCTGTGCTGAGGCTACCATCTTTTCTTGTGGGCTACAAGAGAGAGGGACTGGGGCTCACAGAGTCCCCTCACCAGGCAGGTTGCCTTGGCGTTCAGCCGCTCTCCTCCCTGCCTCCCAGGTCATTCCAGCTCGTCCAGGGCTGCTTCAGTGTATCAGCCTGCCGACTGAGAGGCGGGGAAGATTGCCACGCATGCAGACACACCAAGCAGCTCCTACATCCTTGGCCAGAGCCCTCTGGTCCACGGCCCCCCCACGAAGTTTTGCTCTTTTCTTTTCTTTTCTTTTTTTTTTTTATTGTGTGTGTGTGTGTGTCTTTAGGTCTGCTTGTGTGTGTGTGTGTGTGCGTGCTCGTGTGTGTGTATCTGTGGGTCTGTGTATATATGCGTTTGGCTCTCTTTTTTTTCTCAAAGATCCCTGGCTGTGTGAGGCAGTGGAGTTTGCAGGAACAGAGAGAGGGAGAGAAACAGAGAGAAAGAGAGCAAGAAACGAATGAAAGGTTGCTATTCTCCCCTTCTGCTTCATCCATCTGCATCTGTCAGTGCAAGAGTGGAGGAGGGAGTGTCCCTGGGCAGCCCATGCGTTGCAGCTGCCCCCTCCCCTGACCACAGACAGGTGAGGTTCCTTGGGGCTGACAGGGTGGAGGGGGGGTGCAGAGAATATTCCTGTGGTTCAGAAAACTCCAGGCATGCCTTCTTCCCGAGCTTCACTACTCATCCTTTGAGCTGCCTTAGTCCAGTGGCCATCAGTCACACCAGAGGGGATGTGAGTAGAAGGGTATCTGCTTTTCTTCTTCATAAATCACAGGGAGAAAGAGAATGCAGCAGGGTGAATTACAGAGAGCCGGCGGCAGCTCCTGTAGTCCTCTAAGAGAGCTCCATACACGTGCTCCTCTTGGCAGAAGGAAATGATAAGTAGTAAAACAAAACGATAAGACCTGAAAAATAAGATGAATCAAATTTAAAATTTCTCTTTGTACTGTGTGAATCTCCCGCCAGCAAAAGCTCAGCAGAGTGCTGCAGTCATATTTGTTTTTTGTTTTTTTCTTGTTGTTGTTTTGCCATGTAAAGAAGTTATTTCGTTTTTTCGGGCTGAAGCTCTGCTCTGCTGTGTGCTGCTGCCTGCTTTAAGACTGAGACAGAGAGAGAGAGAGAGAGAGAGAGAGAGAGAGAGAGAGAGAGCGAGAGCGAGAGTGGAGGGGGGAGGGGGGGAGAGAAAATGAGAGAGAGAAATCGCGAGTGCAAGCGAGAGCCATCCAAGCATACAGCCTAGGCAGATAAAGGACTGGGGACATGTACTGAGGACAGGGGGTGAATGCTAATCAGCATTTTCAACTCTGAGACTGAATTAAAGTATTCTGTTATTTTAAAGGCAGAGCTCCCTGGCTACAGACATTGTTACCAGGGAAATCCTTTCTGAGGATCTTGTTTACAGATGCTGTCCTCTCAGACCCACAGCATATAAGCACACGCATGCATTGATGCACCACACAAACAAACGCACAAAGGGGATCCGGAGCCAGACGCAGCACTGGCAGTTCACATGCAGACATCGCGCAGCTGCAGCCCTGACAATTCGCATACAGACATCACACAGCCGCAGCCCAGGCAATTTGTACGCAGACGTTACCCAGCCGCAGCCCTGGCAGCTCGCACACAGATGTCACGCAGCTGGAGCCCTCACAGTTCGCACACATGATGTTGTGCATTTTGTATGCAGCAGCCTCACGCATAGGCGTAGGTTTAGGGGGGGCGGGGGGGAAGCATCCCCCCCATGTTGAGAGAATGTTACATTGCCCCCCCCCAATAATGTGTACCCGGCTCCATAGGCGTAGGGGACACATCCCCCCCAATTCTGAAACCAAACCTACGCCACTGGCATCATCTACAGCATAACATCCAAGGCTAACACTTTGACAATCAAAATGAAAAGGATACTTTTTCTGTCTCTCTCGTTCTCTCCTTTTTTTGCCCTGAGCGTGATGCTGATGTTGAGCTCATGGAGCCTGTGCTCTGCCGGGTGAAGAGAAGGCTCGAGATTAGCCAAGCTGGCAGAGCCATTAAAGGGGGAACTGTTGAAGGGGATACTTAATAAGACTACCTGCATTTTATCCAGAACCTTTGTTATTAGTAGATGGTTTATTATATATCTTATTATTATTATTATTTTTTTTTTTTAAGTAAAGAGTTTTTAAACCAACGAAACCCTTCAAAGAGAAATGTGAGGGTACACCGTAGTACTGATCACATGCATGCAAATTACACAAGCTTAGTTGAACCTTTTAGCCCCCTTGCTAATCTAAAAGACTCCACACTGCTGAGTAAAAAGTGTATTACACATAACTCATGTTGAATTCTACCATAAGTGTGTGTTGAATTCTACCACGGGCAGGTTTTGATTAGTGTAAAAATCAGAAGCTGTTAGTAAATGAACAATGACACTGTAATGTCTTAATTGTTAGTACACTGACAAGTGTAAACATACAACAAACATGTAGCATTAAAGAAGACAAATGACAACAACAACAAAACAGCTTAAAGCACCCATATGGAAGTGCAGTTGATCCAAAGTTTTAATGTGTTTTTGTCTTGTGTCATCCACAAATGTTTGCATTGTCCAAAGTCCATACTGCTTTTAACTGTGTTTATTGATTATTTAATATTATCTGTCACTAAACAAGCTAATAACCTTCTTAGACTGAAGTTAGACTTCGTTAGATTAGATTACGTTTATATTCCCATTACGTTTATATTCCCATTCCTGTGTTCTGGGACATGGCTCTGTACTCATTTCACAGTCATTTCTGCAGCTCAATTGTGTTGAGAAAATACAAATAAAATAAATGTAATCTGAACAAAACAATACCAAGCAACATGGATATATTTATACATATATTTGGCCTGAAAATTCTGGTGTGTAAATGGAGTTGTTAGTTGGTCCGGTGCTGAGTGAGGGATTGCTGCTGGAGGGAGGCTAATCACTGTGGGCCAGCATACCTAAAGTGTGCACATTAAAATGTAATAACTCTTCTAATTATTTTTCAAAATGGAAATTAAACCCAATATCCAAGAGCAGGAGAGCGACCACTGAAAAATAATTGTGGAGTGCTTGCACTTTTATCTATATCTTTTTTTCCTCGAAGAGTATGTTTGTTTTGAAGATATAGCCTTCAGCTGCTGGGCCTTCAAATAAATCTGAAGGTGCATTGCTTCTTCACAATTTGTAGCTATATCCAATTCCTGGTGAACACAAGCAAAACAAAGAGTGAGAGTTTTTTTGTTTCTATCGTCTCTAAGCTATGAATGCATTTTTGTAAATTGAAGGGGTTCTTTGATTGCCTGTGTAGCAGGTAAGGCTGATCATATGCTATGCCTTGCAGACTGTGCAGTGCATTTGCTGGCCTGTTAAGAGTGGGATGTAGATACCTCTTTGTGGAGAAAAAGATAGGCATGTTGCGATTAAGTAAGCAATTTAATTGTGAGCAGTTGCCTGAGCTAGGGACCCGAGCTGCACTTACTGCCAACCTGTCACACATTTTTGTCTTGTAATCTGATAAACTTGCACCAGTTCATTTTTATGTCCCCTGTTATCTTTGTGTTTGCACCAGACCCAAGATTAAAAGCCCCTGGTCAAGCATCCTTTGAGAATCCCAAGATCAGCAAGTAATTTATTTTCTCTGTTACATATACTATATTATTGTGATGAATGATAGAAAGAAAGAAAGAAAGAAAGAAAGAAAGAAAGAAAGAAAGAAAGAAAGAAAGAAAGAAAGAAAGAAAGAAAGAAAAAATAATAAATAGCTTTTTTATTATTCATATATGGGAATGGGATTTTGGCTAACTAACTTTCAATATGTGATTGTCGACATCTTTGAAAACAAACTGCCGTAATTAGTGGGAAGGTAGGCCCTGGAGACGAGTCCCTGAGAGAGGGGTGAGGAGAGCAATGGGGGAAGAAACGCCAAAACAAAGAGTGATGAAGTGGAGCAATCAGCACAGACGCAGCATGTGGAGCCCTGGAGGACAGACACCCGGTAGTGGACGGCACTGACTGGGATATGGAAGACTGAGGACAAACTCTCAGCATGGCCTGTCTCTGTCTCACTCTCTTCCAAGAGTGTTGCCTGACCACATTTTCCTCCTTTTGTTATGAAGGCTTCATTTTTTCTTCGGATAGGTAGTACTTAACTGCTAATCCAAAGGCAGTTTAAGAGGTATATCCCCTCCCACTGACTCCAGGATCAATAGGTTCAATCTTTAATGTTTTTTTTCAGATGTCCACAGGTTTTCCCATCTATCTGCTTTGTGTATGTGTGTGGGTGTGTGTCAGGGACTGCGTCAGAGACCTGCCTGCGATTGTCAGGGGAATACAGCTAAAAATAGGCACCCGATGATGGAACTCTAGCTTGATCCCTCCCAGTGCAGAGAAATGCGGTAATGAAAACGTCACATTGGTTTGTCACTCTGAGACACTTTCACAGCTCAGTGGCAGCCTGGCTTGCACACTTATGTTGTAAGTTCCAAAGCACAAGCGTGAGAATCACATATTTCTCTATTATTTATCACTCCAGTGAAAGAAAATTGCTGCACTTCTCTTTCTCGTGGCCTGCCAATCTTTTATTTGTTTATTGTTTACGTTTTTTTGTGGTCCTAATAAATCCAGTGGCTTTCTGCGCCTGTTCACTGTATTGTCTAGACAGAACAGCAAACTGTGTGCAAAACGTGGGAAGCAGAAAAGAGCCTTCCAGATTGCCGTGGGGTGTGTGTGATCCAGTGTCTCAGCCTGGGCAGTTTATTTAATGAGTGGAACTGCTCCTCATCGCTAAAGGAAGACCTTGAACTTGGGGGGACAGTACAGTGTATTCTTAAAGCCCAGGTCTGCACAGGTCCACTAAGGTAACTCCCCTCAAACGTCTAAGGGGTCAAAATGTAATTTTATTAAAAATATATTAAAAATACAGTTGGAATACCTTAAACCAGGAGCAATAGGTGGAGAAAAGCCTCAGCCTGTACCTCAAACAGTTTCTACTGTAGGTTGGTTTAGAGATGGTAACAAAAGGTATATGCAACCCCAGTTATCTGAAAAAGAGAACACTGCCCAAAGTGGGAGGGGTTAAGCTATTTTCCATAGTACCTCATACAAAACATTTTTCTATCAAAGCTGCTTAAAGGTCCGTGCATGTGTCACTCAAACAGCCCCTTCCTGTTTCCTGTTTGTATAACAAGTGACGCACACTCCCGAACTTCCTCTTTGCCGGGAGACTAAACTCCCGAACTACCTTTCAGCCTTTGGGCAGTGCTTTCTTTTTAGATAACGCAACCTATCATTAGCTTTCAATTTGAGAACACTACCCAAAGGGGGAGGGGTTATGGTATAACCATTGCAAGGGAGTAGGGCAACAGACTGGTAAGGAAGCCTCAACTTTACCACAGTCATTTTCTACTAGGATAAATTGAAACAATACAGAGAGGGGAGGGCGAACAGTACCTTCACCCTATCACATTTCTTGCAATCAAACTAACTATATGCAAAGCAGGGCAACAGGACACCAGCTCCTGTGCTCATTCGCCCATCAAAGGAGCAGACACCACCTGCTCAACAAACACAGTTAGGAGTGAGGCGACAGCAAGGTCCACTTTGCTAAAACAGAATACAAATTAACTATGTACAAAGCAGGGCAGCAGGACACTAGGCCCTGTGCTACTTCGCACCGGAGCAGACACCAGCTGCTCAGCACAGTTAGGAGCAGGGCAACAGATGATCTACTGCACCAAAGACACACATAAATATACACACATATATACAGCGGGCTAGACAGGACATCCCTAAATAGCCTCTGCTGAACACAACAAACAAACTATATACAGGGTGGCCTAGCAAGGCTAAAGCACATGCGTGGCCACGTGAACAAACCCAGGGGTCAATTCCGCTCTACAGGGCAATATTCACAGAACCAGCAGCAGGGCCTGTGGGTGCTCGACTGAAGAGCATAGTCCAGCAGGAAGGGAAGTGGTTCATTCAATCACCATTCTAGAGGCCAGACCTACGAAGATGTGCTGACACAGGGGAGCAGGCAGGTAGATTGTACACAATGGCCAAGAATCTGTGTCTCACAGGGCTACTAAGGCCACTGAAGCCAAGGATTGCCAATAGAAGGGGCCAGTCCTGTCGTATCAAACCAATAGAAGCTAATAAAAGTGTGCGACCATGGCAATAGTGTCCACAATCCAAAGCGAGAGGAGATGTTTAGAGAGTTCCTAGCCCTCTGCACTACATAGGACACAAATAATTGGTCCAAGCACTGACTGTCCTTAGTGCAGTCCATGTAACACCTGAGCATGAGCACAGAGCATAGCTGGTGCAGCCGACTCTTCTCCTCCAAAGACAATTTAATGATATATTTTAGTAGCATAATCGATAATTCAATTTCTGAAGATTTTAAATATATATATATAACATAGACATACACACACACACAGTACTGTGCAAAAGTTTTAGGCAGACGTGAAAAAATGCTGTAAAATAAGAATGCTTTCAAATATAGAAAGAAGAATTGATTCTGTTTTGAAGGCAAAGGGTGGTCACACCAAATATTGATTTGATTTAGATTTTTCTACTGTTCACTCACTTTGCATTTTGTTAATTGATAAATATAATGTATTAATGTGTATTTTTGAAAGCATTCTTACTTTACAGCATTTTTTCACACCTGCTTAAAACTTTTGCACAATACTGTGTGTGTGTGTATGTCTATGTTATATATATATATTTAAAATCTTCAGAAATTGAATTATCGATTATGCTACTAAAATATATCATTAAATTGTGTTATATGGCATTCACATATTAACTCGATTAGCATTGCCAAAGCGCAGCAGCATTAGCATTTCACCGCTGGTAGTCTGCTCAAGTTTGCTAGTAGAGTCGAGGTCCGGCCTCTTCACTGACTTCACTTCCCGTTTGGTAGCATAACAACAACCTTAATCCTTAGTATGGTACTAAAACTGGGGATCAGCTAGTCTCCAACTTTGCTCTGCCTCTTTTTTCGTTGCAATAGGTACTAACTTTAGTATGCAGTTAGGGATGATCCTGAGATAGTACCATACTAGCTAGTACGTAACTTAGTACAGAGCTCTGTACTAACTCTGCAAGTTCATTGCAATTGACCCTATATGCTAAACACTGATACTATAGGTCACACCGTTTTCCTTCTAGCCAATCAATATCTGATCTCGTAATTTTAAACCAATTCACAAATGAAATACAGTCTTATTTAAAACTGTCAAAGTGATGGTTAGGTGTGTACTACAGAAAAAGCATTCCGAGTACTTTGGATGCAGCAGGTGCAAAAGTGCTTAAATTTCAAACTGATAAAGGGAGAAGTTGCTGTATCTCCTCATCCAGTGGTAAACGAAAAACAGAGTTTGCACAGGACTGGTGATGCCCGCAGACCAAATCAGCAATAGACGACTCAGTCCTCAAAATGTGTGCTGGAGATCTTTGGCCGTTTAATTTTGTGTTTACATGCCTGTAAACAGACTTCCTACAGAAAACTACCATGCCCAGAATGCATCACTTTGTCGGTGTGTTTACATGAGGGGTGTTCATCTGTGCAGATTCTGACCATTTAGCTAATGAATGCTCAGACTTTAAGCAGATTCTGTGCAGAATGAGTAAAGTCTGCTTTTCGCACCCCATGTATGCAGGGTGCGAATCGTAACGTTACAGTTTGAAAAGATATGGGGTTATGGTGAAAACAGACTGTACTTTCCACAAAGCAATAATTGTTTAACATTTACATCCTGAACACCTGAAATATTTTTGTATTCTATTTTACTTTATACTTATTTATTTCATAGAGCTTTATTTATGTTGCGTGTTAAAAAAATTATTTGCACAATAAAAAAGCTTTTCATGTGCATACTATGTCCAATGCCTTACCCTTTCAGGTTTTATGAGGTTAAAAGCAACCTTTTGTTATATTTGTATTATTATTATTTGAAGGGCTCATAAAATGTAATTCAGAATATTTTTATTTTTGTTTATCTTAATATCTCATTGTGGAAAATATCGCCCACCCTTAATTCTAGCATGAATAAATGATCGATTACATTTTGGAAATATATAGCTAAACATAGCTTTTAAGATTCCATAATGGAGTAAGAGGTTATAAGTGTATAATTGATAGGTACAGCTGGTAGCCTATTGAAATTCACTATATAGATAGAAAAGTAATGGTACAGGATGGGACAGGATTTCTTTTTGACAGGATGGGATGGGAATTAAATATATATATATATATATATATAGGACAGCACAGGATGGGGAAAAATTCTGAGGGGACAGAATGGGACAGGATTAAATTATTAATGTTTGTCATGGGATGGGAAGGGATGGGATGGGACATTTTTTGATGGAACAGAATGGGATGGGATTTAAGTTCCCCTGTGAACTGTGATTTTCTGAGAATTATTATTATTATTATTATTATTATTATTATTATTATTATTATTATTATTATTATTATTATTATTATTTTATTTCTTGGCAGACCCCCTTATCCAGGGCGACATCAGAAGTAATGGAGAGCTGTGAACATCTGACTACCTGCACATCTCTCCTGTTGAGGGAACGTGCCCCAGAGAGTATACAAGTAATTTCTGAAGTCTCAGCCAACGAAAAAAACTTAGAAAAAGCTGAGAGGTGAAAAAGTGGGGGGAAATGCCTAATCAGGAGTTTAGTTGTGGTGATAGATGGTGTTTGATGACACCCCATGCACAGTGATGTTAACTAACGAGCAGTGTACCTGGTCTGGGGCGAAATGGGTATTTTTAACTCCGATCTCATTTTGTAAAAGAAATAAAAAGGGAAAACATAAAATGGAATACAGCCTCATATAAATCAAGCCAAGACAAATACTGTGGGCAATGCATGTATGACTCCATAATGCATAAGTAAGCAGTTTGTGTATGGCCTGTAATGCAGAATTGCTTTTGACACATAGCAGCCAGGGAATGTAAATCTGTGGGCTTGATGGGTATTTTCACTATTCCCTGTGGCACCCTCTTCCCTCTCCTCTCCTGGTGACCTTTGTGTTAAATGTCAGATGCCCTTCATCAGCAGGGTGACCTAAACAGCACAGACAGTTTGGAGGAACAGACAGTTTTGCACTGCAGAAGTCTTAGTTGGATTTTCATTTATATATCAGAGATGGAGTCAAGACTAGGTGTCACAATACCCAGACCAAGACCAAGACCAAGCCTGTTGAGACAAAGACCAAGACCAAGCCTGTCGAGATCAAGAACCAAGACAAAGACCAAGCTTGTAGAGACCGAGACCAAGACCAAGACCAAGATCAATATACCTGTATGCGACCAGCCTTATAATCTAAATAACATTTTTAATTCAAACTAGATTCAATTATAATAAAAAGTTTGTAATGCTTTTTCAAACAAATGCAAAAATCCAAATATATATATATATATATATTCCAAACTGTTGGTGCATTAGCAAGGCTAAAAACAAGAATATAGTGGATAAATAAATACAGCAGATCTGGGTTTCCCTCTAAAACATTAAGGACTGGTTTAATAAATGCGTCCATAAATGCCATGACTGAAATGTGCACACTTAAATTATAACCTACTATATTGTAGCTGGATGATTAATCGTGAAACGTGTGTATTTTGTTTCTGTAACTTACCCTGGTTAAGGACATCTGCTAAGTAAATTATAAATAATATGGCAAAAAGTGTTGTTTGCAGTTACAAATCTGCAGAAAGAGTAATAATAAAAAGTCACGTTGTGCCGTTTAAAATACATATATACAAGCACAAATGATGATGATAATAATACTAAATAGCAAATATGTACTGTTATTGTTGCACAGGGAAACGTATTCTTATGGGGATGTGCTTGTCTGAATATAATGTTGTCTACACACGTTTAGCTCTTCCTAATATCTGTTACAAAAATGTGTATTTATTATGCTGTTTACAATCATGCAAAGCAGAAAGAATAAAACAGAAACAACAGTCCTCTCCACATCAGGCTGTATTGCTCATAGTGTTGTTCTCTGTCTTTGTTTTTAACACGAAACACAAGTCAAACCCACAATCGCTCTGCTCCTCCCATAAGAGGGACAGACTTCACAATGGCCTGGTTTTACAAAAAAAGCTTTGGGACGCGTCCGGCACGGCATGGCATGGCATGGCACAGACACTTAAGACCATGGAACCGAGGCATAATTGTAGGGTGCCGAATGTAAAATAATGCATTGTTTTTCTTTACGCAGATTTTAGAAATAATTAAGCCTTTTTTCACACATTTGCTAATATTTAGTTATCTTTCAAGTTGGAAGCACTACCCAAGGAGGAGAGGTTTCTGTGCACTTCCGTAGGAATACGATTGAAATGTCACTATCAAAGCTGCCATTGGCCCCTGTGCCTGTCACTCAAACAGGTCCTTTCCCACTTCTTGTTTGTATAAAAGTTGATGTTTGCACAGAATCTTCCTCTTTTGCCTCTTTGCAATGAACTGAAAGCAGCTTACTAACTAACAGCTCCGTACTAAACTAGCATGCAAGTTTAATACCAATTGCAATGAACTTGGCGGCTGAAGTTAGTCCCCAGCTGTGGACTAAAAAATTTCTCCATTGCAACAAACCCCAAAATCACTGCAGCTGTCATCTAGAGAAGACTAAGCACAGTACTAATTTAGGGTCGGATTAAATCAAAACTTTGACCCACCTGATAAGAGCAGAGTAAAAACCTGTACATCATAGCAGTTACATTTATGATTAGAAGAAAGTGGCATCTTACTGAAAATGGAGCCGCAACTGAGTACAGTTCTGTAGTTTTCTATTAGCAGGTGGGTCAAAGTTTTGATTTAATCCGGCTCTTAGTCCTACTCCAGCTACGGACTAACTATGGAAAGTACCGTAGTAAGGGGAACAAAATGTGAAAAATCACAATGTATTGACTACTTTTGTAACTGGACTATTCATAACGCCACTGTCATTATTTTATTAGACTTAAGTGCGGCTTTTGACACAATTGACCACCAAACTTGATACACTGCTTAGGAAACCTTGTTGACCTATCTCACCATGTTCTGTCCTGGTTTAAATCATATCTGACAAACAGACTCCAATATGTACAGACTAATAAGAAACACTCAAATGTAACTGAGGTTAAGTACAGGGTACCACAGGGCTCAGTCCTCCGACCTATACTTTTTTCATTGTACATGCTCCCTTAAGGTGATGTTATACGATGACGTAATATTAACTTTCACATTTACGCAGACGACACACAATTATATTTGTCAGTAAACCCTATACCATTAACATGGACACTAATTGATTGTTTTCCTTGCTCCCTTTCCCGTAGCCCTAGTCTGTAACCCTACATCTTGACAGCACTTAGCTTTCACCGTCCAGGATGTAGGAAGTCTCTTACTGTACTTGTGTAAATTGTAATTGGAATTTGTAAAATGTATTATTTTGAATTGCTATGTTTTAGCTAAGTTGAATTTGTAATGATTGATGCCTTGTACTTCTCTGTATTTTTGCACTATGTTGTAAGTTGCCCTGGATAAGGGCGTCTGCCAAGAAATAAATAAAAAAAATATATAATAATAATAATAATAATAATAATAATAATAATAATAATAATAATAATAATAATAATTATCTGCTGTCTGTCCGAGATTAAAACTTGGATGAAAAGTAATTTTCTTGTGCTTAATTCTGACAAAACAGAAGTCTAAATTTTAGGGGACAAAAATGTAACTGTTCATCATACACTGACAAAACTGAGTAATTATAACTTTCATTTCTACCCTAAGGAGATGGCACGAAACCTAATCTATCCTTGGAATCACACATTCAGAATGTGTCAAGATCTTCCTTCCTCTAGCTTAGAAACATTGCTAAACTAAGATCTTAAATGTTCATTTACTTTATTTTAGATCGGGTAAACTGTTAAAGGTCTATTTTTATTTCACTTTATTGTATTATTTATGTATTTTTAATTTTGCTGTACATTTGTATGTTTACCAGGCTGTAAAGCATTCTGTGGCTACCCAGTGAAGGGCGCTAAACAAATAAAAATTGATTGATTGATTGATAACCATAAATCTGTTTATTATTTTATTTTTATTTTTACATATAAAATACATTTACTTTCTTATTTCTGACATTGACAAAATATATTTAATGTATTTAATTGGTTGGTGGCCTACTACCCTCAGCCCCCCGGCCCCCGGATCCGCATCATCTGGTGTTCCTGGAAACCCCAGCACACACAGTGTGGTTAAGCCTACGGGCCTAGGCAGCGTTTGTATCCCACATTCCGCTGTCTGGATACACAGTGTTCTGGTTTGGTGTTGCAGTGTTCCCGTGTTCACTAGCGGTACTGTGTGGAGATGCACTTACAGTGTCCAGTCCCTCTAGGGGCTCCACTTGTCACAGCAGCATCCCAATTACTGTGTGCCCCTTGGTCCATTAATAACTATATGATCCAAGGATACTATCCAGTCTATTTTTTTGTTCCCAAATTTTCAGCTTCAACCACATCGCTGGGGAGTCTTGAAGCCCAATTTCCATTTGTGTCCCCGGGTCCATGTGTCCCTGCTGATCTGGAAAAGCTCCTCTGGTTTGATGTGGTCGATGCCTTTCATGATTTTGAAGACTTGGATCAAGTCCCCACATAGTCTCCTCTGTTCCAGGGTGAAAAGGTTCAGTTCTCTCAGTCTCTCAGTAGGACATTCCCTTCAGACCAGGAATAAGTCTTGTTGCTCGCCTCTGAACTGCCTCTAGAGCAGCGATATCTATCTTGAAGTGTGGTGCCCAGAACTGTACACAGTATTCCAGATGAGGTCTAACTAGTGCATTGTACAGTCTGAACATCACTGCCCTTGTTCTAAATTCTACACTTTTTACAATATTCCCTAGCATTCTGTTTGCCTTTTTTATTGCTTCCCCACATTGTTTGGATGGAGAAAGTGAGGAATCCACATAGACTCCTAGGTCTTTCTCATGCGATACTTCATCTAGTTCTATTCCTCCCATAGTGTAATTATAGTGGACATTTTTGTTACCTGCATGTAATACCTTACACGTCCACATTGAACTGAACATCATCTAAGTCCCTTTGAATAACCTGTGCTGCTGAGATTGTATCTGCTGATCCACCAATTTTAGTATCATCTGCAAATTTGACAAGGTTGCTAAATATCCCAGAGTCCAGATCATTAATATAGATTAGAAAAAGCAAAGGCCCTAATACTGATCCCTGTGGAAGTCCACTAACAACCTCACTCCAGTTCTTTCATTGACACCCTCTGTTTCCTATACATCAACCAGTTCATAACCCATGTACTTACATCACCCTGAATGCCTACAGCTTCCAATTTGAGGATCAGTCTTTGGTGTGGAACCTTATCAAAAGCTTTTTAAAAAGTATATCATATCATACAGTGCATCCGGAAAGTATTCACAGCGCTTCACTTTTTCCACATTTTGTTATGTTACAGCCTTATTCCAAAATGGATTAAATTCATTATTTTCCTCAAAATTCTACAAACAATACCCCATAATGACAACGTGAAGGAAGTTTGTTTGAAATCTTTGCAAATGTATTAAAAATAAAAAACAAAAAAAGCACATGTACATAAGTATTCACAGCCTTTGCCATGACACTCAAAATTTAGCTCCGGTGAATCCTGTTTCCACTAATCATCCTTGAGATGTTTCTACAACTTGATTGGAGTCCACCAGTGGTGAATTCAGTTGATTGGACATGATTTGGAAAGGCACACACTTGTCTATATAAGGTCCCACAGTTAACAGTGCATGTCAGAGCACAAACAAAGCCATGAAGTCCAAGGAATTGTCTGTAGACCTCCGAGACAGGATTGTATCGAGGCATAGATCTGGGGAAGGGTACAGAAAAATGTCTTGCAGCATTGAAGGTCCCAATGAGCACAGTGGAGAGGAGAACCTTCCAGAAGAACAACCATCACTGCAGCACTCCACCAATCAGGCCTTTATGGTAGAGTGGCCAGATGGAAGCCACTCCTCAGTAAAAGGCACATGACAGCCCACCTGGACTTTGCCAAAAGACACCTGAAGGACTCTCAGACCATGAGAAACAAAATTCTCTGGTCTGCTGAAACAAAGATCGAACTTGTGTCTGGAGGAAACCAGGCACCGCTCATCACCTGGCCAATACCATCCCTACAGTGAAGCATGGTGGTGGCAGCATCATGCTGTGGGGATGTTTTTCAGCTGCAGGAACTGGGAGACTAGTCAGGATCGAGGGAAAGATGAATGCAGCAATGTACAGAGACATCCTTGATGAAAACCTGCTCCAGAGCGCTCTGAACCTCAGACTGGGGTGAAGGTTCATCTTCCAACAGGACAACGACCCTAAGCACACAGCCAGGATAACAAAGGAGTGGCTACAGGACAACTCTGTGAATGTCCTTGAGTGGCCCAACCAGAGCCCAGACTTGAACCCGATTGAACATCTCTGGAGAGATCTGAAAATGGCTGTGCACCGACGCTCCCCATCCAACCTGATGGAGCTTGAGAGGTCCTGCAAAGAAGAATGGGAGAAACTGCCCAAACATAGGTGTGCCAAGCTTGTAGCATCACACTCAAAAAGACTTGAGGCTGTAATTGGTGCCAAAGGTGCTTCAACAAAGTATTGAGCAAAGGCTGTGAATACTTATGTACATGTGCTTTTTTTGTTTTTTATTTTTTTTTTCAAGATTTCAAACAACAAACTTCTTTCACGTTGTCATTATGGGGTATTGTTTGTAGAATTGTGAGGAAAATAATGAATTTAATCCATTTTGGAATAAGGCTGTAACATAACAAAATGTGGAAAAAGTGAAGTGCTGTGAATACTTTCCGGATGCACTGTATATAATAATGGGAACTCCGTAAACAGAGTGCTATAATGAATTAAGGCTGTAGAGCAATTTGTCTGTAGGATACTGTATTTTAATAAGATAATGTTTATATCTTAATGACTACTTCAATTAAACAACAAAAGACACAAATTAAAATTGTATCTTACATGTTCTAAACATGGCTGTGAACTGGACACTTTATTTTGTTATCATTTGCTGTATGTAGAATATTTTTTTGTAAATAAGCTGAGCTGTGTGAAATCTACACAACAACATATTAATGGTATAGAGAAATAATACAAACATTGTTAGGCTACATAAGTCTCCAATAAAAATGAAACAGTGGACTTGCAGTTCAGAGCACTTTTTTAGCAGTTTACATATTGTTGCTGATTTGATTTACATGCTGAGATTGCTACAATGACGGACATGCCGAGACCAAGACCAATACCAGAGGTGTCAAGACCAAAACCTCAAAATCTGGCCTCAATGCTGGTCTCGAGGCTAAGACCAGGTCTCAAGACTCCATCTCTGATATATACACTCACCTAAAGGATAATTAGGAACACCATACTAATACTGTGTTTGACCCCCTTTCGCCTTCAGAACTGCCTTAATTCTACGTGGCATTGATTCAACAAGGTGCTGAAAGCATTCTTTAGAAATGTTGGCCCATATTGATAGGATAGCATCTTGCAGTTGATGGAGATTTGTGGGATGCACATCCAGGGCACGAAGCTCCCGTTCCACCACATCCCAAAGATGCTCAATTGGGTTGAGATCTGGTGACTGTGGGGGCCAGTTTAGTACAGTGAACTCATTGTCATGTTCAAGAAACCAATTTGAAATGATTCGACCTTTGTGACATGGTGCATTATCCTGCTAGAAGTTGCCATCAGAGGATGGGTACATGGTGGTCATAAAGGGATGGACATAAAACGATGCCCAATTGGCACTAAGGGGCCTAAAGTGTGCCAAGAAAACATCCCCCACACCATTACACCACCACCACCAGCCTGCACAGTGGTAACAAGGCATGATGGATCCATGTTCTCATTCTGTTTACGCCAAATTCTGACTCTACCATCTGAATGTCTCAACAGAAATCGAGACTCATCAGACCAGGCAACATTTTTCCAGTCTTCAACTGTCCAATTTTGGTGAGCTTGTGCAAATTGTAGCCTCTTTTTCCTATTTGTAGTGGAGATGAGTGGTACCCGGTGGGGTCTTCTGCTGTTGTAGCCCATCCGCCTCAAGGTTGTATGTGTTGTGGCTTCACAAATGCTTTGCTGCATACCTTGGTTGTAACGAGTGGTTATTTCAGTCAAAGTTGCTCTTCTATCAGCTTGAATCAGTCGGCCCATTCTCCTCTGACCTCTAGCATCAACAAGGCATTTTCGCCCACAGGACTGCCGCATACTGGATGTTTTTCCCTTATCACACCATTCTTTGTAAACCCTAGAAATGGTTGTGTGTGAAAATCCCAGTAACTGAGCAGATTGTGAAATACTCAGACCGGCCCGTCTGGCACCAACAACCATGCCACGCTCAAAATTGCTTAAATCACCTTTCTTTCCCATTCAGACATTCAGTTTGGAGTTCAGGAGATTGTCTTGACCAGGACCACACCCCTAAATGCATTGAAGCAACTGCCATGTGATTGGTTGGTTAGATAATTGCATTAATGAGAAATTGAACAGGTGTTCCTAATAATCCTTTAGGTGAGTGTATATACAGATGGGTGATGAATTAAAGGAAAAACCTGAATAAATGAGTGGAGGACTATAACAAATGCAGATGCCTCCAAAGGGTTGTACTGCATGATACAATTAAGCAATTAACATCCTATCATGCTCTGTGGCATGTATAAAAATAGTGAGTAGGCCCAGCTGACCTTGATTTTGTATCAAGATGACAAGAGGATAGGATCTAAGTAACTTTAAAATAGGGGTCATTACTAGGGCACGAATGGCAGGAGCTTCAGTCACAAAGATGCTCAACTGGCTAGTGTTCTTGCATGTATGGTGTACACCAAGAGAATGGTACAGGCCTGACTGCTTGACCCCTACAGTGAGGGGGTCCGGAGGCTCTGTTACGTTGTGGCATTTTCCTGGGGGGCATGGTTTGGGTCCACTTGTCCCCTTAGAGGGAAGGGTCACTGCACATAATTATTCTAAAGTGATCACCTTTATCCTATGGTGAAACATTTCTATCCTGATGGGAGTGGTCTCTTCCAGGATCACAGTCAGGCACGTGCACATATAGTCCCCATGGGGGGCATGAGCCCTTGCCCTTTTTCCCTGCAACTCTACAAGTATCCCCCCGGAGGTGTAGGGTGCCCCTTTTTTTGCTTGAGCCCCTGCCCCCCATGTCTATGCATGGCCCTGCACACAGTAATACTTTAATAAATACTATGCATTGATATTACAGTATAACAACACTGAAAAAAACCAAAAAAACGCATATTTAAAAAAAAACCTAAATAATTATAATCAGCAAACAAAATTATAATCGCTACAGCAAACGGGTGTTTTGCTCGCAAATGAAACTATAAACTACGCTGCCCTTGAAAGAAAACCATCCCTTGCAAATGAAATGGAAACCTTTCCTGTGTCTTCAATGTTTCTTTACAAATCCATTTTGAATCCAAAGCTCGACTGTAGTTTCCCTTTAGCGGCTTGAAACCCTCCAGTTTGTGGGCGGATATTGTAGTGATGTGATATCTTGCATGATTGCAAGGTGGTCAGGTTGACAGATTTTATTTTAATTACTCTGTGTTCCTGAATACATTGTGCATACCTGTTAGTGACTTTTCCTAAATATATGTATTATATATGCCTACAGCATTGTAGCTGCATAAACACAAAAATAAATAAGTTATAGGCTACTGGAATAGATCGTAAATACATTATAATAAATACTGTCTGGTCATGATCTACACCTCACCTGTCTACAGTCTTTAATGTGCTTGAAAAACACAGGCATTGTATACCATTACGTCTTCTTAACATGTAGTCAGATTGAGTGGACACAGAGTGATTACCCTGCAAATAAACACTTGTTTCATTGATTTGTTTTGAATGTGCAGTGTACGCATTTAGAATCTGCTTTCTTAATTCGAGAAAATATTGATTGTTGATCAATTAATTACTTGATTAATAGACCTGATTAATCGAGGCAGCCCTAATATACATATACATATATATATACATATATAGTGACAGGCCTGTCGCAAAAAGGGCTTGTATGTAGGCGGGGTATGGTCTTGAAACATACAGTAGGGAGGCAGGCAGAGGGTACAAAACAGGCTTGCTGTTTTATTGCTTCCCTCAATGGAGGCACACTGTGAAAACTAACAAAACAAAAACCTAGCTCTGTTCGAGCACTAACTAAACATAAATAGTTCCTAACTACAAACAATACAATAATAATAATGACAGTAAATGCTGAACACCGGGCAGACAGAAGTACAAAAGGGATAAGGCAGGTTCGTAATCAAAGTTTGTTACTAGAGGTAGGTTGTCCGGGGTTCAAGAGGGAGAATGGTCCAGGTCCAGAAAAAGGGTCTCAAGCCAGTGAATCAGTCGACACACATCTCCTCTCTCCTCTCTCCTCTCTCCTCTCTCCTCTCTCCTCTCTCCTCTCTCCTCTCTCCTCTCTCCTCTCTCCTCTCTCCTCTCTCCTCTCTCCAGCCAAGAATACACACCCTGGTCAGTTTCCTGCTTCCTTTTATAGAGGAAGTGGTGGGTGGAGCTATTGCCGTCAGGAGCCCTGCTGGCTTCTCGGATTTGTAGCCTTCGAGGAGAGGTTCTGTAGTCTCCTCCACTAAAAGTTCCATCCTGCCCCTGGCCGTGCCTCTCACACCGTCACTATATATATATATATATCTGTGACCACCTGTCAGTGGTCATAATGTTATGGTTGATCTGTGTGTGTGTGTGTGTGTGTGTATATATATATATATATATATATATATATATATATAACCTCAGTAAATTCAAGTCAATATTTGGTGTGACCACCCTTCAAATCAGAATCAATTCTTCTAGGTACACTTGCATACAGTTTTTGAAGAAAGGTAGGTAGGTTGGCCTAAACATCTTGGAGAACGAATCACATCTGTGGATTTAGGCAGCCTCAGTTGCTTCTCTCTCTTCATGTAATCCCAGACTGACTCGATGTTGAGATCAGGGCTCTGTGGGGGCCATACCATCACTTCCAGGACTCCTTGCTCTTCTGTACGCTGAAGATAGTTCTTAATTACTTTTACTGTATATTTGGGGTCATTGTCATGTTGCAGAATTTGGGTCCAATTAGATGCCTCCCTGATGGTATTGCATGATGGATAGGTATCTGCCTGTACTTCTCAGCATTGAGGAGACCATTAATTCTGACCAAATCCCCAACTCCATTTGTGTACCGCTCTCCAGCCCTTCGGCGAACAAACTGCCTTCTGCTACAGCCAGATATTTCAAATTTTGACTCATCAGTCCAGAGCACTTGCTGCCATTTTTCTGCACCCCAGTTCCTGTGTTTTTGTGCATAGTTCAGTCACGTGGCCTTGATGCCATGTCGGAGGTATGGCTTTGTGGCTGCAAGTCTTCCATGAAGGCCACTTCTGACCAGACTTCTCCGGACAGTAGATGGGTGTACCAGGGTCCCACTATTTTCTGGCAATTCTGAGCTGATGGCACCACTGGACATTAAGTTTCCTTGGCCGGCCACTGTGTCTACGGTCCTCAGCATTGCCCATTTCTTTGTGCTTCTTCAAAAGAGCTTGGACAGCATATCTGGAAACCCCTGTATGCCTTGAAATTTCTGCCTGGGAGAGACCTTGGTGATGCTACCTTGTGTCTTGTTGCTGTGCCCAGTCTTGCCATGGTGTATGACTTTTGACAGTAAACTGTTTTCAGCAACCTCACCTTGTTAGCTGAGTTTGGCTGTTCCTCACCCAGTTTTGTTCCTCCTACACAGCTGTTTGTGTTTCAGTTAATGATTGTGTTTCAACCTACATATTGAATTGATGATCATTAGCACCTGTTTGGTATAATAGTTTAATCATACACCTGACTATATGCCTACAAAATCCCTGACAAATGTACCTAGAAGAATTGATGCTGTTTTGAAGGCAAAGGGTGGTCGCACCAAATATGGATTTGATTTAGATTTTTCTTCTGTTCACTCACTTTGCATTTCGTTTATTGATAAATATAATCTATTAATGTCTACTTTTGCACAGTACTGTATAGATGAATATTTGTGTGTGTCACAAGCGGTTTGTGATGGACCTTAATTCACTAATTATATCATTATTACCTGATAATTGTTTTTTCTTATTTTTTGCTTAGATGTTAAACAGTGTTGGGGTATACTTATTTGTTTTCAACACTTGATTGTCTTTTAATTATTTAAATGCTTGCTTTTTCGTTTGGTGTGATATTACTGTAAAATAAGTAATTTATAAAGTAATTATCAAGTAATAAGTAATTATTTTGATTATTTGATTTATTGATGATTGGATTCACACGTGTTTAATTATTGTTCTTTTGCCAATAGCATGCCACCGAACTCAATTCTTACCTGGACTGATCCGCATTCTTTCTTCTAATTACCTCCATCTGAAATACATAAACAAGACATTTCTGCTATTATTGTTGGGTTTGTGTTATGAAACAAAAAGGGGAATTGAGTAGCTCATTCTTTATTTTTCTGTTATATTTGGGTTGAGGTTTTAGCATTTTATTCGCCCAGTACTACTAAAGCTGGGTTTTATATAGGTTTTATTAATTATCATTCCCCAAATATTGTGTATTGTTGTGCTACCAAATAACAGTGTTTGTGCCCTGTTTTGGTATAAAATCTGTTAAATACCCTTGTTGAATATTACCTGTCTGTGTAGTGGTGTTTTGGGGTCCCGTTCAGGCATGATTCTAGGATTTTGAAAATGGGGGGGCCGACAATTTGTAAAAATCCAGCAAAAATGTATCACCATATTTGCTACCATTTTCTAATGACTAAATTATTTTGAAATTGACATTATCACAATAGACCACACTGATACCTTATTGCCATTTACACAATACAATATAGACAATGTTTCCACCCGCCTCAAAGTCCCAAAAGTGCTTCAATATGGATACATCCCTAAGCATTTGTTCAGTGCAAGAGGGAATGGTATTAATGGGTCCCCTTAATATGCAAAAATAAAGACAATGCCTGATTGGACAGAATGGGTACACATCCCCCCAAAATCACTGGAATGCATCTTTAACACTGTGCATTAAGAAACCCATTTTAAACCATTAGGTAAAGTTACTGCTACACTGATAATTAGTTGAGATAACCAGACATAGCTAGGGTTTCCATATCTGAACTTTCAATAAAGAGGACATTCCAAAAGGTAGGGGTGGCAGTGGGGGACTGAAGGTGTAAAGTAATTAAGTGTTATGACCTAAAAAAATTAAAATAAATGAAAAACAAAATCTGAACAAGAAGTTACGAGTTTAACATTCAATCCCTGGACCCTTATGTAACATTATATAGGCCTACAGCGCAAATAAAAAAGAGCACTTAACATGAACAATTAGTATTATTTTTTCCAATTTGTTTTTGTATGTTTTAGTTAATAAATTCTTATAAAAAGTATTAACAAAATGCGATTATATGAAAATACATTTTAACAGTATAACAAGGTAATATAGTACAAATATAAAACTATGAAAAAACAGTAACAACAACAAAACACTGGAGATTTGAGAAGGTTTGAGAATATGTTCAGTCTGCTGTGACCAGCGCCTTTAACTGCTGTTGCCATTTCTTCATAGAAAATCTCTAAAATATTCTCTTGATTTTCTATTAATAATTGCCCTCCACAATCATGACTTTTCGCTGCCATGTCAAATTCTGCCCTCTCACTCATACTCTCCCATCAGATCTCAACCTAACTTTTCCTTTTTAAATTGTTAACACCCCAACGAAATAAAACCTTCCTGATTGGTTGTTGAAGTCTTTACAGATGTCAGTAATTTATTAACAGCCAATAGTGGTTCATAAAGGCTTGAAATAGGTGAACACTATCACCTTATACATCATCATTCATGTCTGATCGAACTGTAGCACTGCCGGAGCAGAAGGGTTAAACACGCACCCGGGAACTGTAGTTCAATGTTGGAAAAAGGTCTAGCAAGGCAAATCCTGGACATTTTTAGATCTGGCTTAACGGAGATTAAAGGAGCAAAAAATAGGACTGGTAAATACTGGCTATATGGTAACCCTAAGCTAGTGTAGCTTAGCTATCACCATTCAATAAATTGTCAATGTCACAGCAGAAATAAAATTCAGCACAGTAAGAGAATTTAAACGATTGATTTACCATAAACTATCTTGAAAATGACCTGTAGTGTGTCAGTGACTGTGTGCATGCGGAGTGTGCAGCGCAGCAGCAACAGGGGTGTGTTAAACTCCTCTCTCTTGTTTGGATTCTCGCCGGGCAATATACACACAAAAAGGACAACTTTGGTAAAAGAAACTAACGTACCCCACTCAGGGGGCCAATCAGATTTCAGCAGGGGTCCTGTTGAACCTGCCCGGGAAGAGAGTGAGTGGGAGTAACAAGGTCCTCTCTCATATTAAAAGCAGGTGGCATCTCACCCTTGAGTACACACTAGGAGGTGACGTGTGTGTGATTTCAATTTTCAGTTGCAGGGTAAGGGCTTATGTAAGGGCTTACAGTGAGGGAAAAAAGTATTTGATCCCCTGCTGATTTTGTACGTTTGCCCACTGACAAAGAAATGATCAGTCTATAATTTTAATGGTAGGTTTATTTTAACAGTGAGAGACAGAATAACAACAAAAAAATCCAGAAAAACGCATTTCAAAAAAGTTATCAATTGATTTGCATGTTAATATGGGAAATAAGTATTTGACCCCTTCGACTTAGTACTTGGTGGCAAAACCCTTGTTGGCAATCACAGAGGTCAGATGTTTATTGTAGTTGGCCACCAGGTTTGCACACATCTCAGGAGGGATTTTGTCCCACTCCTCTTTGCAGATCCTCTCCAAGTCATTAAGGTTTCCAGGCTGACATTTGGCAACTCGAACCTTCAGCTCCCTCCACAGATTTTCTATGGGATTAAGGTCTGGAGACTGGCTAGGCCACTCCAGGACCTTAATGTGCTTCTTCTTGAGCCACTCCTTTGTTGCCTTGGCTGTGTGTTTTGGGTCATTGTCATGCTGGAATACCATCCACGACCCATTTTCAATGCCCTGGCTGAGGGAAGGAGGTTCTCACCCAAGATTTGAAGGTACATGGCCCCGTCCATCGTCCCTTTGATGCGGTGCAGTTGTCCTGTCCCCTTAGCAGAAAAACACCCCCAAAGCATAATGTTTCCACCTCCGTGTTTGACGGTGGGTATGGTGTTCTTGGGGTCATTCCTCCTCCTCCAAACACGGCGAGTTGAGTTGATGCCAAAGAGCTCGATTTTGGTCTCATCTGACCACAACACTTTCACCCAGTTCTCCTCTGAATCATTCAGATGTTCATTGGCAAACTTCAGACGGGCCTGTACATGTGCTTTCTTGTGCAGGTGGACCTTGGAATCTGATTGATTGATTGCTTCTGTGGACAGGTGTCTTTTATACAGGTAACGAGCTGAGATTAGGAGCACTCCCTTTAAGAGAGCACTTTTCCAACAGCACTTGTAATATTAGTCCTCTATCCCTGCTAGATAGCACTTCAGCTTAATATGCTCCTCGTGTTCTTGATTGTTTTCCTCCTTGCTCCCTTTCCCGTAGCCCTAGCTTGTAACCCTACATCTTGACAGCACTTAGCTTTCACCATCCAGGATGTAGGAAGTCTCTTACTGTACTTGTGTGAATTGTAAATTGGAATCTGTAAAATGTATTGAAGTTGAACTTGTAATGATTGATGCCTTGTACTTCTCTGTATTTTTGCACTTATGTTGTAAGTCGCCCTGGATAACGGCGTCTGCCAAGAAATAAAAAAAAAATAATAATAATAATAAAAAACACCTGGGAGCCAGAAATCTTGCTGATTGATAGGGGATCAAATACTTATTTCCCTCATTAACATGCAAATCAATTTATAACTTTTTTGAAATGCGTTTTTCTGGATTTTTTTGTTGTTATTCTGTCTCTCACTGTTAAAATACACCTACCATTAAAATTATAGACTGATCATTTCTTTGTCAGTGGGCAAACATACAAAATCAGCAGGGGATCAAATACTTTTTTCCCTCACTGTATGTCCTGTCTAATTTTCCTCTGTGACCTTCATAATGGGGGCGGCTCTGCTGGAGTCATTATCTCTCCATTTCTCCTTGGTACTCTCTCGCCCTTTCTCTTTTCTGACTTTGCCCACAGAACCACACACTGACCATTTTTTATCTCACTGTCTCACGGAGCTCTGTATCAGCCTTTTCAGTGTCGGCTGGAAATTGAGGCCATTCGTCTGTCACACCCTGAAGCCAGTGCCTGATGTCACCTGGCAGCTGTTGACTTTGACCTGATAAGCCAGCTCATTAATGGTGGGATCCCGCTGGGTGCTCGTGCATCTGACAGGTTGACCCGGGTTGTAGAGGGGAGTCAGTGCCATGATGATGCTCTTTCTGAAGGAGGGGACACCATTGTATGCAAGAGAACAGTGAGATTAAAGTGAGATTTACCCATTTACTTTTCCAGTTTGATTTCACTGTAAACCCATCTTGAGTGTATTCAGGCATGACAACAATTTAAGGAAGTCATTCTTTATGGGCACAGTGTATAGTCACTGTAACGATGAGTAGTAAAACTGGCTTGCACTGGCTTGACTCTGTGAAATCTCAGATCAGTTACAGGCAGAGCAGGTTGCCATTGTCCCCTGACTCTACCTGATTATTCTGAAGGGATGTTGGCTGCATCATGGCAGTGGATTGATGATTCCAGTTCAAGGTGGTGTCCTTGTGTCTGCAAGGGGACTGGCTCAAACCTCAGAGCTTTACAATTGAGAGGATGACAAAAATGTTTTTCTTTATGGGAAGGAGGTGCAGGCTGTGTTTATCATGTTGCTCATTGAAACTCCAGAGCAAGTTTCACAAACAAATACATTTTTCTTGCTTCCTTTTTAGTTACATGTTTAGCAGTTATGTGTGTTCATTGAATTGTGAAATACTGACTGGGCAAAACACAGACAGTCACCCCCCTGAAACACGCACACACACACACACCCTTCCTGCTGTGGAAATAATAACAATTATGTCATTACAAAATAAAGAGACTCAAAGGTTATTGTATCATTCATTGTTTTGTTTGCTTATAAATCTATGAAAGTGTTGATTCCTTTTTCTATTGCTTATTGGTCTGTACTATCCTGCCCTGCTCTGCTGGAGAGTTTCTGTGAGACCATAACAGGAGTGAAGACTGTTCTGCCCCACTTCCTGGATCCCCAACATTCAGCATCAGCTACTGGCCTGAGCACTTTGTCTTAGATCTTTGTGCTTCCCTGTGTTTAGAATAGTGTCATTTTTTCCAATCTCTCCTTGCTGACTTTCTGTATCCCAACACCCCTCTTCTTTCCAGATCATGAAATCTACTGGAAAAAAGTTGTTTTTTTTCTCTCCCCTCACTCTCACCCCAAATACTTTAGATTCATGATTTTGTATCAAGACTAGAGGCTACAAGATCACAAATAGGACCTACCCTTGAGCATTTTTTTGATATTTGCACAAGTTGTAGAAATCAGTCTGACAATAAATTGTACTGGTTTGTAATTTGAAATTGGCGTGTAGATTGACATTCTATATACAGGCCTATATACAGATGTGGAACCTACTGTAATAGCTGATGCTAAGCCATTAAAACTTAATGATAAATTGAGAATAAGTGCTGATTGTTAATATTTTATTATCAACTCCGGGTAGTGTGGAAATAAAGACCAGGAGAATTGATCACTTATTATTTATTTGTTTATTATCACCCTTTTCATTTAATTATTGTGTTGTGCATTGTTTATTATTCACAATTGTTTTATTTATGAAGTATGTTCTTTTTGTACGTGCTTATTGTTTCTATTTTTATGGTTAATTTGGTATTTGGGTTGATTATTGGTTTAATTAATTATTTGCTTTTGTTGCCAAGCGCAAGCTGCCGGATCACATTCCCACCTGCACGCTTTCTCATTGGTTGCTTTTACCTGTGCCCCTATTTCTCTATTTAGTATTTAAGCCCAGGGAAATGGTCATTCAGGAGAGAGCAATGGACTACTGAGCAGGACATCTGGCGGAGAGGGGGACCAAGGCGCAGTGCTGGAGTGAAGGCTGGGAAAGCAGTGAACGGCGAAGATTTCTCCAAGCACGGATTATAAAGGGAGCTTTGGAAACAACGGACACTGGATTGCTGGAGATGACCGCGCAGGCTACGGAGCGTTAAGTACCCGGCTGTATTTCTTTAGAAGGGAATAATTAGAAAAGAGAAGCCACACGCTGCAGAGGTTGAACTTTCTTTATTAGGACTTTGTGGAGAGCGTTCCCTGTCCTGGGGTTAGAGCCTTTCCTGCTGTGATTGATTTTTCGGTCTTTGTGATGCAGACGGGTGACTGCGGGATAGAAGAAAAGCCATTCATGAATTACACTTGAATTCGTGCAATTGGAGACTTGCTAAAACTTGATCTTACCTGCAGTTGTTGGGGTCCCAGTTGGCCGACGGGGGTCCAACTCCGTTGCCAAGAGACTCGTGTCTCCTCCGAGAGGAAGGGGGGATTCTTCCGTGTGGTGTCACCTGTTGTGAACAGAAGAGACTGAAACTTGGACGTTGCTTTCTGTGTTTTATATTAGCAAATTGGGTTTTATTTATTCTACTTAGTCTTTTCTTTTGTTATTCTGGGTAGGGTTTTCAGTGTTTTATGTGCCCATTTTTATTAAAGGCATTTTAGTAAGTTTTAGGGATGCCAACTTCCTAGGGTTCTGCGCTAGTACAGTCTTCATGCCCTGTTCTGGCTATATATAATAAATAGCCCGGGGAGAGCATTAACGGGGTGAACGAGGTCCTCTCTTCTCAAGCAAAAGAGGTGGCGTGAGCGTGTCGCCCCTACGCACCACATAGGCGGTGACATCTGTGTAGACCAGGTACCAAATACCTTAATTTTAAGTATCAAAAATAAACTACAAAATACAGCAGCCACACCATGTATCGAAATAAACTACTGTATTTTAAAAACGCTTACAAGGGAGCATGAAATCACTTCGCAAACCTTCCTTCTATTGGCCTATTTGATCTATCCCTTCACCAGTACACTGACTCGGTTGATTTAAGTAGACCGTGTTTGATAGCTTTCCTCTACCTAACGAGTCGTGCGATAAATCTGACATGCAACCAGTTAACAAATCAAATATTCGCATATCCCTGTGATCACCCAGATGAAGGTTCATTTTAAAGCGACCAACATTTAGTGTTTGCTAATGACTCATTGTATCCAAACTTCATTACTTGGTGTTTGGTAATGAAGGGCCTACTTTTAATCAGCAACACTGAGTCCATGACAAACAAGTCATTCATAAGAAGACCACTGATGGCACCTTTATTCGTAGCAACTAGTTTCTAAGCAATGAATCATTTGATTGCCCGACAATTTATATTTATGATTAGCAGTCATTCATGCAATGGTATGCAAAATCATGATCCTACTAAACCGCTACTTCAATTAGGGTACAATCATTTAGCATTCAATTATTTATCAATCATTGGACACCTATTTGGCGGTTGAAAACACATTTTAGCACTTTGTCAACAATTATTAAATGATCAATATGTTTTGATTTTAAATGTAGCCAGAAACATCAGAAAGTAGCAACAGAGCTTGCCAAGAAGTGGTGGATGGGTTGACAACCTGCTCTTTAATGGCATTGCAGCACAACATTAATGACCATAAGGCACACGTGTGTGCATTTAACAAGTTCCACCATATCGTGGCATTATAATGTAATATTGTACAACACTGAAACGCTTTTTTCTCTCGTGCACAACCGACAAACTTAACATGGGCTGAAAGTAGCAAGCTAACGTTAACTGTGAGGGCTGCTACTCGGGTCAAATAGTTAGCTGGAACATTACATAAATTGGTAAATGATTTAGCCTAGGCTACTAAAACGACCACCAAAACTTTACATTAACTGTTAAAAACTAGCAATTTATGCTAAAAATCGATGGAAAGCTGGCAACCTACACGTTTCTCACCTTGACCTTCAGGTATGGATCAATTTTCTGCTGTGATCTCAATAAGTATGAGCAAGTAGGCACCAATCAGAGGCAGCATTTTTATGATGTCGTCATGTAGACTTCTTGCAACGTATTTTAGTGGTTTTTAAACTACAAAATGGAAATGGCTTCATATTTTGTATCAAAATACTTTAGAGTTTTGCATCAACCCTATCAGATACAAATTACAAAATCCTATTTTGTATTTGAAATGCGTATTTTAAATGCATGTATCCTAAATACTGCCCATCCCTGCTTATATTAAACATTATGTATGCCTTAATTTTCCCGTTTAAGCTATTATATGGGTCTTCCTGAGCAGTTGTCGGGCAGAAACTGAGCTTCCACTGATCACGGGACAGACGTGGGCCCTGTTATCCCTCTCTCTCCTGTCTGCTCTGCATAATATTACCTGTACTTTGTAATTTCTGTAAGACTGTTCTTGAGCTTGCCTCTCGAACACCACCTGAGGCCGCTCGTAATAAATTCCTCTTGATTGAAAATGCATCTCTCTCAATTATTCGGACACGTCACAGGTGTAAAGTGCGGTTATACCTACTGAATGAATTAAGATCGGATGTTTATCTTCACACAATGATAGATGTTATGCTGATTACAGGTGAGCAGTAATTTAGTTTTTTTTGTAATTTTATCAGGAAAGTAAAAAACAAAATAATGTTGGGAAGCCTCCTTATGTGATGCGTTTGACTTTGAATTACCCTCTGTCTCGCAGAGGGCAGGTCCCACACTGGCACCTACTCTGTATACTCCAGGCTGCTTTTGCTTATATGGCCAGTGTGGAGCCAACAAAAACAAAGTGGGTGTTATGTTTGTGCAGTGACCTTGACCTCTCCACAAAGAGGTGGGTGATAATGCATTATTACTGCATTCAGTTTTAGTGCACACTAATTGTTCTGCACTGCCTCTCTGTGCAGCAATGTTGAGGATGCCACAGGTTGTGTTTATGGCATAATTAAGTGGTCAAAGCTGAATGTGTGTTTTCGTGCCTCTTAAGAGGGAAATATAAGTAATTGTGCTCCAGTTTACTCTACTATAGTTTATCATAACATTAATATTGCATCTCTGCTCAGTCACTTTGAAGTGATACTGTGATTCATCATAGGTATGTATGAGCCACATAACCTACTGCTGTTTAGAATGAATTACTGTGGGAAATCATGCTATTGCCATCATACTGCAATGTATTGAAGCACACTGAAAATTATATTAATCATTTGCATAATTTGTCCCTGTGTGTGTTTGTCCAGTACTTATTATTAATGTAATAAAAAAACATGGAACATCACATCAGCACCATTTTTTTTTTTTTTTTTTTTTTTGAGATCTTCAATGTCTGTGTTTTTAAATTCCTGTTCCTGTGCCAAGAAGAAAAGGGTAGCAGACTCGGAGAATGAGCTGTGATCTACAGTAGACCAAGCTTAGACACACAGCTGTGTGCACAGGAAAGTAAAACGGAAGAGCATGTTTCGCAGGTTGGAGTGCCAGAGTCGCACTGTGTGTGGAGAGTGAGGAAGTGTCAGTCCACTTTTCTGTATCCGTATGCAAGGCTGGCTCTGCCCCTGCATTGCTATGCAATGGGAAGGGAGTACTGCTCCTCTGCAGTGCATTTCGCCTTCTGAAATAGTCCCCAGAGCGAGTGAGGGGGCAGGCCAAGGGTCACTCAGCCTGTCTCCATAGCCCTTCCTAGATCTATTAAATAATCGCCAGTCTGTGCTAGAACAGGGATAATGTAATGCTTTGCTCATGAGCACGGAGGATAAATTCCTTCAAAATGCTAGCAAAGTCTATTTAAAGATTAATAGCTGCTCTCAATTAAGGAAAACTGCTGGGTAAACAGGATTGTAGAAGTAGTAAAGCTACTAAAACGACCAAGTGAATCCCTGTATTTTCTACTTCCCTTTGCTTTGTAGGGCTATGTTTCCAGTGCTTGCGATGTTGTGGTTCCAGGAGGGTCTTGGACGTTGGAGTAAAGGGGTGAGGGAGTGAACCCCACCAGGTCTGGAGCCAAGTATGCTCTGGTAGAGCAAAGCGGAAGTTGCAGAAAGATGGGCGCTGCAATCCAGCTCATCAGAATGGAGCCACCAGTGAGGAAAAAGACAGATAAATTAAAAGCAGGTAATGTAGTGTACCCACTTATGGCAAGGGAACTTTGTTGACGGATTTAAGCTTTGTGCACAGAGATAAATTACTTGCACAGTGCCCCCCCAAGGGCTTATTCATCCTCTCGCCCCCAGCCTCGCTGACTCACTGCCATTCAGGGCTCTATTCTGGGAGCCTTGGTACAACCAGCTTATTGAAAGGCACAATGGTCCTGCAGCAGGCATGGAGAGCACTTTGTCAGAGTGGGCAGCTCCCGTGTTGCTTTCCTTGTTCTCTAGTCACACAGAACCGCTCAACTCCTATTTCCCTTTGTTGGGCAGACGAAGGTACACGGCACTGCCAGACAGCTTTTATCTGCAACAAGGCACCTGCAAGATCTGTGAGGCTTAGAAACAGCCTTCTAGGAAGAGTCTGGATAAGACGACATCATGAGGAAGAGGAGCCTGTAAATGCTTTTCTTTTCTTCTTGTCTCTGATTCCTGGTTCTAATTTTCTTTCATGTTGTAATCATGGAATCGGTCTGCTCAGATTAAGAAACATGTCATAACATCAGAGGCTTTGAAGTGAATTGATAGGTTGTGAATGCAACCCTGGTTATCTGAAAAAGGAAGCACTGCCCAAGAGGGAGGGGTTTCTGCACACTTCCGTAGGAACCTGATCAAAAACGTCACTCTGTCAAAGCTGCCATTGGCCCCTGTGCATGTCACTCGAATGGCTCCCTTCCACTTCCTGTTTGTATAAAAGGTGATGTCTGAGCAGGTTCGTCCTCTTTTGCCAGTAGCTAGGATTCCTGAGTGACCTTGCAACCCTTGGGTAGTGCTTCCTGTTTCAGATAACCGGGGTTGCATTCACAACCGCAGTCGCACATCAGCATGTACAAAGCGGGGCATGTACTGTACTAGTGCAACTAAGAGGCTGCAACTAGGCTGTAATCTACTTGCACAATATATGGCGTGGGCAATCGAGCAATTTGTGCGCCCTCCGTGCATTATCATGGCAGTGCACCCTTGATCCAACAGGAGCGGGGCCACAGACCCACTGAAAATCAACATAATACACAGCTGTCTAGTCAGAGTAGCTGAGCTGAAAAACAACAGTATGTATAGCATGGCAGTAGGAACATTCATGCTGCCTCAGTGCAGCACAGGAGCCCCATATGGAAAGGAAATGTATTGCAATATATTATATAAATATGTGGACATATAATTTGATATAATGTAAAATCTATTCAGTTCAAAATACATTTTCCTAAATTATATCTAAAATACATTTAAGAATACATTTATATTAAAATATTTCACCAAATGTATTTGTAATTTTTACAAAATATGTTTCGCCAAATATATTAATTCCAATAATACATATTTAACATTTGCATTTTAGTGAAATGCCTGAGTCTCAAACTTAGGTGTTGGAGGTATGTATTGTCCAGACAATGGCTTGTAGACCAGTATCATAACTCAAAATATTCCATATGTAACTACCCAACCAGCACACCCAGATGGGTCCCAAGTGGGTAGTAGCTGGTTAGGCTGGGCTCAGCTGGGCTTGGGCTTTAGACAGGGGCATTGCCAATATCTGCAACTCTACAGACCGGTCTAAAAAAAACCTAAAAAGATTCAACTAACTACAACAACTAAGACATTAACTGAATATGTTTCACAGATATGTGACCTAACAGAAATGGAATAATGTGTCCTTGAACAAAGGAGGGGGTCAAAATCAAAAGTCACAGTCAGTATCTGGTGTGGCCACCAGCTGCATTAAGCACTGGAGTGTATCTCCTCCTCATGGACTGCACCAGATTTGCCAGTTCTTGCTGTGAGATGTTACCCCACTTTTCCAACAAGTTACTTGCAAGTTCCCAGACATTTCTGGGGGGAATGGCCCTAGCCTTCTCCCTCCGATCCAACAGGTCCCAGACATGCTCAATGGGATTGAGATCCGGGCTCTTCGCTGACCATGGCAGAACACTGACATTCCTGTCTTGCAGGAAATCACATCCAGCAAAGGTGGATTTATGCCCATAGGCGACGTCGTTGCCGGTGATGTCTGGTAAGGACCTGCCTTACAACAGGCCTACAAGCCCTCAGTCCAGCCTCTCTCAACCTATTGCGGACAGCCTGAGCACTGATGGAGGGATTGTGCGTTCCTGGTGTAAAATACTGTTTTATTGTTTAGAGTATTTTACATTTTACAAATAAAAACAATTCAAATTTTTAATACTTATGATTAAAAACTTTTTAAAAATCCATTCTTAAAATCACTTAAAATTTTTAAAATCTTTGTGATTTAACAAAAACAAAAAAACTTAACTTTAAATAAACAAGTGCACAAAACAACAAAACAAACGTGATTAAAGCAAAACTGCTAACCAACATAAGTCAAATACATTGATAATAACTGAAAATGCACTGGACAAAATAAAAAAACAATTAAAAAGGTAAAAATAAAAAACAAACAAAAAGGTCCAATGCATTTAAAATTAAATCCAAAACGGACAATGTATTTGACACAAAAATAGAACAAAACTAAACCAAAAAAAACCCCTAAACAATTAGTGTTTTAAGAACAACTAAATCTTTAAAAACAGTTAAAATTCATTTTTAAAAGTCATTTTAAAATCAATCATTAACTCGGGCAGTTGTTGTTGTTGCCATCCTGTACCTGTCCCGCAGGTGTGATATTCAGATGTACCGATCCTGTGCAGGTGTTGATGCACGTGGTCTGCCATTGTGAGGACAATCGGCTGTCCTTCCCGTCTCCCTGTAGTGCTGTCTTGGGCGTCTCACAGTACGGACATTGCAATTTATTGCCCTGGCCACATCTACAGTCCTCATGCCTCCTTGCAGCATGCCTAAGGCACGTTCATTCGGATGAGCAGGGACCCAGGGCATCTTTCTTTTGGTGTAATTTAGATTCAGTAGAAAGGTCTCTTTTTTTTTTTTTTTTGTGTCCTAAGTTTTTATAACTGTGACCATAATTGCCTACCGTCTGTAAGCGGTTAGTGTCTTAATGACCATTCCACAGGTGCATGTTCATTAATTGTTTATGGTTCATTGAAGAAGCATTCATTGTTTAAACCCTTTACAGTAAAGATCTGTAAAGTTATTTGGATTTTTACAAAATTATCTTTTAAAATAGTGTCCTAAAAAAGGGACATTTATTTTTTGCCGAGTATATTTAGAAGTTTAAAATGTATACATACATAACTTATATTTCAATATTTTATGTTTTAAAAATATATTAATGTATTTCACAATGTCTATATACAATGTATTTATTTATTGGCAGATGCCCTTAGCTAGGGTGACTTCCAAAACAAGTACTTACAAGTGCAGTACAAAGTGCAAAAATACAGTACAAGGCATCAAACATTACAAATTTAGATTTTCATAATGCAAAGCAACTCAAAGCACAATACATTATACAAGTGAATACAATAAATTATGTCTTACATCCTGGGTAGTAAAAGCTAAGTGTGGACAGTCAAGGGCTACGGGAAAGGGAGCAAAGGGGAAATCAAAATAATGAGTACAAGTAATGCAAGAAGCATGTTAAAACGTAAAGTGCTATCCTACAGGAGAGTAAAGGACTAAAATTATGTGTACTGTCTGAAAAGATTTTTTGAGTAAATGCCGGAAGCAGGTCAAGGACTCTGCCATTTTGACTTCAGTGGGAAGGTCGTTCCACCACTTAGGGGCCAGGGATGAGAAGGAGTGGGCTCTGGAGGAAGGAGAGTGGAGAGGAGGCAGAGTTAGTCTTCTGGCACTGGAGGAGCACAGTGGTCTGGAGGGGATGTATGGGGAGACAAGTGTCTGAAGGTAGCTTCGTGCAGTGTGGTGGAGACCGTGGTAGGTGAGGGTCAATGTCTTGAACTGAATGCGTGCCGGTATTGGGATCCAGTGGAGGGAGCGGAGCAGCGTGTGCGATTCGGGGGAGGGAGAATACCAGATGAGCCATACAGTTCTGGAGTGGGTGGGTAGTAGTTGCAGGCAGGCCAGCCAGCACGGAGTTGCAGTAGTCCTGGCGGGAGAGGACCAGTGACTGGAAGAGCAGCTGAGTCAAGTAGTTGGTGAGGAAGAAGAATCTGCAGGTGTGCGTCAGCGTGTTGATGTGCTGAGTGTAGGAGAGAGCAGGATCGAGGGTGACTCCTAGGTTTTTAGCCGAAGAAGATGGAGAGCGTGTCATGGATTCCAAGGGGATTGAAATGGAGAGATCAGCAGAAGATGAGGAAGAGTGGGGGAAAAAAGAGGAGATCTGATTTGGAGAGTTTGAGCTTGAGGTGGTGCATCCAGGTGGAGATGGCAGACAAGCAGGAAGAGATGTGAGAGGGTCAGAAGAGGGAAAAGACAGGAAGATCTGGGCATCATCTGTGTAGAAGTGGAAGGAGAAACCATTGGATGCGATGAGATGGCCCAGGGATTGAGTGCAGAGAGCGAACAGGAGGGGCCCAAGATGGAGCCTTGGGGTACTCCTGTGAGGAGAGGTTGCGGGGTGGATGAGGAACCTCGCCATGTCACTTGATAGGTCTGGTCATTGAGGTAGGAGGGAAACCAGGTGAGGGCAGTCTTGGAGATTCCAAAGTCAGCGGGGCAGGAGAGGAGGATGAAGTGATCGACAGTGTCAAATGCTGCAGAGAGATCAAGGAGGAGAGGGAGGCCGCCCGAGCACAGCTGAGGGAGTCGGTGACTGCCAGGAGAGCAGTCTCCGTGGAGTGAGATGTGCGGAAGCCGAATTGCAGAGGATCCAGGTGTGAGTGGTGGGAAAGAAATGCAGAGAGCTGATGGTGGACAGCTCACTCGAGGGTGTTTGAGAGGAAGGAGAATGGGGAGACAGGGTGGTAGTTCTGAGGAGAGGTGGGGTCAAGGGTAGGTTTCTTGAGGAGTGGGATGACCAGAGCTTGTTTAAATGCAGAGGGGAAACGGCCAGTGAGGAGTTGAGGAGATGAAGGGGAGTAGATCAGGAGCAGTCGCTTGGAGGAGGCAAGTAGGGAGAGGGTCCAGGGCGCACGTTGTAGGTTTGTGACGTAGGTGGAGAGAGGAAAGTTCAGAGTTCGAGAGAGGTGAGAATGAAGAAAAGGAAGCTTGGTCGGTGGGAGGCTTGGGTGTGATGGGAGAGGAGGGGGGTCTGTTGAAGAGCTTGCAAATGTCTGTGATCTTGGAGGAGAAGAAGGAGGCAAAATCATCTGCAGTGAGAGAGGAAGGAGGAGGAGCCCTGTTCCTCCTCTTCACCCAGTGAGAAGGGGGGGGGAGTGGGACAAGACAAACAGGTGATAGGGCAGCAGGGGTGGTTGAGTTTTCAGGGAGATCATGTCTCGGTGAGAGTGAGGAAATCCAGAGAGAGGTGGGAGGCAAAAGTGGAGATGAAGTCAGCCTTGGTGGAAGCTGAGTGGCAGTTCCACAGGCCTCCGGAGAGTGGAGTGGAGTGGAGTGGAGTAGAGTAGAGGGGAGGGGAGAGGCAGGGAGATGAGATTAGAGGGATCAGGGAAGCAATGGTGTGCAGGTGCACGCCGAGTGGAAGGAGAACGTCATGGCTGCCTGTTGTTGCTGTGTCTCGTCTCCTCGCAGTCTTCTCTTGGCTGGAGTCCCACAGCTAGAGTCCCTGCCCTTTGGAGATGGGGCCCTTCAGAAGGGGGGTACTGAAGGCTGCTGGTGCTCACTGCTGGCACAGAGGTCCAGGGGGCTATTAAATACTCCTACTGTAGCTAATTAGGACAGTACACACCTGCGTTGCGTTGAATGACACAAGGCTGTCAGGATGGCAATCCCTCCCATGCAGGACTGCTAATAGCACAATTAATGGCTGCTTTATATCTGAATACAGACAAAGACTGTGCTGGATACACGCAGTTGCACTGATCGCTCGCAACAATGCTAATTAATAACAGCCTACAATGTAACCGCTTCTGATTTACAGAGTGCGTGTCGAGCGTGCTACGTAAGTTGCTAATTAACCTACAAACAGTCACTGCCATTACTACAATACAGGTGCAAGATGTATAACTCTTAGCTAAACTAGTAACCACGTATTTATAAGATACTGTAATATATTTTTTAAAAATTACAATATATTGTAATGTATATTAAACTATATTTTGATGTTTTGATAATATTTCTTATGTTGATATATAGTTTAATTCTGTGATTGTATTTTCACATCCCTGTTTATATTATGATTTTATTGTATTACTCTGTTGTACTGTACATGTAATGTAAAGTTTTCTTTTTTTTAAAGCTTGGGCAACACCAGAGCACTTCGGTCATACCAATAAAGCTAATTTGAACAAACTATATACACCAAGGGGCACAGGAACCAACTCATGTGCTACACGTGGAATACAGGAGCAGTTGACACCTGCTGATTAGACCAGCTAATGCAGGACAACGTTTAGCTCTACTGTGTTGACAAATGAACTATGTATAGAGCTGAACATGAGAGCCAGCTCAAGTGCTTATTGCTAAGCACAGCAGCAGTGGTCTCTTGCTCTATGGCACAGAGCCAGAGCGGGCCATAGACCTGCTCACCATGGAGCTATATACACAGGGAGGGGGTGAGTGCCATCAGCTGGGAACAGTGGCAGTGTGCTCCAGTCTACACAAGCTAGAGTGGAGCCACGTCCTGCTGTTTACACATATACACATAGTGGGATACAGGCCAGATACATGCACCACCGCAGCACAATGCAATAATGAACTAATTATATACAGGGCGGCCTTGTAAGGCAACGAACCTGAAGTCCAGGAGCAGCTCACGTGGGTGCTGGACTGGAAGGCATAGTCCGGTGGAAGGGAAGAACATGGTTCAAATCCGGGATGCGCTAACATGGGCAGACTGGGAAGGGAAATTAGGAGCCAGAGCCTGTGGGCTACTGGGGCTCGACTGCAGCCAACACTGTGTTCCCAATGGAAGGGACCGGTTTCGTCACATCCAACCTGTAGAACCAGACAAATGTAAGGGGTGAAGCTCAAGCTGCAGCCACACAAATGTCTGCCATTGGGCATCTTGAAAAAGGGCCCACTATGTGGCAACGCCTCGAGTTGAGTGGGCCACCAGGTGTTCAGGCACCAGGGTCCCGGTGGACTCGTAGGCAATGGTAATAGTGTCCACAATCCAATGCGAGAGGCACTGCTTTGAAAGGGCCTGGCCGTGTGTCCGCGCTCCATAGGACAGCTGGTCAGAGTGCCTAATGTCCTTAGTGCATTCCAAATAGCACCGGAGGGCCCACACAGGGCAGAGCAGGTGAAGCTGACTGTCCTGCTCTGATGAGAAGGGAGGAGGATGAAAAGCCATCAACTCAGTAGGCCTGTTGACATGAAATGGAAACCGCACTTTCGGGAGGAATGCAGGGTTAGGCCATAGCGTGACCCTGGAGCCATCTCACAGGTGGAGAAGCGGGTGCGGGAGGTGCGGCTGTCTCCTAAGCTCCGTGTCTGGAGGAGGCGATGGAGGGGGAAAGGTGGAGGTCCAGCTACCAAGCTCTTTCTGTTACTCGCTGGAGTGGGAGATTGCTGGGCGTGTTAGCGGACCCGGAAGCTGCGGTAAAATCGCGCCCGCTGTCGGTGCCCAGACAGACGGGGCAGAGGACCTCACCACTCCAGCTGGGCAAGGTGCGTCGGCTACAAGTGGTGCAATGGGAGGGCAAGAGGAGCTCATCGCTGAGTGCACATGAGCGTGAACCAAGAAACGTGCAGCGGGGGTGCCGGTCAGTGTTTGCACCAGGGGGCACAGAACAACTGAAATGTTGGCGCGACAAGTGAAGCACCTAGCGGAAAACGTTAGTGGACACGGGCACTGCAAACCCCAACCACGCACAACCTTGTTGCTGCCGGACAGAACACTGTATCCTGTGTAGGAAAATAGAAATCATTTTGTGCCTCTGTGCTTTGTGTGCTGTGACCCTGGAGTTTTCTAACAAGTAACTATTAATTTGCTTGCATTCTTCTCATTAACTCCTTTTTAGTTTATCAGCAATTTACATTATGCATTTGCTTCTTATTAAAGGTTAATTGTTTCAAACCTATATTTGCTTTTGTCAATTGACCTTCCAATGTAGCTGTCAATTTAGAGTATAATAATGATTATTCATGAGTAATAATGGTAATAATATTGATTAGATGGGTAGGTTTATTTTAGAATGCCAATTAAATCTTTCCTATAGTTATGCTGCTGACCAATCAGACACTGTTTCGTAAAATGTCAAACCCCTTGAGGCTTTGTACTTCCTTGAAAAGGCTGGAAAAACAGCATACTTTCTTATACTTGTTTGATACTTTCTGTTGCTGTGTTCTGCAGTTTTTTCCTGTGTACGTAATAAATTCTGATTAGAACTGCCGACTCCAAATCTTTCTTCCAGCACAATCCAAACACCACACCACGTGTGCCAGGGTTTCCAGGGACACCGGGTGACACAGGGTCCGGGCTCCGAGGGGGGCCAAGGGTACTAGACCAACAGCAGAAGCGGGGTCTAAAACCGAGGCCTACACACATGGACAAGGAAACGCAGAAGAGCTTGGTCCTAGCAAGCTGAGAGAGCAAGATCTCCTACAGCCACAGCTGTGGGCTGTACTGCAGGCGCAAGCCGACAGAGGCAGAGGCACGCCAGGCAGCCAGGCCCCAGATTTTACTGCTGCTGCTAACGCTCCTGCTGTGGAGGAAAAAGTCCTGTGGACAAAAAAACAACACAACAAGCAGTTGGATTATATAAGGCACTATATTAACATGACTATTTATTTTAAAAGGCTCTTCTTGTGAAGTGAAACTGAACCTGGACCTCTCGGATGGAACAGAATCGGGATTAGCTATCAATAATAACTAATACACACACAAGACAGAGACAATGTGTAGCGAAAATGGTGGTGAACAACACTATGAAGTGAAGCCAGCCTGCTGAAATACACAGTTTGAATGTCTATTGCAAACACAGACACAGAGAGCTCCCAATCTCAGGTCCAGCGAAATGGCAAAAGAAGAAGAACCTTTTATACAAACGAAGTGGAAGGGAGCTGTTTAAGTGACGTGCACAGGGGCCAATGGCAGCTTTGATAGAGTGATGTTTTCGATTGGGTTCCAACAGAAGTGCGCCCCCCCCCCCAGGCAGTGCTTCCGTCTTGAAAGGTAACCCTAATTAGTTTTTTCCTATTCTTCTTTTGCTTTAAGTTTTGTGTGTATCTCAGTGGGTGTGAAGAAACCCTCTTAAAAGGAAGAAACAGCAGCGCAGGACTTGTAGAGTAAATTGTAAAGAAGTATTTATTGCAGGCTGGCCCGGAAGAACAACAGAGCGAACGCCAGGCAGTCTCGTGTTCAAACAGCTTTCTTATAAATCCCTTCTGGGTTTTGCATTTTTATACAGTTCTAAACAAAAGGTGAATAATGTCCAATCAGCAGAGGGCAGTGTCCCAGATGTGCATATGGATTGGCTCATCCCTAGCCTCTCTACGTCCTCTTCCTCCTTTGGTGGGTAGGGTTACCAAGCAGCGGGGGCGACATCACAGTTTCCTCCGCAAAGCATTCTGGGATGTGCAAAGGACTGTAGGGGGAGAGAGTGGTTCAATATGTTTTGCACGTGAAACCAGACAAAGAGGGAAAAGTGGCTGTTCAGGGGGAGGGGGGAGAGAGAGAGAGAGAGAACTGTAGAACACAATATTTTACATATTATATATATATCTACATATATTTCTGCAGAGCTGATATGTCTTTTATTGTATTTAAATTTCGGACAATACCTCAGGTCTGTCAGTGTGTACAGTGAGGGAAAAAAGTATCTGATCCCCTGCTGATTTTGTACGTTTGCCCACTGACAAAGAAATGATCAGTGTATAACTTTAATGGTAGGTGTATTTTAACAGTGAGAGACAGAATAACAACAAAAAAATCCAGAAAAAAACACATTTCAAAAAAGTTATAAATTGATTTGCATGTTAATGAGGGAAATAAGTATTTGACCCCTTCGACTTAGTACTTGGTGGCAAAACCCTTGTTGGCAATCACAGAGGTCAGATGTTTCTTGTAGTTGGCCACCAGGTTTGCACACATCTCAGGAGGGATTTTGTCCCACTCCTCTTTGCAGATCCTCTCCAAGTCATTAAGGTTTCCAGGCTGACGTTTGGCAACTCGAACCTTCAGCTCCCTCCACAGATTTTCTATGGGATTAAGGTCTGGAGACTGGCTAGGCCACTCCAGGACCTTAATGTGCTTCTTCTTGAGCCACTCCTTTGTTGCCTTGGCTGTGTGTTTTGGGTCATTGTCATGCTGGAATACCCATCCACGACCCATTTTCAATGCCCTGGCTGAGGGAAGGAGGTTCTCACCCAAGATTTGAAGGTACATGGCCCCGTCCATCATCCCTTTGATGCGGTGCAGTTGTCCTATCCCCTTAGCAGAAAAACACCCTCAAAGCACAATGTTTCCACCTCCATGTTTGACGGTGGGGATGGTGTTCTTGGGGGTCATTCCTCCTCTTCCAAACACGACAAGTTGAGTTGATGCCAAAGAGCTCGATTTTGGTCTCATCTGACCACAACACTTTCACCCAGTTCTCCTCTGAATCATTCAGATGTTCATTGGCAAACTTCAGACGGGCCTGTACATGTGCTTTCTTGAGCAGGGGGGCCTTGCAGGCACTGCAGGATTTCAGTCCTTCACGGCGTAGTGTGTTACCAATTGTTTTCTTGGTGACTATGGTCCCAGCTGCCTTGAGATCATTAACCGTGTAGTTCTGGGCTGATTCCTCACCGTTCTCATGATCATTGAAACTCCACGAGGTGAGATCTTCCATGGAGCTCCAGACCGAGGGAGACTGACAGTTATTTTGTGTTTCTTCCATTTGCGAATAATCGCACCAACTGTTGTCACCTTCTCACCAAGCTGCTTGGCGATGGTCTTGTAACCCATTCCAGCCTTGTGTAGGTCTACAATCTTGTCCCTGATGTCCTTGGACAGCTCTTTGGTCTTAGCCATGGTGGAGAGTTTGGAATCTGATTGATTGATTGCTTCTGTGGACAGGTGTCTTTTATACAGGTAACGAGCTGAGATTAGGAGCGCTCCCTTTAAGAGAGTGCTCCTAATCTCAGCTCGTTACCTGTATAAAAGCCAGAAATCTTGCTGATTGATAGGGGATCAAATACTTATTTCCCTCATTAACATGCAAATCAATTTATAACATTTTTGAAATGCGTTTTTCTGGATTTTATTGTTGTTATTCTGTCTCTCACTTTTAAAATACACCTGCCATTAAAATTATAGACTGATCATTTCGTTGTCAGTGGGCAAATGTACAAAATCAGCAGGGGATCAAATACTTTTTTCTCTCACTGTATGTGTGTATTTTATCAAAAGAAAGTTGGCTGAAGATGATTACAATGAAATCTGTCTCCCATTCTTCAGCAGGCACACCTGTAAATCACAGTACACACAACATGTCTGATCTCTAGATGAGAGACCCTCACAACGGGAAGAAGATCTTCACAAATGCAATAAAACAAATGCAATCAGTGAGATAGAAGGCGTGTATCAGTTTCCTGTTATGTTATAGACCTTATGACTGATTTTAAATCATAAGTTTTTCTTGTTGGTACATCTCTGTATCATGCACTGAATATTCAGAACCAAGTGTTGCATTGTTGCATTATATTGTATGGAGGCCTGCAGAATGCCCTGCCTCTCCAGCTGTTCAGTACTTACTGTCAGTGACCTGTAGGTGTGAGGATGTGCTGCCAGTCAATGGAAGCAAGACAAATCCTTGAGTGTCTGAGTGTCTGCCCTGTCTGGTAATTTGTTGACAAAGTGGGACACTTCAGATTGGCCTGGCTGGGGCTCTGCAGAGAGTGTGTGATGGATATTTTTGTTATTGCTGTTCAACTTCAGCTACTAAAGTAGAAAAGGGAAAAATTATACAAAGCAAAACATGACAATGACAGCTACATTTATTTCTCCTCCTCTTCATATTCCAAATGGAAACACTTTATAATACAGTATGATTACTACAGTTTACTTGCATTGTAATTGCACAGTAAAAAGAGTGAATTGAGTGTATTTTATGTATAGTTAAAAACAAACTTACATACACTTAATAACATGTAGTATGTCTTAATTACATGTGGTGTGGGTTAGTTATTTTACGTGTTCATGTAAAACGGTGCAAATCTTTGTGATGTTACTGATGACCTTAAACTCATCCCTTGTTACAGTGTAACATGTAATTACATAACAATGTATTTCCAGAAAAAAACATGGAATAAGAATACATATTTTCACATCAGGGTTGAGGTCAATTCCACTAATTCAATTCCAATTAAATTGTTTATTCCTTTAAATTCCATCAAATCAATTCGTTATCCAAAACACTTTCCTAAATTCCTTTTCAATTCAATTAATCTAAATTCCAAATTCAGATCAATTCTGCTAGCTCAATTCCAATTCGATATTTCTCCCACACCAATTCCTTAATCCTTAATGGTTTCCTTCTTTGTTACCATCACTTAAGTTTTCAATGTGATCAAACACCAGAGGCTTCTCTGACATTGTGAAAGTGTTTGTCCAAATCGATAGGCAGTGGGTCCTCAGCCAGTCCAGGTTCAATCACAAAATCAGGGTTCTCAGTAACAGTCCAAGTCAAAAACACAAGCAATCCTTAAACAAATTATATGTTAACACAGTCAAAACCACCACAATCCTTCTACCCAACAAACAAGGAGAGCGAGGTAGGTCCTTATGTAGTAAGTTTTACAACAGTAGGTAATTGCAAGTAATTTAGATGGTTCTTGTGATATATCCTTCCCAACAAGAGGGCAGGACTAGAACACTGTCTTGTATGAGTGTCTATTAGGTGGATGAGGAACTCATTGGCTGAGATTCAGATAATAGAAATTCCTCAGCTGCTAGGAGGCCAGGACAAAGTGACCCGAGAAGCTGCTGAGAAGCATTTGCCTCTAATTTTAATAATAAAACATTGTCTTAACATTATATTGTCTAAATCATTGAAAAATGTGAGGAAAACACAATTATTGCAAAATAAAATAGTTTAAGAACAGATAATACATAATTATAGAGGATTCATAATGGATTAAAAAGGGTAAAATGGTAAAATGTCTTAAAATGTCTGAATTCCAATTCAGTTCCAATTCCAAAGACTAAAACATTCACAATTCCAATTCATTTCCCATTAGAAGACTCACAATTCCAATTCATGAATTTGAATTACAAGAATCATTAAGAATTCAAATTGGAATTGATCAATTCAAAAAAGTATAAGATTTGAGTTGGAATTAGCCCATGAATTTAAATTTAAATTGAATTCACCCCAACCCTGTTCCATATACAGCAAATCTCCAAGCTTGGGATAAAACATTCCATGTACTTTGAGGAAAGCTAGAGACCAAACCAATTGTTTTCCACATAAATAACGTAATGTACAATGAAGCAGCTGTATAAGGATGCAGCTCACAAATGCCTTGAAATACCTTAGTCTGTGACTGGCCAAGGAAAATGGTATGGACTACTGCTTACGGGCACCAACATTATACATTTCCCTTCATGTAAGAACACAAAGATAGTGACTTATAATTCCTTACAAAGATTACTGATTTGGATTTTAATCATTCTTACCTCACAAAATTACAGACCTGTAGGTTGTAGCAGTAAAGTTGAAACTCAAGAGTCTTTTTATTTGTTTAGATTTGCACTCTTCTCACACTGCAACTGTTGGGTAGAGCTAAGGGGACTGTAAACCTTAGGGGTGGTGGCAGAGTGTGTTCGCTCGTGGGTGTCGGTTAGAAGACAAATCACCCAGACGATGACGTAATGTTGACATGTTGAAGTTTAATTGAGAAAGCCGATTGAGCACAGTACAGGTCCTAGCACAGCACATGGGCGAAGGCACTCCCTGACCAGTCTATGAATAGCCAGCCGTAGACATTGAAAATATCTCTGTACTGAGATATATTTGTATGTGTGTATGTGTGTGTGGTCTACAAAGGAATACAGAAAGAGATACAATTACTATTATACATAACACACATAAACTATAATGCACAGTTCACTAATAGTTTATATATACTGGGCATATAATTATATAAAGCATACTTATATTAACTAATTCAACAACAAAGGCTGCTGCCGCTAGGAGCCGCTGAGTTTAACACCGCCATCTTCTAAACTTAATCAAGACAATAACGTGACATGGTAGGTAACCTGCCCATTTACTATCAGTTTCACAGCAGTATAGAACCTGAATATACAGTAATAAAACAGAAAATGTAAACACATTATAAAGGCAAAGACGAAATAGTAACAATAATAGTATGTAACAGTAAGTATGAACAATCACGTACACAATGTGACTTAAACAGGCTAACTTTGTAATAATCTACCAAAATAAACGTAATAACTAAACACAGTTTGCATTTGCTAATTTTAAGTAACAAGCACAGCTGTTACTTAAAATTCGTCAGCGATGCACACTGCTCTGGCTAAACACAGAATAACATTAAATGGGCTAGCAGAATCTTCAAGAAATATATTGCTGCTCAAGAGGCAGTTTAGAGGCGACACATGGATAAAATACAAATGTCCACTATAATTACACTATGGGAGGAATAGAACTGGAAGAAGTAACACATAAGAAAGATCTAGGAGATTATGTGGACTCCTCACTTTCCCCATCCAAACAATGTGGGGAAGAAATAAAAAAGGCAAACAGATTGTTAGGGTATATTGTCAAAAGTATAGAATTTAAAACAAGGAAAGAAATGTTCAGACTGTACAATGCACTCGTTAGAGCTCATCTGGAATACTATGTACAGTTCTGGACACCACACTTAAATAAATAAATTGCTGCTCTAGAGGCAGTTCAGAGTTGAGCAACCAGACTTATTCCAGGTCTGAAGGGAATGTCCTACTGAGAGACTGAGGGAACTGAACCTTTTCACCCTGGAACAGAGGAGACTACATGGGGATTTGATTCAAGTCTTCAAAATCAGGAAAGGCATCGACCACATTAAATCAAAGGAGCTTTTCCAGATCAGCAGGAACACACGCACCCGGGCTTCAAGGCATTCAAGACAAAACGGGAGACACTTCTTCACAAAGAGAGTTGTTACAGCTGGATGATGTGGTTGAAGCTGAAAACTTGGGAACATTCGAAAATAGACTGAATTGGATCCTTGGATCACTTAGTTATGAATGGACACCAAACGAGAATAATGGGTCAAATGGCCTCCTATCGTTTGTAAACTTTCTTATGTTCTCATGTTCTATACTATCTTTACTTGTGTCTGGTTGCACTGCACTTGTGTCACTGAAAGTCGGAGCTTATAAAACATTAAACACAAAAACATGTTGTGAGGAATCTAATAATAAATGTTATGTTTTGGAATTTTTATATTGACAATAAGAATAGACAATCCATGAAAGTAAACTCAAACACACATAAGCAAGTGGTATATGTTAAAACATTATAAATCATAGTAATTACAATACAACTAAAGTAACTAAGGGCCGGATTAAATCAAAATTTTGACCCACCAGTCAATAGCGAACTACAAACCTGTACATCATAGAGGTTATATTTATGATTAGAAGAAAGTGGCTTCTTACTAAAAATGAAGCCACATGTAGTTTTCGATCAGCGGGTGGGTCAAAGTTTCAATTTAATCCCGGCCTAAGTGTAATACACTAGGAAGAGCACTGTATTATAAAGTGATAGCGATTCCATGTAATGACAATAGATATCCCAGTAAAACCAATACGTGTAAAACCACATTAATAGAATAGAACAGAAAGTGGTATATGTAACTACACTGTGAATCATAGTAATTACAATTAAACGAAATGTAATTCATTCAAAATATTACTATATTTTAATATGATAGCCTTTTGTCAGTAACAGTAGACAACCCATGTATGTAAATATAAAAAAACAACAAACAAATAGATTAGGACTGTTTATTTGTTTAGAACTAAATTAAACACACAATGTTCCCACTGGCATAACTGAATTTTGTCCTTGCTGCAATCAAACACTGGTATCTGTTGATATGTTTCTTTTGAGGGAATCATCAGTTCTGCAATGGGAGCAGTAATCCAGTCCATCTCACACTGCTGGTAGGCTCAGGCCATGTTCCCCCTTTCTTACACATTCAGAACCAACTGGTACCTTCTGTTACATCGTATGGCATTGTTACTGAAAAATAAAAACATGAATGTCAGTAATGTCATTAATACACTTAATGTACTTAGTGACCTTCCAAGAACTTGGAGTTTGAATCAAGATTGGGAGACTTCTTTTGGAAACAGTCAACAAGATATTTTTGCTTCTTTAACCATTTATTTTATGATTTTGGCAAGACAGTGATCAACACATTTACAAGCAACATATAAGATCTATTAAAAATAAAAAATATTTATAATTAAAAATAAATCATTAAATTAATGTCTCTGGGTCAACACTAGCAGTGATGCTGTTCTAGTTGGGTAATCAATGCATTGATTTTAGATAATTTCAAGTGAGACGTTTTAAAAGCAAAACTGACTAATGGTATATGTCACGTATGTGACTAAAATAGCACAGGGTTTCAGTTTTATAATTTATTTGTATTTTTCATGGTTACTGTATCTGATTAGATCAGTGTGTTTTGTTTGATTGCAACCTTGTGCATATTTCTGAATCTGGGCTGCATATGCACGGGTTTTACACAGGTGTGGAGCCGGTGTGATTAGGTTGCTGCATTGATTGTGAACTGGTTTAAAGGACCAGTGAAGAGGGGAAGGAGAGACGAATCAGGGGAACATAAACCCAAGTACAACAAAGCCGATTTTGGCTGAAAGAAACCAGAACTACTCAGAGGGCAAGAAGAGAACTGTTTGTGCTGTTTTTTTGTTTACATTTTCAGGGCTGGTCTAGAGGTTTCCTGGTGTGGTTCTGGTTCGAAAGCAGCGGCGGGTGAGCCAGCTAGAGGGTTGCAGAAGTGGGGGAGTTTTCTTCCTTATTATTATTATTTTATTTCCTCCTTTGAATGATAACATGGTTGGAGAAGTGAAGAGGGGAGGGACTGTGTAAATCTGAGGCTGAGGTTATGATGGATGAAGGGAAGCATTGTTTTTTCTGGTTTAAAGCCAGACCTGGAGGTTCAGTTTTTTAGTTGTGTTTTTTTTTTGGGGGGGGGTTAGTTTTTCTCCTCTCTCTGTAGGGATGGTTTTGTTTCCCCAGTGTTTTTCTTGTGAAGTTAAGGCTGCTCCACAAAGAACTATAACTGCTGGTGCTGTGTTATAAGAGATTGGACCTTGGAAAGGCTATATCCAACCTACCTAGAGAGGGTTGAAGTTTGGGGCGTTGGATCCTGAGACCTGGCTGCATCTTTGTCCCTGAAGCTAATAGGGGCATGGACTCTAGGAAGACCCTGGGGGGAGACAGACACTTCACATATGGGCACCCTTAGACCAGGGAAGTTGAGTTGTTTGGTTATTTAACTGACTGCAGAAGGAGGGGGGAAGTTCTGTGTCCATGGTTACGGGAGTGGGCTTGGTGATGAGTGGCACTATGGGTTGAAAGACCTATTGAGTCTGAGTAGGGAGTAACCAGAACTACTTGGAGGGCAAGAATAGAACTGTTGTCTGTGTAGGGATTTGGGTTGATTTTATGTTTACATTTGCAGAGCTGATCTAGAGGTGCCCTGGTGTGGTTCCAGTTTGGAAGCAGCAGCGAGTGAGCAAGCTAGAGGGTTACAGAAGTGTTGAGAGAAACCTGGACAATATTTGTGGGTGGGAGAGTGATTGGGGTTATTTTTTTTGTTTCTTTGTTTCTTTGGGATCCATATTTTACAACAGATTGTTATTTTGGACAATTGTATTGATTTATTGTTCTGTGGGTTACATGAGGGGAACTGGGTGGAGAGCTGTCAGGGGTTAAGAGGCCGCAGCTCCCCTGGTGGTTACTTTTGTGACATATACACAGTTGAAATGAACAACACAACAGAAGTGTCTAACAATGCACTCTAAGTATTATTATTATTCAGTATTAGTATTAAAAATAATACATTAGCATGCTTTTAAATTAAATTATGTGTGTGGGGGTGGGGGGTGTATATGAATAGGCTAATACTATAAATGCACTCTTTATTTTGTATATGATGTGGTAAATAATACAAAGAAAGTGGGAATTCTTTCAAAGATAAAAGTGGAAATTGTATGTTTTACAGGAAAAATGAAATTCTGACCAGGGTTAGAATTACGCGGTGGGTTGGGGGGCTTTAACCCCCCTAATTAAGACTTGGACCCCCCTGAAAGAGGCAAAAATAAAAGGTTGGGGGGGTCGAAACATGAATATATTGTAACGTAAAATGCGGTTCCCCTCTCTCACGGTGACCGCCCCCCCCCCCAGCTCTTACAGCTTTTCACGCCCCCCCCCAATGCTCTCACAGAGTTTTTCAGATGTCTATTCAGTTGTGTTACTGGTCGATGAACAATTACGTAGACTACTATGAATCACAAGCGTAGATTTAGGTGGACGGGGGGAACGCATCCCCCCAATTTTGAAAGAATGTTAAATTGCCCCCCCCCCTCCCCATAATAATTTATGGCCTGTTCAAATAAAAGAGAGAGAGCATCAATTTGCCCCCCCTCAATAACTTCTGGGTGGTGCATGCCCCCCCTCTGTTAGAATGTAGAAAGTGGTTTAAAAATTATGCACTTTCTTAAAAAAAGAACTTGAAGTTGCATGTTTTTGTTTGTATTTTTAACTATATCATGATATATTTAAATTACAATACAGCACACTAGCATAATTAAATAGGCATCTGTGACATTTAACACAGGGCACCTATTTGGGCTGATGATGAAAGTGTGATAAGGCTTGTAAGAGGGGAATTATTTCAAACCTTGGTGCACACACACATATGAAATGCTCACTCATACACATGAAACATTCACACATGCATCTATACTATTGAACACTTACTCACATACATATGAAACACACACACCCACACAAAATGCTCACACATAGATGTATATGAAATGTGCACACACATTCATATGAAACACTCACACACACACACATACATATGAAACGCTCACACAGATGCCTATGAAATGCTCACACATACAGTTAGGTCCATAAATATTTGGACAGTGACAAAATTGTCATCAGTTTGGCTCTGTATGCCACCACAATCAATATGGACATCCCTTCTTTTCACAATCTCTTGTGTATATATTTATAGTGGAATTTTACTATTCAACCATGTTTTGTAAAGTAACACAAGACTCAACCTCAGTTATCTGAAAAAGAATGCATTGCACAAAGGGCAAAATGTTCGACTAAAGACAGCTGCAGTACAGACCTGGCAGAGCATCAACAGGGAAGAAACTCATCTGATGATGTCTATGGGTTCCAGACTTCAGGCAGTCATTGACTGCAAAGGATTTGCAACCAAGTATTGAAACTCACAATTTAATTCAGGATTATGTTAGTTGTCCAAATACTTTTGAGCCCCTAAAATTGCAGGGACCACATATAAAAATGGGTGTAATTCCTCCACTGTTCACCCAATTTGGATGTAACTACCCTCAAATTAAAGATGAAAGTCTACACTTAAAACACATCTTGATTGTTTCAAATCCATTGTGGTGGCATACAGAGCCAAAATGATGACAATTGTGTCACTGTGCAAATATTTATGGACCTAACTGTATACATATGAAACAAAACATGCACACACATTCATATGAAACACTCACACATAGATATGAAACACATGCACATGCACACGCACACACACACATGAAATGCTGAACATATGAAGTGTAAAAGCCTTATTAATTGCCTTATAATTGTTTTTTCTACTCCGATACCATTTAACATTTAACCATTTATACAGTACTGTGCAAAAGTTTTAGGCAGGTGTGAAAAAATGCTGTAAAGTAAGAATGCTTTCAAAAATAGACATTAATAGATTATATTTATCAATTAACTAAATGCAAAGTGAGTGAACAGAAGAAAAATCTAAATCAAATCCATATTTGGTGTGACCACACTTTGCCTTCAAAACAGCATCAATTCTTCTAGGTACACTTGCCCTAAGTCAGGGATTTTGTAGGCATATAGTCAGGTGTATGATTAAACAATTATACCAAACAGGTGCTAATGATCATCAATTCAATATGTAGGTTGAAACACAATCATTAACTGAAACAGAAACAGCTGTGTAGGAGAAAAAAAACTGGGTGAGGAACAGCCAAACTCAGCTAACAAGGTGAGGCTGCTGAAGACAGTTTACTGTCAAAAGTCATACACCATGGCAAGACGGCGCACAGCAACAAGACACAAGGTAGTTATACTGCAGCAGCAAGGTCTCTCCCAGGCAGAAATTTCAAGGCACACAGGGGTTTCAGATGTGCTGTCCAAGCTCTTTTGAAGAACCACAAAGAAACGGGCAACACTGAGGACCGTAGACGCAATGGTCGGCCAAGGAAACTTACCGCAGCAGATGAAAGACATCATGCTTCCCTTCGCAATCGGAAGATGTCTAGTAGTGCCATCAGCTCATAATTGGCAGAAAATAGTGGGACCCTGGTACACCCATCTACTGCCCAGAGATGTCTGGTCAGAAGTGGCCTTCATGGAAGACCTGCAGCCAAAAAGCCATACCTCTGATGTTGCAACAAGGCCGAGTGACTCAACTATGCATGAAAATACAGGAAATGGGGTGCAGAAAAATGGCAGCAGGTGTTTGAATTATTTGAAATATTTGGCTGTAGCAGAAGGCAGTTTGTTCACCGAAGGGCTGGAGAGCGGTACACAAATGAGTGTCTGCAGGCAACAGTGAAGCACAGTGGAGGTTCCTTGCAAGTTTGGGGTTGCATTTCTGTAAATGGAGTTGGGGATTTGGTCAGAATTAATGGTCTCCTCAATGAAGTTTGCTTATTCTCTCCGTATCTCACTTGTCTTTTCTAAGTGTATTGTGGTTTCCTCCCATTTCCACCCAGTCCAAAGACATGCGGTTCAGGTTAATTGGTCACTCAAATGTGCCCATTGTCTGAGTGTGTGTCCGCGATGCCAGTAGGGGTAGTAGCATTTTGTGGTCCGAGGTCCGGACCACAGCGACCGAGTGGTCTGGAGCACCGCACACTGATCTTAGGGCAAACTGAATGCGAGTGGCATTTGTTTTAGTTTTCTTAACACAACTCCTATAGACTATCCAAACTACAATCATAATAATCATAAACATGTTCATATTAGCATATTCTACGTGTGCCTTTTTGTAAATAAAGTCATTCTGCATAATGAACAAGTTACAAGTGAGGTAAACCCTCAGTACATCATTAAGCCTTACTTGTAGGAAGGCTCTGTGTTGTGGTGTAGTGGGCTGAATACTTGGTTGTAGGATAACGCACTCAATGAATATGGCTTGAAGTTGGGAGCATCAAATGCATCGGTCACACATGTTTTTATTGTCATTACTATAATAATGTTTTTACTGTTATTATTATTATTCCGTACAATACAGGGGTTAGAATAAGTCTGTTAACCATTGAGTATAGCTATGCCTGTTTGAAATTATGTATTTTAAGCCTTCATCTGTGTACAATTGCTGAGGTCCGGACGACATTGACCGAGTGGTCTGAATCACCGCACAGTGGTCCCTTTTGATAAGCATGCAATTGTTTGTGTATGGTTTTATACAGTTTTAACTGTTACATATGTAGCGGTCTCAGCCCACTGTACGTTTTCCACTTACATTACTTTGATTAAATACACCTATATCACATTTGCCTGTTTTGACACAGCACTGCCCCAGTCTCAGCACTGTCTCATGAAAATGACAACAATTCTGTTTTCTCTGATAGTGAGCAGTGGCGTGCACAGACATTGTGGGGGGCATGGGCTCAAGCCAAAAAGAGGGTACCCTGTGTTCACCCTGTGTTAAGTGTGGTCCGGGGGGGGTTGGGGGTTGCTGCCGAACTGTGGTCTGGGGGGAATGTCCCCCAATAAGGGTCTCCAAGTGCATTCGCTACTGCGCAGGCAGATGAGACAACAGCCGTGTATAAAAGTCAGCAATTGGTGAGTGTTATTTTCAGTGAATTATTATACAGCTAGTTTTAGCTATAGATGAATTGGGGGAGCATGTTGTATTACAATTTGTTTTAGCCTGCTCGTATTGGTATGTTTGTGTGATAGCTGTGATATAATTGTAGTTTATAGCATTGCAGTTTAATTATTTAGAATGTACCTTAAATCTACCATATATATTATTTTCATATATATAGACAAGGTGCCTCAGCACACCATTTACAATTGATTGTCTGATTTTTTTTGTTTGTTTTTAATGTAACATAATTTGTATTTCTAGCAAATCACAATGTATTGTAATTTATTGTTTTAATATGCTTTCTCTGGATTATTGGTGCTCAAAATGGTAGTAAATCAAAAACTGAATTGTATCATTGACCTACCACTATGTCATCTTCACTCATTTACCTTTTAAACTTCTTGTATGTTTTTGTGGGACTGTAACGACTGGAGTGAAAATATGCATTATGTTACATGTGTTCATAGGTCTTTTTGTGCTCCACCAGTTCATAAAGCCACCGGCCATCACTGCCTCCACCACATTTGACAAAATTACAAGTTTGCCACTGATAAAGACTTTTTGGTCTTTTCAGGCAGTTATTTTATCCACCCCAAAGATAATCTGTCTTTGATACTGCATTTGTTATTCGTGGTTACATGTACTGGACTGATTTTTATTTTATATTATTATTCATTATTCATTATTATTCATTTTTATGTAATTACATGTAAGAGGGAAGAGCTGATCATCACATTTTGTTACACTGTAACAAGGGATGAGTTTAAGGTCATCAGCAACATCACAAAAGTTTGCACCATTTTACATGTAAAGTAACCCACCTAGACTACATGTAACTAAGCCATACTACTTGTTGTTAAGTGTATTTAAGCTTGTGTTGACAGTATTTAATCTGTATGTATACATAAAATACATGGTCAATTCACTCGTTACTATGTAATTACAGTGTAAGTAAACTGTAGAAATGGTACTGTATTATAAAGTGCTTCCTTCCAAATGGGGGTGGGTAGGAATGAAGATCATAAAGTGAGCTTACATCTGCTCTTCGCCATGTTGCAGTACAGGGGCTGGTCATGTCTTAACAGAACCGCCAAGGCCGTCAATTTGACTGTAACACTTAAAAAAAATGGTATCAATCTACAGTTGTGAAAGATACATGATTGTTTGTTCTTGACTTTTCCTAAATATATATTTTAAATGCCCTAACAATATTTGAAAGCCAGGATCACAAAAAATAAGATTTATAATCCAATTTAGCTAGAACCACCAGATGTCATCACGTTGACTACATAGAAAACAATAGTGTGCATGTGCATTGCTTTGTTACCCCGCTATGTATATGATTAATTTGGAATGCAGTAGAGCTTGAGGTGCTGCTCCTAGTTGTGCTAGTTGAGCAGGAGGTGACTGCTACTGTGAGCTGGACTACCGTTGCCTCACTTTGTATATAGTTAATTTGTTATACTGTTAAACTGTTGTCAGTGAGGGTAGAGGTGCTGCTGGCCCTCCCCTCTCTGTATTACTCTTCCCAGTAGAGCATAACTGACGTCCTTGCTCCTGGGCAGCCAGAGCTGGTTCAAGTTGAGGCCAGCTTAGCAGGTCAGCCTCAGGGCAGGCTTCCTTACCACTTCACCACTCTAATAGAGCAAATGAGGGTACCTTTAAAGTTGTTGATAGTCATGCCCTGTTTGGGTTCAGGAGGTTACTGTGGAGATTTGGGGGCTGCAAGGTTGCTTGGGAGTTCTATCTCCCGGCAACCAAGAAGTTCCTGCGTGCGTGTCACCATATATACAAACAGGGACTGTTTGAGTGACACACACAGGGGCCTATTGGCGGCTTTGATAGAAAAGTGTTTTGATGAGGTATCCATGGAAACTGGCTTATCCCCTTCCCCTTTGGGCAATGCTTTCTTTTTCAGATAACTGGGTTGAATACACATATCATTTTGTGTTCTGTACAGGCATAACAAGCATTTATTTAGTCTTGTGTTACTTTACAAAACATGGTTGAATAGTAAAATTCCACTAGAAATATATACAGAAGAGATTGTGAAAAGAAGGGCTGTCCAAATGATTTAGCTGTGTCCAAATTATAACTGCTTACAGTTATGTGAACACTTTGTCTTCATTGACAACGTGTTGTGTGGTTGTGATTGTAAACCCAATTCCATTCATAATTCAAAATTATTTATGTTATTGTTAAACAGATTTCTGTATGAATGTTTGTTATTATTTACATGGTTGGTTAGCATACAGCCTATATATGTCTATGTATGTCTTGGATATAAATCACATGTTTTCAACTATCTCTTTATTATTTCACTTGCATAGTTTTGAATAATCAGGATATTTATATTATTATTATTTTACGCTCTTGGCTGCATGTAGCCAATGATCTTTTTAGGTATATTGGACAAGGGCATCTGCTAATAAATAAATAAATAATAATAATATATTGCTATATAAAACACTTTACTTTCAGTTTTGTGATTCTTATTTAGCCTAGCTATATACATGTATATACATTTATTGCTGTTCAGATATTTTTTGTGTTGTTGTGTATTATGAGATATGTCTGTATATAGATTAATTTCCATTCAAATGCCATTTACATTATTTTGGAAGTGCAGATGCTTTATGTGACATGAATGGATAAAACTATGATTGAAATCAGATCATTTGATCTTTCAATATCATATTTATGTTTTTAATGTGGCTGTCACATTGGCATCTTGTGGCATATATAGTTTTGCCTGTAAGTGTGGTGGTTCTAGTGTTAATAAATAATGTTTCTTGCAGAATTGTGAAGGAGAGAGTCGAACAAGTCAAGAGGGACTGATTTATGTCACTTCCATTCAATATGAACTTGAAAAAGATGCTATGTAACTGGTGCAGCCACTAAGGATTGCATATGGCTTCATCTTCTCTTTTTGTCACAAATCATACCACTTTCATTTGTTGAACAGCATTTAAATGATTTATATGCATGTTTTTAGTTTAGTTTTGTTTTCCCCCCGTTTTCCTTTCTTTCTCCCTTCTTTTGGGGATCTGCATTTGAAGCTGCTTTGTACAGCACTGTGAGCAACGTGGCATGAAAGCAGCCGGGTAATTGCATGATGTGCTGTGCTGAATGGATGCTGTATTGAGGTGTCAGTTTCCGCCTCTGGATTCTCAGAATTCACCGCTTTCTCTGGGGGCTGTGTTCATCGCTTTGAAGAAGGCTGTCGTCTTTCTAACAGGGAGATGATACAATTTGAATAAGTGCCTCCATTTCTTACTCAATTCAGTTTTTTTTTTGGCTTCTATTTTTTTCTTGTCAAGAATGAAAAACTGTCTGTCATGCTGCTTTTTTATTTTTTCTTCTGTCACTTTGCAACCCTGATGTTTAATTAACAAAATTTACACGTTTTCTATGCTCCAGTGGAGTGGAGTGGGGTGGGGTGTAGAAAAGGAGATTTTTAGAGGGAGTGGGGTGTGGAGAGTGTGAGCTTTCCAGTTATGTGTCATTGTGGTCTCCATTTGGATTTAACATCTGTGAACATCTGAAATGTTCATTGAAGATGGTCATTTAGTCAGGCTATGACTGATGTTTGCTGGTTGAGCAGGAGGTTTCTGCTCCTGTGTTAAGTGGAGGACATAAGAGTAGGCCCTTATGGCATTCTATTCAGAGCTGGTTCAGTTGAGGTTCCCCTAGCAGGGGTGGCCTCAGGGCAGGCTTCCTTATCAGTTTGCTGCCTTCCTCCATTACAACGGATTGGTTATACTGTAACCCATCCCCTTTTGGGCAGTACTTCCGACTTGAAAGGAATCAATCAGTCATGTGTCCTCTGCTTAATACAGGTTCAAGAACCTCCTGCTCAACAAACACAGCCAGGATCAGGGTCACCCAATCACTCTTGTATCCTCTGTTTAACACAGGAGCAAGGACTCCAGCTCAAGTAGCACCAGTAGCGAGGCCACCAACACTCTTAGTGTGTGACAAACAACAGTATATATAAACAGCGGGGCAACATATGCTGTGCCCTCCGCTGTACAACAAAGAAGCAAGGTTCTGCTCAACTAGAACAGCTAGGAGCAAAGTAATAACAAGCTTGACTGCAATACTTACCAATTAACTGTGTACAAGGCGTGGCGGTAAGAGATCAACTCTTATGCTCTCCACCACACACGGAAGTGACAGCCTCCTGCTCAATCAGCTGAGAGAGGAGCAACACATGCTCTACCATGATGTAACAAATTAATTATATACAAAGTGGGGCACAGGAGAAAGCTCATGCGCCTTCTTGCAGCAGCCACCTGCTCTACTAGAACTAGGAGCAGGGCTACACACATCTACTGTAGATCAAGGAACTGTATACATAGCAAGGTACCAGGGCAACACACCTGCTCCTCCGCGCACAATATCACCAAGCATAGTGAGCTAACTCAACTGAGTAGTATCAGCTAAAACAATAAAATAACTGTATACAGGGCGGCCTAGCAAGGCAACAGCTCCTGTTTGGTCACATGACAAACTCTGCAGCCAGGCTCGACAGAGCTGTCATAACACAGGAGCAGCTCACGTGGGTGTTCTACTGGAAGGCTTAGTCCAAGGAAGGGAAAGCAGTTCAATACAGCTCCATCCGTGTTAAACCTGCTAGGATGTGCTCAAGTGCAGACAGGGAGATCAGATTAGGCCAGGAGCCTGTGCCTCCGGCTACTGATGCTCAACTGAAGCCAACACCGGGTTCCCGATAGAGGATGCCAGTCCCGTCACATCTGTCCTGTAGAACCTGGCAAAGGTGTGTGGCCACAAATGTCTGCCAAGGGCCCATGACAAGGCTATGCCTTGAGTCAAGTCGAGTTGCCTTGAGTCAAGACCTGGCCCTCTGTTCACGCTCTATAGGATGCAACTAGCACAGTTAGAAGCGGGCAACAGGAAGCTCTACTGTGCAACAATATACAGATCAGGGCAACTCAGATGCCAACTCATGTACCCTGCACTTTATATAGGAGCAGTCACGTCCTGCTTGACTAACGGATAGGAACGGAGTGACCATAAGCTCTACTGTACTATAATAGTAGGCACAGCAGGGCGACAGAAGGATAGCTCATGTGTCCTCTGCTCTTCACAGGAGCACTCACCTCCAGCTTGACTAGCACAGCTAGGAGCGGGGTGACAGTGAACTCTACTGTGCTATAACAGCATACACAGCAGGGCAACAGGAAGCCAGCTCTTGTGCCCTCTGCTTAACACAGGAGCAGAGGCTTGTTGCTCAACCAGCTGATAGGAGCAGAGTAACAGGCTCTACTGTGTGCAACAAACACTGTATACACAGCTGGTCAACAGGAGGACAGCTCATGTGCCATCAGCTTAACACAGGAGTAGTCACTGCCTGCTCAACTAGCACAGCTAGGAGCGGGGCAGCAGCAAGCCAGCAACCAGGATGCGTGTGGAGGGACTAGCAGTCGCTTTAAATTATGCTCTATCCGGCAACACTGCTCAACATTCAATGGGGACGGCACGCCGAGCACCGCAGGGGGCACCTCACCAAAGTCCACGGGGCACACCACACTACCTGCTTCACAGGCACCCCTTCTCCCCCTTCCTCACAATTCAGGAGTCGCAATTTAACACAATTTAACACAAGTCTCCACATATTACTCGTTCTCAACACAGTAACCACATTGTCTTTCCCACAAAACAACCACAACACTAAGCAAGTATATAGCCTAGGACACCAAACATACCGTAATTACTTCTATAAATGGAGTATTAGAAAACTGAACTTAGTACATACTGTAATTGTGTAAAAGGACTATTACAGATGCTCAACCTAACAGAACCAACTGCTGAATGAACCCATGCGCCTGCTCAGTGCAATGTTGATGATGTAAGTGTGGAATGACAAGACGACATAGGACGTGCCAGGTACACATGGGGGAAAAATATCAAAACAGAGGTATGTATCATGACTGTTTAGGCTTGCTAGTTTAGCTAATCTAGGTATGAAAAAATCTATGCAATCAGCAGTCACTGTCTTATCCAACAGAACTGTTTTCTACTAGCGTATTGTGCAGAGGGCGATCCCAGAAAATAGGCTTTCGTGACGGTATTCGGTGATTCCTTGGTATAATGTAGGGGAAATCACCTCTACTGCCTCACTTTACAATATTTTATTCTGTCAACTCTGTCATAGTTTGCGCTTCCTTTGTCCATTTCCACCCTCCTCTGTCACAAATTGTTTTTTGGACACTATAAAAAGGTAAATGGGCATTTAATATTATGTTCACTGTCTACCAAAGGCATTGCTTGCTCATTCTTTTTAAGATGCTTTAACCTGGTTTTGCTGAAAGTTTCATTTAATTATCTCTAATTTTAATGGAGATTTTACCTTTATTTGTATGTATTCGACCACAGTTTTTGTTCAACTTCAATGGTAAATCAGTGGAAGAAAATAGTAGAATTATCTGAGTGCTAATTGGTGATAACATCCTTAATTGTGTGCTGCATTTACGAACGTGTGTTCACATTTAGAACTGTGTTTATGTATTGACTGTATTTAGTGACTATTTAAAATGAAGGGTCTTATTTGTTGATGATGATGACGATATATGAATAAGCGATATAATATGAAAATCAATTTATGTACAATCTTACAAAAAAATGAATTCCATTGCATTATTTTTGAAAATATATATTTAAAATTCTGTATACACATATACTACACACACAGCTAGCTAATATAGCTAATAATGTAGCTATTGTTTTTATTATCAGTACTACTGTGCTAATTTAGTAACTTTAATTTATGTTAAAAGTAGGTAGTGTGTAGTAGTAGCTCTAGCTAGCTGCCACTGCAGAAGCCACTACCAGGGTTACATTTAGAAAAGTAATGCTAAGGTTTATTATGGCTGCCTCTACCTACCTGTGTTGATAGGCCCAAACCATTTTATTTGTAATATTGTTAAGTGTTCACTACAGTGTAATTACATGTTGCATTGCAGTAGCACTTTAGTTTATGAATACAGTGGCTCTCAAAAGTATTCACCCACATTGAACTTTTCCACATTTCATTGTGTTACAACATGAAATCAGAATGGATTTAATAAGGAGATTTTGACACTGATCATCACAGAAAATGTCCAAAATGTCAAAGTGAAAAATATAATCTGCAAATTGTTCTAAATTAATTACAAATGCAAAACTGAAAATAATGTAATGCATTAGTAATCACCCCCTTAAGTCAATATTTGGTAGAGGCACCTTTTGCAGCAATTACAGCCATGTGTCTATGTGGATAAGTCTCTACCAGCTTTGCACATCTGGACATAGCATTCTTCTTTACAAAATTGCTCAAGCTCACTCAAGTTGGATGAGGACCTTTGGTGAACAGCAATTTTCAGCTCTTTTCTCATATTCTCAGTTAGATTGAGGTCCGGGCTTTGACTGCTGGTCCACTCCAGGACATTGACCTTTTTGCTTTTAAGCCACTCCTGTGTGGCTTTGGCTGTATGTTTGGGGGTCATTGTCCTGCTGGAAGATTAATCGTCTCCCAAGTCCCTGTCCAGACTTAGATTGCTCCAGTAAGAATACCCAGCTGTATAAATGGGTACAAATGTAAGTCTCCCTGGATAAGGGCGTCTGCTAAATGACGATAATGTAATGCAACTGGGTTCCCCTGTCCTCATGTCCTGTGGTATGTGACAATTGGTTTCACCACAGCTCAATCAGGTGTGTCAATTATTTTCTATTTTGTATTTGTACATAATTTAGAACAATTTGCAGATTATATTTTCCACTTTGACATTTGACATTTTCTGTGATCAGTGGCAAAAACTCCTGATTATATCCATTCTGATTTCATGTTCTAACACAATGAAATGTGGAAAAGTCCAAGTGGGGTGAATACTTTTGAGAGCCACTGTACCGTATATCAGTAGCATAACTCTCTGACTTACATTTGTTCTATAACTTTTCAGAAGCCCTTTTGAAATATCTGGGAAAGACATTTTATATGTATCTATACTGTGTGCAATAACGGTAAATTAATGTATTACTTGCTGCTGCCCACTATTTTCTTCATTTGTGTGTGCTTGCCAATTTGTTTTGTACTGCTCTCCAGCCCTTTGGTGAACAAACTGCCTTCTGCTACAGTCAAATTTTGACTCATCAGTCCAGAGCACCTGCTGACATTTTTTTTTTTCCTGCTGACCCCAATTCCTGTGTTTTCGTGCATACTTTAGTCGCTTGGTCTTGTTACCACGTCGGAGGTATGGCTTTTTGGTCACAAGTCTTCCATGAAGGCCACTTCTGACCAGACTTCTCCGGACAGTAGATGGGTGTACCAGGGTCCCACTGTTTTCTGCCAATTATGAGCTGATGGCACTACTGGACATCTTCCGATTGCGAAGGGAAGTAAGCATGATGTCTTTCATCTGCTGCAGTAAGTTTCCTTGGCCGGCCACTGTGTCTGTGGTCCTCAGTGTTGCCCGTTTCTTTGTGCTTCTTCAAAAGAGCTTGGACAGCACATCTGGAAACTCCTGTGTGCCTTGAAATTTCTGCCTGGGGGAGACCTTGCTGATGCAGTATAACTACCTTGTATTGTTGCTGTGCTCAGTCTTGCCATGGTGTATGACTTTTGACAGTAAACTGTCTTCAGCAACCTCACCTTGTTAGCTGAGTTTGGCTGTTCCTCACCCAGTTTTTTTTCTCCTACACAGCTGTTTGTCTTTCAGTTAAAGATTGTGTTTCAACCTACATATTGAATTGATGATCATTAGCACCTGTTTGGTATAATTGTTTAATCATACACCTGACTATATGCCTACAAAATCCCTGACTTTGTGCAAGTGTACCTAGAATAATTAATGCTGTTTTGAAGGCAAAGGGTGGTCACGATTTTTCTTCTGTTCACTCACTTGATAATTGATAATTGATAAATATAATCTATTAACATGTCTTACTTTACAGCACTTTTCACACCTGCCTAAAACTTTTGCACAGTACTGTACATCACAATAATAAAAGATAGCACATATATACATTACTGGTCAAAAGTTTTAGAACACCCCAATTTTTCCAGTTTTTATTTAAATTAAGCAGTTCAAGTCCAGTGAATAACCAGAAATGGTACAAAGACAAGCAGTAAAGTGCCAGAGATTTTATTTAAAAAAAAAGTAGGTTACTAAAAACTGAGAAATAATGTACATTTCGGAGTTATATACTGTTACTACACCCTCTGTGTTATGCACAGCTCCTGTGCATAGAAGTAACAGGGTTCCTACAATGCGCACATCGTTTGAAAGCTTATTCTCTTGGCTACCAGCGCGTTTCATATTCTCAAACACATCCGCTTTACAGTTTCCGTGTGCTTCCACAATGTTTCCAAACCTCCATATTAATTTCTCCTATCTTTCTCTTAAAATAAAACCTATTTGGACTGTCACTCTGCTTAGTCCTGCATTCAAGCATAAGTAAAGGACACAATCAGTGAAGCGAGCATTTGGAAACCAAACCATCTGCTTCAGGGGCCAAACGTATCTAATAAATCTGATTGGTTATTTGCCTTTAGGAGGCAGGACATGCATGTTGCAAGTTTTGAATGTTTGTACACATTGAAACAGCTCCACCCCTATGTCTTGCTTTCCTATGCCAACACTTGCTCAATGAGCGAGCCAGCCCTGGGTCCAGAAGTAATGGCTTCGGGGTCCGTATCCGGACCGCGGTCCGCCAGTTGGGAACCCCTGATCTAGACTTTGGAAAATTTGTTTTTCGGTCCCTGCATGACTCCAAACCATTAGTCCAATTGACCATAGTTACAAACATCTCTTAGCTTGTGACATAACAAAGTGAAGAAGACACAGTGTGATTTGTAGAGATACATAAACGATATGTACAGTGAGGGAAAAAAGTATTTGATCCCCTGCTGATTTTGTACGTTTGCCCACTGACAAAGAAATGATCAGTCTATAATTTTAATGGTAGGTGTATTTTAACAGTGAGAGACTGAATAACAACAAAAACACATTTCAAAAAAGTTATAAATTGATTTGCATGTTAATATGGGAAATAAGTATTTGACCCCTTCGACTTAGTACTTGGTGGCAAAACCCTTGTTGGCAATCACAGAGGTCAGACATTTCATGTAGTTGGCCACCAGGTTTGCACACATCTCAGGAGGGATTTTGTCCCACTCCTCTTTGCAGATCCTCTCCAAGTCATTAAGGTTTCCAGGCTGACGTTTGGCAACTCGAACCTTCAGCTCCCTCCACAGATTTTCTATGGGATTAAGGTCTGGAGACTGGCTAGGCCACTCCAGGACCTTAATGTGCTTCTTCTTGAGCCACTCCTTTGTTGCCTTGGCTGTGTGTTTTGGGGCATTGTCATGCTGGAATACCCATCCACGACCCATTTTCAATGCCCTGGCTGAGGAAAGGAGGTTCTCACCCAAGATTTGACGGTACATGGCCCCGTCCATCGTCCCTTTGATGCGGTGCAGTTGTCCTGTCCCCTTAGCAGAAAAACACCCCCAAAGCATAATGTTTCCACCTCCATGTTTGACGGTGGGGATGGTGTTCTTGGGGTCATAGGCAGCATTCCTCCTCCTCCAAACACGGCGAGTTGAGTTGATGCCAAAGAGCTCGATTTTGGTCTCATCTGACCACAACACTTTTACCCATTTCTCCTCTGAATCATTCAGATGTTCATTGGAAAACTTCAGACGGGCCTGTACATGTGCTTTCTTGAGCAGGTATGACCTTGCGGGCGCTGCAGGATTTCAGTCCTTCACGGTGTAGTGTGTTACCAATTGTTTTCTTGGTGACTATGGTTCCAGCTGCCTTGAGATCATTAACAAGATCCTCCCGTGTAGTTCTGGGCTGATTCCTCACCGTTCTCATGATCATTGAAACTCCATGAGGTGAGATCTTGCATGGAGCCCCAGACCGAGGGAGACTGACAGTTATTTTGTGTTTCTTCCATTTGCGAATAATCGCACCAACTGTTGTCACCTTCTCACCAAGCTGCTTGGCGATGGTCTTGTAGCCCATTCCAGCCTTGTGTAGGTCTACAATCTTGTCCCTGACAATCTTGGACAGCTCGTTTGGTCTTGGCCATGGTGGAGAGTTTGGAATCTGATTGATTGATTGCTTTAGGAGAGTGCTCCTAATCTCAGCTCGTTACCTGTATAAAAGACACCTGGGAGACAGAAATCTTGCTGATTGATAGGGGATCAAATACTTATTTCCCTCATTAACATACAAATGAATTTATAACTTTTTTGAAATGCGTTTTTCTGGTTTTTCTGGATTTTGTTGTTATTCTGTCTCTCACTGTTAAAATACACCTACCATTAAAATTATAGACTGATCATTTCTTTGTCAGTGGGCAAATGTACAAAATCAGCAGGGGATCAAATACTTTTTTCCCTCACTGTATAGTATATCTAAATCTTCCTCTTGCTGTACCCTTTGTTTGTTATCCTTCACTAAGGGGCGGGCAGGGCCAGTAATCAGCAGCCAGTCATTCAGTGTCATGTGCCCTGATCCCTGGCTCTCTTGCCTCACACTGATGCTCACAATTGCTCTAATTAGCCTGCCACTGCCACATCTCTCCCAGATGCATGCATACATTTCTGCTCTCTGCATCATGAGATTGCATACATCTCCAATCTGCATGTCAAACAAAAAACAAAAGATAAGGAAATTATATAAATGCATTATCCGCCTCTGCGGACCCAGCGGACTCAACAGATCTTCATATTGCTGTCTCCTCCCAGGGTGTTATGCTAGGACAGCATGAAGAAATGTTAAAGGAGATTGCTACCACTCTGAATCAGCTTGTATTGCAATCACAGTCCCGTCCACCACCTGTTTCGCCTCCTGCAGTACCTCCCTGTACAGCTGTTTCCCCAGTGTCAGAAGCAAGAGTGGTTCATCTTGCAGTTCCAGACAAATGGCAGCTCCCTGGATCGATGAGAGGGCTTTCTCCTACAATGTTCCCTGTACTTCTCTCATCTGCCCGCTATCTTCCCCACTGAAGAATCGAAAAATTGCCTTCATGGTTACCCTTCTTACAGGGAAAGCTCTGCAATGGGCATCGGCCATCTGGAACCAGAAGGGAGAGATCACCTGGTCCCTGACAGCCTTTCTTGCACACTTCAAAGAGGTGTTCCATCATCCGGCCAAAGGAAGGAGTGCGGGAGAGCAACTCCTTACTCGGCGCCAGGGCAGCCTGTCTGCTACAGACTATGCATTAAAATTTCGTACTCTGGCAGCCAGCAGTGGATGTGATGAGCGGGCATTAATAACGGTTTTCTGACAAGGACTACATGCCAGCCTACAAACAGAACTCGCCTGTAGAGATGAGAACCTTGGCCTGGGACAATTAATTCAGCTCGCTGTCCGACTAGATAACCTCCTTAAAACCAGAAGAAAACCATCCACTGTTGAGTATCCTCGCCTGCATACTGCATCAGCTCATCCACCCACTTTCCAGTCAGGACCCGAACCAATGGAACTCTGCTGAACCCTATTTTCTTCTGAAGAAAGACAGAGGAGGTTCCGGCAAAGACTCTGTATGTACTGCGGTCAGCCCGGTCATTTACGAGGGTCTTGCCCTGTCCGTCCCAACACACCCCCAGCAGCTCCAGATAAGAACATGAGTACAAGACACTGCCCTCTGTTTTTTCTGGTCAATGTTGCATTCATGTAAAACTCCTGCTGCACTCTGATTTGTTTCTGCTCTCATAGATTCGGGGTCGGCAGGCAACTTAATTGACAGAGCAACAGTAACCTGATTACAAATCCCTATTCTTCCATGCGAACCTCCACTCCGAGTCTGAGATGTCAATAATCAACCGATTGGTTCGGGCTAGATCTCCCAGAAAACCATTTCCATAACCCTTCAAGTCAGACTCCTACACACAGAGCAGCTCCTGCTCTTGGTCATCGTGTCCCTGGGAGTGGATATCATACTTGGACATCCATGGCTCACCCACCATAATCCTACAATCTCCTGGACAGAGGGAGAAATCCTCTCCTGGAGTCCTGACTGTTTTGCTCACTGCCTTTCTTTTCCCTGCAGAGCCACCCACATCAAGAGTCCACTGCTGTCCACACCATTTGAATTTTCTTCTGCGTACCAGAGCCTGGCAGCAGTTTTCAGCAAGACCCAGACCTCCCATCTACCTCCATTGATCTGCTGTCAGGTACCACTCCTCCTAGGGGGTGCATATTTCCTCTTTCTCTCCCGGAGTCCCAGGCCATGGAGAATTATATGAAGGAAGCACTGGAGCTGGGCATTATTCGACCTTCGACATCACCTGCTCCAGCCAGCTTCTTTTTCGTGGCCAAGAAAGATGGAGGACATTGGCCCTGTATTGATTATAGAGGTCTAAATGACATCACAATCAAATATCGATACCCTTTGCCCTTGGTGCATGCATCTCTGGAACAAGTTCGAGGAGCCCAATACTTTACTAAACTGGATCTATGCAGTGCTTATAACCTGATCTGAATACGAGAGGTCGAAGAGTGGAAGACAGCCTTCATCACTCAGAGTGGACATTACGAGTACCTGGTGATGCCCTTCGGGCTGGCTAATGCCCCATCAGTATTTCAAGCTTTTGTTAACGAGGTGCTGTGTCCTTTTCTGAATCACTTTGTTATAGACTATATGGATGACTTACTCATTTATTCCCCAACCTTGTCTGAGCATGTTTCTCATGTACATCAAGTACATCTCCAGTGTCTGCTAAAAAACTTTTCGTCAAGGGTGAAAAATGTGAATTCCACTGGCAGCGTATAGCATTTCTGGGATACATCATTGATGCTACAAGTGTCTACATGAATCCAGACAAAATTGTAATTACAGCACCATTGCCTTGCCTCTCACTTCCCTTCTCCGAGGAGCTGCATGTTCTCTTTCCTGGACCAAGGCAGCTGTAAACACTTTTCATCACCTCAAAATGGCTTTCACCTCAGCTCCTATCTTGAAACATCCTGATCCCTCTCTTCCTTTTGTTGTGGAGGATGATGCATCAGAATCCGAAGTGGGCGCAGTGATATCTCGACATCACGGTCTGCCTCCCAAACTCCAACCATGCGCCTTCTTTTCCCGGAAACTCTCCTCTGTGGTAAAAAATTATATTGGAAATCGGGAACTCCTAGCAATGAAATTGGCACTGCAGGAATGGTGACACTGGCTGGAGAGTTCTACACATCTCTTCCCCGTCTTAACGGACCACCATAATTTGGAATATATTCAATCCTCAAAACGCCTCAACCCACGTCAAACTCCATGGGCTCTGTTCTTTACAAAGTTTCAGTTTCATCTCGCCTACCGACTCGGATCCAAGAATGCAGAAGCAGACGCTCTTTCCTGACAGTCAATCACACGTATGTACCCACCTCTGTATGCCTTCAGTTGCTTGACTGGTTGCATTCGTCCCCTGCCTCAGGTCATAATTAAATGCACCACAGCCCTAGTACAAAAGACTTTCTGGTGGCCAACTTTGGCCTCTGACGTAACCCACTTAAGTTAATGCATGTGGACCCTGTGCCCAGTCGAAAACTCCTCGCCAAGATCCTGTCGGTATCCTCAAAACACTCCCCATTCCTGATTGACCATGGTCACACATTGCAATCAACTTTCTCACTAACCTTCCCAACTCACACGGTTATACTGCAATCTTGGTCGCTGTCAACAGATTCTCCAAATCATGCAGGTTAATACCTCTCAAGGGACTCCCCACTGCTTTTGACACTGCTAATTTTCTGTTTTCTCAGGTGTTTCACTTTTATGGGTTCACAGAAGACATTGTATCAGACAGGGGTCCCTAGTTCACGTCCCGGGTTTGGTCCGCCTTTTTTCGGTCCTTGAATATTAATATCAGTCTTTCCTCAGGATATCATCCACAGACCAACGGCCAGACAACGGCTCAACCAGAAAATCGGTCGCTTCCTTCGGACATATTGTAGTACTCAGGGGCGCCACTAAGAATTTTGGGCCCCATGAAGAGATTGCAATTTGGGCCCCCCACTCCCCTGGAAAGTCACAGCCCCAGGTAGTCAATAATGAACTGTTCACACCACATTTAAACAAATAATAATAATCTGTGATATGTGCTTAAATCTGCACAGTTTGAAATCTCACATTTCAACCCTCCTTTCTCAAAATACTGTAACAATTACTTTACTATGGTTAAATGAGGTTTGCTTGGAGTACCATGCTTAAGAGAACATTATTTTCTTCATGTTTATTTAAGTATTTATCTATCACATTTTCTTGCTCACTATCTGCTACAAGGACAGATCCCTGTACAAGCATGAAGCATAAAGTACTGTCAATCCTAGATTGATATTAGCCTCTTAACCTGTTTATAGCCTAACATACTATACAACAGGCTACTTGATGTTAGTGTTGCTATGCTTCTTTCAGTTGAAACTGCTACAAATGATTGCTTGGAATAACTTTTAATTGCCACTATATGAGCTCACCTTGTCTCACATCCTCAATAACAACATCAGGAGATGATGAGGGACCTGCCGCTGCTCCACTCTTTATGGCTGTTTATGAAACTAAGGGCCATGTGTTTCAGGATGTTAAGCTTCTCTAGGTAATTTTGATAGGCCCTATATATAATGTCATATGACCAGGGGTGGTCCTGGTTTGACCTGGAAAATGGTCCTGCTTATGCAGTCCGGTCCCTGCTCCGATCTCGTCGCTTCAGAGGACTGGGAGGGCTATGGTCCGGAGGAGCGCTCCTGGGTACCTGCCACTGACATTCTTGACCCTCCTCTTATTGCTGACTTCCATCATCGGTACCACCCGGAGGATCCTGCCCCTTGGTACCATGACGACCGTTGAGGGGAGGGGGGTACTGTCATGCTGTGTGCCTTCACCTTCCCCAGCTCACCACCAGATGTCACCCTTCACCTATCTCATGTCATTATTCAATTATATCTTTCACCTGTTCTTGATTTCCCTCACTCAACTCCCAGAGCATTTAAACCCAGCTGACACACCAGATCATCGCAAAGTCATTGTTTGCTGCAGCATCAATCTCCAAGCCTTACCTGTTTCCACACTCCATTGTGCTAGACCCCTGCTTTCCCTTTACCATGGTTTTTCGGATCTCCTTGTTGTATTATTTCCCGAATACCAGACCTTTAGCCTGCCTGATTTCGACCACGTTTCTGGATTCCCTGTGTTGCCCTGTTTGCCTGTGACTCGACCTCTGCCTGTTCTCCTGACTACGATTACGGAACTGTCTCTGCTATACCTATTTGCCGGCTCCCGACCTTCCGTCTGGGATTGTGCTTGCTCCGCGCCTGGGTCCCCATTCGCCTGGTCAGTTCACTGTGACAGACGTAACAGTGTGATGTTTGATGATGGGACTGCAGCTAATTAGGCTGATCTGACCCCCTCCCCACCGCCTCTCATCAGCAGCTCTCAGCAACACCTTGCCTATGGGGTGTGGGGTCAGCCACAGACCATGGGTAAATCTCTGCTCTTTATGTACCCTTTGTAAAATCAGATACTAACTATCAGTAGGGCCAGTGATTTCCGGCAAAGAAAATAAAGACTTTTCGTATTTCCAATGCTTTAAATTTTGGAAATTTCGGAAATAGATTTTAATAATAGTTATGTGTTATGATGCAATAACCGACACCTACAAATTGTATATGGTGAACTCGAAAGCACCCTGTGCCATGTCTATTTAATCCCTCCCCAACCGGGGCAGCTAACCGACGAGAAGGAGGACTGAGACTTCTAACCCTAAGTGCCCGGAGCCCCCTATTTTGTGTGGACGTTTTGTTTTGCTTAGCTTGTTTTACCCCCTTGTGTTTTGTCCCCTGTGAACCCCAATAAAGCCCGGACATCATCGGAACCCGAGACTCTCTCCCTTCTTGTGTCCGGCTTCTACACCCACTTAAACTGTCTTTGAACGACTTTTGCATGTATTTTGCATTGTCCGTCACATATGCCACTACGTTTGACAACTCAATTTCATGCTGTAAGAGAGTCTTTATCACAGCTTGTGAAACTGTACAGTAGGTAACACACTCCAAATGTATTGTTTCTATGAGTTTGGCAGTTTTGAAAACTGCATGAGCTGTAACAGAATATTTGCCACGTAGCGGTTCAGATTGTCTGTGTATTCATCAACAATTACAGCTACGTGTTTACCCTTTAATTCAGCAATCACCTGTTGCTTGTGCTGTTCAAAGACCCGGGTGTCATGATCCCCTAGCACTCCCCTTCTATCCCCACTAAGGACCACCAATTCCCTGCCTTTCTTAGCACTCTCCCAGCAATCAGTCTATTAACATTCCGGTCAACCATGTGCACTCTTGCTTCCACCCTCTGTTCTCATTCGCCCTGCACCTCCCAAGCCTGGTTTCCTATTCCCTTATAATCCCCTCACTTCCCTCACTCGGGGTGAAGTTTTGTCAATTCCAACTGCAATCCCTAGCCTTGTCCCAGTGCCTGTTCTAGCCTTGTTCCCTCGAGCCCTGTACCTGCCTTGTTCCCTTGACTGTCTTCCCGACCACGACTCCGTCTCGCCTTTGCCTGTCTGTACGCCTGATCCCACGACCAACGCCTGTGAACACAACCACGTTTCCGCCTTTCCTGTATTGCCCTGATCTGCCAGCACCCGACCCGTGCCTGTCCGACCATCCCGCGATCCAGCACTGCACTTGGGTCCCCAGTTCCTGAGTCCCCCCACGAAACGTGACACTGGGGAAGATGGGTCCGCCTCAGTGTACTTGCTTGCGGGATACAGCCCCTATTCCTTATGTGTTCATTTAGAAACTCTCTCATTTTCGGATTATCCGTTTTTTCAAGAGGTATGTTCGCACTACAGCAGGCCTCCACCCAGTCTTGCATCTTTTCTCTGTATTTCTGATTTTCATTTTGACGTGCAAGCACACCTGTAATTGTGCACTGTCGCTTTGCTGCCGCAACGTCCCCTCTCTCTGTCCTTCATTTTCTTTGCTCCACTGCCGCCAAATGTCAAGGACCTCCAATGTGATCGACTATACGATCCTTTTCAATGTAGTCTAAAACTTAATCTCCCTGCCTCTCCCCTCCTCCACCCTCCCCTCTACTCCACTCTCCGGAGGCCTGAACTGCCACTCAGCTTCCAACAAGGCCAACTTCATCTCCGCCTTCACCACCGACCACTCTGGATTTCCTCGCTCTCACCAAGACGTGGATCTCCCCTGAAAACTCAACCACCCCTGCTGCCCTATCCTCTCTGTTTGTCCTGTCCTACTCCCCCCATCTTACCAGGCAGGCAAAAGGTACAGGGCTCCTGCTCTCCCCATCTCTCCTCTTTTCTGTCCCCCCTTTCTCTCCTCTATCATGACTAACAGCTTTGAATTCCATGCAGTGGAACTTACCTTCCTTCCTTCCTTCTACTCTCCTCCCGGTCCACTCGATTTTCTTCTCTCCTCCCTCCCCTCACTGTCCTCACCTACCATCCTCCTGGGAGACTTCAACATCCACCTCTCCAGTCCCTCCCACTCTGCCGGATTTCTTCCTCTCCTTCACTTCTTTAACTTCTCTCTCCCCCGTCTTCCCCCACTCCCGCAGGCCGCCAGTTAGACCTCATCTTCTCTAAAAGCTGCTCCCCTTCAACACTCTCTGTGACACCCATGGACATCTCAGACAACCAATTAATATCCTTCTCCGTTTCTCTCCCCTCCCTCCCCACCCCATCCACTCCCTCTGTCACCTTCCGCCATAATCTCCACTCCGTCTCCCCCGCCACCCTTGCCTCCACTGCTCTCACTCTTACCTTCCATTGACCATTTTTCCCATCTGTCCATCAACTGCGCTACTTCCTCCTTGTTCTCCTCCTTCACCTCCTCCCTTGATTCTCTCTGTCCTCTCATGTCTCGTCCTGTCTGTCCCTCTCCTCCTCAGCCTTGGATCTCTTCCATTCTCCACTCAACCCGATCCAGTCTGCATGCCACTGAACATGAAGTGGAAGAGGTCCAAACTCCCAGCTGCCCTTGAACTCTACTGCTCTCTACTGTCCACATTCTCCTCCTCACTTGCCTCAGCCAAGAAGTCTTACTTCCAATCACTCTTTAAATCCACTGTCAACAACCCCCGCAAACTCTACTCCACCTTCTCCTCCCTCTTTTCCCCCCTCCCCCTCCCCCTCCCTTGTTTCTCACTGCAAATGATTTTACCTCCTTCTTCTCCTCCAAGATCATAGACATCCACAAGCTCTTCAACAGTCCCCCCTCCTCTCCCATCACACACAAGTCTCCCACCAACCAAGCTTCCTTCATTCTCACCTGTCTCGGACTGAACTTTCCTCTCTCCTCCTAGGTCACAAACCTACAATGTGTGCCCTGGACCCTCTTCCCACTTGCCTCCTCCAAGTGACTGCGCTTGATCTTCCTCCCTCCTCAACTCCTCACTCCTCTCTGGCTGTTTCCCCTTTGCATTTAAACAGGCTACTGTCATCCCACTCCTCAAGAAACCTACCCTTGACCCCACCTCAGCTATGCCTCCCTCTCCTCCTTGATCTCTCTGCAGCATTTGATCATTCCATCCTCCTCTCCTGCCTCACTGACCTTGGAATCTCTGGGACTGCTCTCACCTGGTTCTCCTCCTAATCAATGACCGGACCTATGAAGTGACCTGGTGAGGTTCCTCATCCACCCCCCAACCTCTCCTTATAGGGGTACCCCATGGCTTCTTCCTGGGCCCCCTCCTGTTCTCTCTCTACACTCGCTCCCTGGGCCCCCTCATCGCTGCTCCTTCTCATCCCTGGCCCCTAAATGGTGGAACGACCTTCCCACCGAAGTTAAAACAGTCCTTGACCTCCTTCCGGCGCTTACTCAAGACACATCTTTTCAGACAGAACTTGTAATATTAGTCCCTTACTCTCCTGTAAGATAGCACTTTACAACATTTTATCATGCTTCTTGCGTCGCTTATACTTGTAATATTGATTTTCCCCTCGCTCCCTTTCCTGTAGCCCTTGACTGTGACCTAACATCTTGACTGCACTTAGCTTTTACTTTCCAGGATGTAAGACCTCATTACTGTATTTACTTGTGTAAATTGGAATGTGTACAATGTATTATGCTTTGAATTGCTTTGTATTATGTAAATTTGAATTTGTAATGTTTTAAGCCTCAAACTGCACTGTATTCTTGCACTTTGTATTGTGCTTATTTTGTAAGTCGCCCTGGATAAGGGCGTCTGCCAAGAAATAAATTATATACTTAAAAACGTCACTGATGCCAACATCCTGCTTAGGGGTTGTGTTTCTTTCTCTGTTTTCTCCAGCACTTCTTCTTGAAAGGTTTCCTGTCTGTAGTTTCCCTCTCTGCACCGCTGTCTGAAGACTGTTGTGCCCCTGGTGTTGTGGGTGAAAGCTCCCCCACTCTTCGTCAGCACTTCAGGTGTTTGTGTACGCACCAAATGCACCGCAGCATAGCGTTCACTCTCAACACAACACAGCTTCCGCTAAGCTTGCAAAGCCGGGCAGAAGTGCCACTTTTAGGATTTGGTTGGGGGGAATCAAACTTTCAAAGAGCTGGAGGCTGTGTGATTGACAGGGGTCGATAGCATGAAAATTGAATGTGCAGGGTGGCTGTAATTGCAGAATTGCTTCCTCTGAGTTACACCCTGGCTTCGACAGTTCAATAGGATCAGCTGTGAGATACTGGTCTGAACAAAAGACTGACTTTCACTAACTAAAGCTTATTTAATTATTTTTATATACACTCACCTAAAGGATTATTAGGAACACCATACTAATACTGTGTTTGACCCCCTTTTGCCTTCAGAACTGCCTTAATTCTACGTGGCATTGATTCAACAAAATGCTGAAAGCATTCTTTAGAAATGTTGGCACGTATTGATAGGATAGCATCTTGCAGTTGATGGAGATTTGTGGGATGCACATCCAGGGCACGAAGCTCCTGTTCCACCACATCCCAAAGATGCTCTATTGGGTTGAGATCTGGTGACTGTGGGGGCCAGTTTAGTACAGTGAACTCATTGTCATGTTCAAGAAACCAATTTGAAATGATTCGACCTTTGTGACATGGTGCATTATCCTGCTGGAAGTAGCCATCAGAGGATGGGTACATGGCGGTCATAAAGGGATGGACATGGTCAGAAACAATGCTCAGGTAGGCCGTGGCATTTAAACGATGCCCAATTGGCACTAAGGGGCCAAAAGTGTGCCAAGAAAACATCCCCCACACCATTACACCACCACCACCAGCCTGCACAGTGGTAACAAGGCATGATGGATCCATGTTCTCATTCTGTTTACGCCAAATTCTGACTCTACCATCTGAATGTCTCAACAGAAATCGAGACTCATCAGACCAGGCAACAGCAACATTTTTCCAGTCTTCAACTGTCCAATTTTGGTGAGCTTGTGCAAATTGTAGCCTCTTTTTCCTATTTGTAGTGGAGATGAGTGGTACCCGGTGGGGTCTTCTGCTGTTGTAGCCCATCCGCCTCAAGGTTGTACGTGTTGTGGCTTCACAAATGCTTTGCTGCATACCTCGGTTGTAACGAGTGGTTATTTCAGTCAAAGTTACTCTTCTATCAGCTTGAATCAGTCGGCCCATTCTCCTCTGACCTCTAGCATCAACAAGGCATTTCCGCCCACAGGACTGCCGCATACTGGATGTTTTTCCCTTTTCACACCATTCTTTGTAAACCCTAGAAATGGTTGTGCGTGAAAATCCCAGTAACTGAGCAGATTGTGAAATACTCAGACCGGCCCGTCTGGCACCAACAACCATGCCACGCTCAAAATTGCTTAAATCACCTTTCTTTCCCATTCAGACATTCAGTTTGGAGTTCAGGAGATTGTCTTGACCAGGACCACACCCCTAAATGCATTGAAGCAACTGCCATGTGATTGGTTGGTTAGATAATTGCATTAATGAGAAATTGAACAGGTGTTCCTAATAATCCTTTAGGTGAGTGTATATATATAGTGTGTGTGTGTGTGTGTGTGTGTGTGTTTTGTTTCTGCTTTTATTCTGCTTCTAAATTCTAACTTCTAACTCTCCTGTCAATATCCCTTTGGAGTTTACTTCCTTCCTCCAAGATAAAAACGGCGATGGTTTTTAAATGATGTGATTAAATGTTGCTTCTGAAGACAGCAAGTCCAGATCAGATCTTTGACGTCAAGCCTCTTGTTGTCAAACAAGCAGTGCATGGAGAGACTGTTAAATGTCTGGTTAACTCCCTCCCTAGAGTCTGAGAAGAATATTCTGCACACATTATTTTAAGTATTCATAAATATTCTTGCTATTTCTTGAAGCCCAAGTACTTTGCGAGCATTGACTTAACATTCTGGTTCATTTAATTCAGTACTATTAAAAATAACAAAAGCTGTAAATCATATTGGATCTGACTGAGTCTGTGTTTGATTGTGTGATTGTGTGTCACGGTGTGTTATTGTGTATCTGGGTACGTTGGGTGGTGTCTGTGTGTGCTTGTGAGTGTGTGTTGTTTTGCATGTGGTTGTGTGTGTATATATTTCCCTCTCTCTCTCTCCATTCTCAACTCTTTACTCTGCACCTGTCGACACTTACAGTCCTGTCCTCTTGCAGGATTATTTATTTATGTTGTAGCGATCCTGGTTGGTGTCTGTGGGTAGGCTGTGTGTGTGTGTGTGTGCCAGTAGGGCAGTCTAAGGGATGGGGGGTTGTTAAAGTGTGTATGGAGGGTGGGCAGGTCAGTTCGGAGACCCTGTGTGTGTATGTGTGTGTGTGTGTGTGTGACTGTGAGTGAGTATTTGTGTGTGTATGTGTGCACAAAAAGTTTAAATGATGTCCTAAACGGCCCCTCCTACACAATAGTGTCCACAGGCATTTTTATCAGTGAACACCTTGAATCCCCCATCCCTACACTCCTCTCCCCTGCACCCCGAAAATAAAATCAATGTGATCGTCACGTGACGAACCTTCGAAGGTCTGGAGACTGAATGAACCTTTGAAGACAGCCCTCACTTCAAATGTCAAGGCCCTGTGCCCGAGATTGCTAAACCCACCTCCACCCCCAGGAGCACAATGTCCAAGTGCTCCAGTGTTTCTATTATTAGACCAGTCCTGTCTGTTCACCACCGCCACCATGTTTTTGAATGAGTCTGCTACGTCAGAGCAGACCCAGAGGAGCATGTGCACCACACGTCAGCTCATCCCGCTTCATGATGTCATCGGACAGGCGTATATATGGCTAATATTCTCCCACTGATCATGTTATCAAAAGGCATACACAGGCCCATTGAGACTGGCTCCATTGGGGTTATTCTCATGCAGTGTTTATATGAGGGGATTGTATTCAGAATGGACTTGATTCTGATTGTTAATGGAGTATCACAGACACTATAATATATATATGGCCATCCCTGGAGTATAGTCTTCCGCTTTCACTGATTCTCAGGACTCCTGAAATGGAGGGGATGTGGTGAGGATTCATATTGTGCATCTTCACATCACTTGAATTGGTTTATGGTGACCCTTGACAAATGCACTCAAGAAAGGCAGGACAGGAGATGTTATTGCTCTGAATTGGGCTTTTTCTGGATTCTTATGTCGGTCCTATATCATCCTTATTACTGTAACACTGTCAAACTACTTCACCCTGTTCAGTTGATTAAGGGGTCAGTGTCCCCTAAATTCACTTCTGTAATACCTTCCCCAGGATGTTACCAGTGGGCACAGTAATGTAAGATGCATGTCTTTAGTTTCACATAAAACAATATATTTAAAAGAGGTTCCCAATTCCACATTGCAGATACAAATCAATAAATTACAGAGAAAAGCACAACAATGGGAAGAGTCTTATACTCACAGTCCTCTTCATTACCTTCTGTATCAATGGGCTATGGACAGAACCAGAGCTGCAAGCGGCATAGCGAGGGGGAATCAAACTGTTTTTGGCTGCTGTATTCGTTAATATCTGTCCGAGTCTCACACATCCATATATCTGATTCATCCCTGAAATTCTTAATTTTTTCCAGAGCTGTATTTGGATATCAAAATTTAAAATCTCTGTTCAGAGGAACTGCATTTTTTTGACAAATCATTTTATTCTACTGCATTTGCTGTGCTTGTTCATTTCCATGTGCGGACTGTGCACTGTTTATAATAAAGACTTTCAGCACACTTGATCTACTGAGCTTCTGAACTGCTTTTATTCATCCACCTTGACGCTGGATCGCACAACCCTTTCTTGTCACAAGCATAAGATTTAAGTGATAAGGCAACTTTTGTATTTACAGCAATTATAAATGCAATCTCAATATTGGTATATGTGGTCTACACATCAATACAGTAGAAAAGATATATTAGTAGTGAGCTGCAGTCCTAATCGAGTGTAAGAGATCACAAACACAATATTATTGTATTATATGTAGCTCTGTCCAGTGTGGAGGAAAAATAAATCCTTTTCTGCCTCTGTGACCCTGGAATTCTCTAACAGTAACTTTTAATGGCCTGCAATCTTTCTATGCTACTTGTGTTCCTTTTCAATGACTTTCTCCTTTGTTATCAGTGTAGGAGCCATTCATCTTGTCTGTATGTGTATTGAGTGTGTGTCTGTATATGTGTGTTTTTGTTCCACCTCTATGCCTTTCCAGGTCGGAGAGGACCCTATAAAGCAGGAAGACCTGGGTTCGTGGGCGTGGCTGACTGGGAGCGCACAGTGTTTTGACCTTGTTTTTTTGCGTTTATTTGTGCTCCAAGTATTTGTTTGTTGTTTTTGTTTATACATATGTAAGTAAAGATTAACTGTTAATACATCAACACTCTTGCTAATCAGAGTTTCATCTGGACATTCGGTTCTGAAACATTTGAACAAACAAGTGTCAGAAACCCCCAGCAGCCCAGGAGAGACTTACGCAAAAGGAACACGACGGGAAAACAAAAGGACTCCTAGTCACTACAGTCAGCAGCCTACAGTCCTCTCTTGCTACTTATACAACTTGAATGACTTACATCCTATCTTAGCTATCAGCAAATGACCTTCCAATGCAGCTGGCAATTTAGAGGTTAATGATTATTATTCATGAGTGATGATGCTGATAATATTGATGAGATGGAAAGGCTTATTATACAATGCCAATTAAATCACTGCTGTAGGGACTAGGATGATCAATCAGATACTTTTAGTAAAATGTCAGGCCCTTGAGGGTGTGTCCCAGAAGGGAAATATAAGGCTTATATTTCCTTGACAAGTTGGAAAAACAGAGAGCAATGTGCTTAACACTTCCTTGGGGTGTTTTACTGTGTTTCCTGTGTGCATGTAATCCACTCTGATTAGAACGGCCGACTCCCGATCTGTCTTCCAGCACACAGGGTAAAGGTCATGGATGGATTTTTGCGGATGCCCTTGCTTATACACTCACCTAAAGGATTATTAGGAACACCATACTAATACTGTGTTTGACCCCCTTTCGCCTTCAGAACTGCCTTAATTCTACGTGGCATTGATTCAACAAGGTGCTGAAAGCATTCTTTAGAAATGTTGGCCCATATTGATAGGATAGCATCTTGCAGTTGATGGAGATTTGTGGGATGCACATCCAGGGCACGAAGCTCCCGTTCCACCACATCCCAAAGATGCTCTATTGGGTTGAGATCTGGTGACTGTGGGGGCCAGTTTAGTACAGTGAACTCATTGTCATGTTCAAGAAACCAATTTGAAATGATTGGACCTTTGTGACATGGTGCATTATCCTGCTGGAAGTAGCCATCAGAGGATGGGTACATGGTGGTCATAAAGGGATGGACATGGTCAGAAACAATGCTCAGGTAGGCCGTGGCATTTAAACGATGCCCAATTGGTACTAAGGGGCCTAAAGTGTGCCAAGAAAACATCCCCCACACCATTACACCACCACCACCAGCCTGCACAGTGGTAACAAGGCATGATGGATCCATGTTCTCATTCTGTTTACGCCAAATTCTGACTCTACCATTTGAATGTCTCAACAGAAATCGAGACTCATCAGACCAGGCAACATTTTTCCAGTCTTCAACTGTCCAATTTTGGTGAGCTTGGGCAAATTGTAGCCTCTTTTTCCTATTTGTAGTGGAGATGAGTGGTACCCGGTGGGGTCTTCTGCTGTTGTAGCCCATCCGCCTCAAGGTTGTACGTGTTGTGGCTTCACAAATGCTTTGCTGCATACCTCGGTTGTAACGAGTGGTTATTTCAGTCAAAGTTGCTCTTCTATCAGCTTGAATCAGTCGGCCCATTCTCCTCTGACCTCTAGCATCAACAAGACATTTTTGCCCACAGGACTGCCGCATACTGGATGTTTTTCCCTTTTCACACCATTCTTTGTAAACCCTAGAAATGGTTGTGCGTGAAAATCCCAGTAACTGAGCAGATTGTGAAATACTCAGACCGGCCCGTCTGGCACCAACAACCATGCCACGCTCAAAATTGCTTAAATCACCTTTCTTTCCCATTCAGACATTCAGTTTGGAGTTCAGGAGATTGTCTTGACCAGGACCACACCCCTAAATGCATTGAAGCAACTGCCATGTGATTGGTTGGTTAGATAATTGCATTAATGAGAAATTGAACAGGTGTTCCTAATAATCCTTTAGGTGAGTTTATATACTTCCACCCCTTATTGATTTCCGCTGTACCCCATGGATAGATAGACGGATCTACTGTTTTTGGGAGAACCTTATCATTTTTGTAATTGTGGGACCATCAGTGTCTTTAACTCTCCAGCATGTTGAAAGGATGTCAGTGAGGAACAGTCACTGGAGAGTTAAAGACACTGATAATATCCACTGCAGAGAGTGAGTGGCCGCTCAGCACAGTGATTGACATTCTGACAGATATCAGAAACTCGTTGTCACTGGAAAACAGATCAAAGTTTTTAGAAACTGTTGGTCCCCCACATTTCACACGGGACAGCGATCTCAATCTCAGCTGGGAAAGGGTCGGCACCATGAGACTGAGAAACAAATCAGCTGTCAAGGCCGGCCAGAAACCCGTCTGGGACCTGCTGGCATAATTTAAGGTGCTGTTTTACAATTAAACAAAAATTGATGAAAAATAAGGTGAAATGTTTAACCTGGGTTGCAGGACTCCCTCACCAACTCGCTCTTCCCTCCCGTGCGATGCTCTGGTCCCACAGTAACCCCTCCCCAGGGCAGTGCTTCCCACTGGAAACATAGCGACGGGTTGCGGATGCAGCCCCGGTCACCTGAGAGAGGAAGCTCTGCCCAGGGGTCACAAATACACCGGGGTCCAGTCTCCCCCGGCAAACAGGAAGTCCCTACACACAGAGGCCTATAGGCAGCTTGGACAGCAAGAGATTTCCATGAGGCTCTTATGGTAGCGAGCTAAACCCCCTCTTAGACAAAGCTGGACAGATCACCTCGTGTGACTCCTCTTCCACACCGGTGAAGTGAGCTGGATAGTTCTGCCACCAGCAGCAGCAGAGTAGGATGCCTGCATGACAGAAACAAACCACCGCAGGTTACAGACCATGTATCATTTTATACCACCTTCTCTACAATGTGCTTGAATAATATGTTACATCTAATCAGTGAGTTTAACAGCAGATAACACATGAGCTTAGTCTAGGCCTTTCAAATACTATTCTGGGGTGAAGAAAGTCCCTGCTATATCAGACAGTCATAATTGATTCTTCAGCAAAGGGAGCCGCTCTTTCAAAGGAGCTCCAGCCTAAAGCACAGTCACCTCCTCAATGGTCGGGAGGCGCCCCCGTGTCCCCAGCGCCCAGCCTCAGCGCTGGGGGAAGCCAGCCTGGACTTCGGCTGCCTTCCACTGGACCCGTGAATCAGAGTCCTTCAGGAGGGCAGAGAGAGCTGGGAGGAGAGAAACACAGATAAATGAGAGGGTCTCCAATCAGAAGCTTCTCACAACAGGGTCATCAGGGCGTATCTGGTTTCATTGGGGACTATTTCATTATTTTATTGGCCCATCGATTCATGAGAGCAGGAGACACAGATGATTATTGTTTCTGTTGTAAATGAAGTTCCTCATTGTTATTCTTTCACATTATGTAAGCGTGGAAACTTCTGGCATGACAGAAAGCGAGAGCGTGGCCCTCGAAGCCACAGGCCTTTTGGTACCTGTTTTGAGTTTCCTCGAGGTGCAGAAGCTGCAGATGGTCTTGTCTATGTTCTCAAGAAGGTGCCTTGACAAGGAAAAACACCACGTGTGAAGCCGTACGAAACGCAGCGGGACAGCAGCACAGGACACTCTTAATCTCACCAATAAAAACAGCAGCACTTGTGGACCGAGCTGTTTGGCTCTCTTACTGAAGAACACAGCGGCGCCGGTGCGGAGGTGAGGGATGCTGCTCTTGGAGAGGCGCAGGACACAGCGCTGATACACGGTCGTCGCGCCACGGATCCGTGTTCACTGCGGGGACAATAACCGGGTTCAGCAGGAGATACTAGAGGCGGTGTACAGACAGCGAGGCTGGGAATGCTTCGGCACGCACATGGTGAGAAATCAAACCAGGAACCTAGAATGACTCACCAGTGCAGCGACCACGTCCCTCACAAAGGACCGGAAGTCCAAGGTCTGCTGGCTCAGGTGCCCCTCGAGCAGCTCAGTGAGAGTTGAGCAACTCAGCGACGGAGCGCACTGCCATAGGGTCCGCTGGCACGCCTGGGGGGGACACCATAACACCGCACCGTTCATTCAGGCAACAGCCAGACTGCAGGGAAAGGGTTAACACTTTGAGGAAGACCACTTTGAACCGCCATTGGGTTTCCTTCGCTCTGAGCTCATCAGCCAGCGCGTTCCATCTTTATATTCAATCTCCACACGGCGTTGTCCACAGAGAAACCACTCGTCCCATTCCTGAGATCAAGTCACCCCCTTTTTCACAGTTTATGCAGCAGAGATAAAGACCCTTTCCTTCCGCTTCCTTTCACTCCACACAGTTATTTTTGTGAACCTGTCAAGCTGACGACCCCACTGTTTACCCTGGAGCACGATTTTGAAGAACTACTAGCTACTAAAGCTTCCACCGAGGTAAAGACACACGGTGGGTCTCTGCGGCTTGGTGTACTTACCTGGGAGATGGCCGGGCATGGGTTCTGCAGGTGGATGTGGAAGAAACTCAGTCTACAATCAGGTTGGAACGAACCTCCTCTAGGATTGAGGCCAGTATCTTAACCTCCTGTATAGAGCACCCAACACCATATGGGGAGATCAATATGGAAAATAAATGCTCAGTTTCAGAGATATCTCTTTGATTACGCCAATGGTCCTTAGGGGGTTTTGAAAGAGATCTCGGGGGTGATGTAGCCAATATAGCAGGAACCTGAGCAATTGTCAGGGAGCCAAGGATAAGCACGATTTCCACAGATCAGATATGTACCTTCAAGTGTGGCAATTCCTGCATTTGAAACCCTGCATCCCACCATATCCCACGAGCTATTGCAGGAGCTGTTCCCTACAAACACATTTCCTTTACCATACTGACAGGCTAGTCCAGGGACAGAGTCTGCCAATAGGATAGAAGGAAGGTATTATATGGGCGGAAATAGGGCATTTGTCCAGTCAACTTAGAGACAGATGCATCAACAGTATTGCAAATGCTCATATTTATTGTATAATGTTTCCATATAGCACAGTTATCTTCTGCAGTCAAGGGAACCGGGATCATGGGAATGCCTCCCTCAGCATTATGGGGCACATGTGAACATACCCAGCACCTTGATAGATTCAAGTCTTTTGTAAACTGATGAGACAGTTGGAGGTAGGCATTTCCTCTGGTCAGGTGGCGTTGTCATCGCTGTCAAATCCTCAGTTGTATTTCATCAGTGTTCATGTTAGTGTTTGTGGTGTCAATATGCGAAAGGAGATAGGTTACTAGAACGTCACCCGGTATTTATGGACCAGTGCATTCTGTTGCTCCTTTTGGGCCACTGCCCTGTACTGTTAGCTGGAGGGTAATGCCGATGTCAGCTTCTTCTGGACTGGTTTTCTCAGTCAGTGATGATCCTGTCAACTTGGAGTCGAAGGCGCCCTTTTCCCAGGTTGCTATGGCACAGATGATGGTCCCGCAGGCGATGAGGAAGAGGATCCAGGCGAAGGCGAGCATCCCTCTGGTCTCCACCAGTGTTGTGCAGATCGCTTCGAGGAGGAGTGAGAGGAGTGGATCCAAGTCGTCTTTCCTTGGCACTTCACAGCTCTGTGGGTGGTCAGGAGCACCTGATAGGGCCCCGTCCACCTGGGCTGTAGGGTGGATTTTCTTTTGTGTGCTTTGATGTACACATAGTCACCTGGTTGAAATGGGTGACAGTCCTGCCAGGCTGGTTCAGTCTGGGCAGCTTTCACCTGTGAATGGACAGCTTCGAATGCATGTGTTAGTCCCATACAAAAAAGACAACATAGCACCATCCATCACGTGGATGTCCATCTCCCTTACAGACAATGGAGGAGTGACAAAGAGTCTCATAAGTCATCCCATAATAATCTCACGCAGAGAAAGACCAGTTTTTCGATTTGCTGGCTATAGGAAGGGCTTCTGGACATGTGAGCCCTGTTTGTTTGCATATTTTAGCCACCTTATTCTTTAATATCCCATTTTGTCTCTCCACTGCTCCAGCTGACTGAGAGTGATGGGGCAATGAAAATGTTGTTTACCTTGCAGGGCTTTGCATAGTTCCTGCACTATTTTCCCAGTGAAGTGAGTGTTCCTGTCACTGGAAATTTTCCCTGGAATGCCTAATCTACATATGACATCTCTTAACAGTATTTTTGCAACTGTTACTGCATCAGCCTTTCTACAGGGATAGGCTTCAATCCATTTAGAAAACATATCCACTATTACAAGTATATATTCATAACCACAACATTTATGCATTTGAACACAATCTATTTGCATTTGAACAAAGGCATGATTTTGTGAGTTTAGCTCCCTTCCCAGGATTATGAGTTGACAAATGTGGCAAGTTCTACAATATTGCTAAGCTGTTACTATAAACCTGGGGCAAACCAATTTAAAAGACTGATGCACACATAAGAACATAAGAACATAAGAAAGTTTGCAAACGAGAGGAGGCCATTCGACCCATCGTGCTCGTTTGGTGTCCATTAATATCTAAGTGATCCAAGGATCCTATCCAGTCTATTTTTAAATGTTCCCAAACTTTCAGCTTCTACCACATCACTGGGGAGTTTGTTCCAGATTGTGATGACTCTGTGTGAAGAAGTGTCTCCCGTTTTCCATTTTAAATGCCTTGAAGCCCAATTTACATTTGTGTCCCCGGGTGCCTGTGTCCCTGCTGATCTGGAAAAGCTCTTCGTAATCTCCTCTGTTCCAGTGTGAAAAGGTTCAGTTCCCTCAGTCTCTCCGAGTAGGACATTCCCTTCAGACCTGGAATAAGTCTGGTTGCTCTCCTCTGAACTGCTTCTAGAGCAGCGATATCCTACTTGAAGTGTGGAGCCCAGAACTGTACACAGTATCCAGATGAGGTCTAACTAGTGCATTGTACAGTCTGAACATCACTGCCCTTGTTTAAAATTCGACACTTTTGACAATATACCCTAACATTCTGTTTGCCTTTTTTATTGCTTCCCCACATTGTTTGGATGGAGAAAGTGAGGAGTCCACATAGACTCCTAAGTTTTCTCATGTGTTACTTCATCTAGATCTGTACCTCCCATAGTGTAATTGTAGTGGACATTTTTGTTACCTGCATGTATTACCTTGCACTTGTCCACATTGAATTTCATATGCCAGGTGTCGGCCCACAACTGAATATTATCCAAGTCCCTTTGAATAGCCTGTGCTGCCAAGATTGTATCTGGTGAGCCACCTATTTTAGTATCATCTGCAAATTTGACAAGTTTGCTAACTATCCCAGAGTCCAGATCATTACTATAGATTAGAAGAAGCAAAGGCCCTAGTACTGATCCCTGTGGAACTCCACTAACAACCTCACTCCAGTTAGAAGCAACTCTTCTAATCGACACCCTCTGTTTCCTACACACCAGCCAGTTCATAATCCACTTCATAATCATAATCCATAATCTACTTACATTACCCTGGATGCCTACAGCTTCCAATTTGAGGATCAGTCTTTGGTGTGGAACCTTATCAAAAGCTTTTTGGAAATCTAAGTATATCATATCATATGCTTTCACCAGATCTACAGCTGCACTTGCATTTTCAAAAAATTCTAATAAATTAGTAAGACATGATCTGCCTCGTCTAAACCCATGTTGACTATCTCCAAGAATATGGTTTTCATTGAGATGCTCCTCTATTTTCTGTCTAATAATTTTTTCCAACATTTTACAAGTGATGCAGGTGAGACTGATTGGTCTGTAATTTCCTGGCTCAGTTTTGTCCCCTTTCTTGTGGATTGCTATGATATTTGCTGTCTTCCAGTCAGTTGGCACATCCCCTGTTCTAAGTGTCTTTTGGAATATTTGAGTTAGCGGCCTAAAAATAATTTCCCTCATTTCTTTAAGTACTGTTGGAAATATACCATCTGGCCCAGGTGATTTGTTTGTTTTTAATTCTGCTAGTCCCTGTAGAACCTCCTCCTCATGTATCCTGATCTCTCTTAGGATTTGACTGGACTGATTGTTAACCTGTGGCATATTATCTGTTTTTATTTTGTAAAAACCTCTGTGAAATACTCATTTAGAACATTTGCCACATCTTGTTCGTTCCAGGATACTTCAATTTCTGCTCTTTATCTGTCTCACTTGCTCCTTTATTGATGTCTTGCTGTTGTAGTGAAAGCTCTTTGCATTAGTTTTAGTGTCACGGGCGGGGCGTGACTGGCCATTAGCGTGAATTGATCACTTATTATTTATTTACTTATTATCTTTTTTTTTACTTATTGTTTTGTGCACTGTGTTCATTATTCACATGTTGGTTTAATTGATTAATCGCTTTTGTTGCCAAGCGCAAGCTGCCGGATCACATTCCCACCTGCACGCTTTCTCATTGGTTGCTTTTACCTGTGACCCTATTTCTCTATTTAGTATTTAAGCCCAGGGAAATGGTCATTCAGGAGAGAGCAATGGACTACTGAGCAGGACATCTGGCGGAGAGGGGGACCAAGGCGCAGTGCTGGAGTGAAGCAACCGGCAGAGTGAGTGAAGGCTGGGAAAGCAGTGAACGGCGAAGATTTCTCCAAGCACGGATTATAAAGGGAGCTTTGGAAGCAACGGACACTGGATTGCTGGAGATGACCGCGCAGGCAACGGAGCGTTAAGTACCCGGCTGTATTTCTTTAGAAGGGAATAATTAGAAAAGAGAAGCCACACGCTGCAGAGGTTGAACTTTCTTTATTAAGACTTTGTTGAGATCTCCTCTGCCAGTTTGCTTTGTGGAGAGGGTTCCCTGTCCTGGGGTTAGAGCCTTACCTGCTGTGATCTATTTTTCGGTCCGTGTGATGCAGATGGGTGACTGTGGGATAGAAGAAAAGACATTAATTAAATTTGAATTCATGCAATTGGAGACTTGCTAATACTTGTTCCTACCTGCAGTTGTTGGGGTCCCAGTTGGCCGATGGGGCTCCAACCCAGCTGCAAAGAGACTTGTTTCCTCCGAGAGGAAGGGGGATTCTTCCGTGTGGTGTCACCTATTGTGAACAGAAGAGACTTTGCGTTCTGTGTTTTATATTCGGAACTTGGGTATTATTCTATTTAGTCTTTTTCTTATTTTCTTTTTGTGTTATTCTGGGTAGGGTTTTTAGTGGGTTTTTTTATGCAAATGGTAATTCTCAATTAATTGCTGTACAATGAATAACAATTATGGATTTAATTTAATATACAAATAAGGCTCTAACAGGTTATGTTACCAATTAAACCAGCTGACTGATCATTAAGAACCTGTGCAAATCAGGGTGATGTATTAATTATCACAATGAATAACAAATTATAAATTTTAATGTACATCATGTACATATTTATTTACATGTTTTCTTCATTCAAATTGATTTTACATTGGAATTTCATAAAGTGTGTAAAAACACATTTTAAATGCCTCCTGCTAATAGTAACGCCAGGGTTGTATCAGACTCTAGCTCATATAAATTACACTATTAAACCTATATACCTATCTGGTTTTCTAAATGCTTTGCACTCCATTGCATATATTTGATTTTTTTTTTTTTTTTTTTTTTTTTTTTCCAATACGGGTAACTCCAGTTGGCTTTGTAAAGTGCATTTCAAATTTTAGGTTCCAGAGTAAACTTGTCAATAGTATCACCAATGAACGCCGAGTTGCTTTATTGAAAGAATGTCTTCACTGCACGTGGCTGACACAATGTGACAACCCAATGATCTAGGATATGAATATACAAACGGAACACAAATAAAATACAATCTTACCGACTCAAGAGCAGTTGTTGTCTTGAACTCAACACAGCTAATTAGGGGTTTCCTCTTGTTGTATATTGTTAGAGGTGCTACCTTGCTAGAACGACGTGACATCACATGTAATACAGGATACGGTGACAATGATTTGTCTATGTCATAACTGATTTACCCAAAGGCTTGCTGTGCGCGCAGAGTTCCAAACCGGGGGACTGAGCGTGAGCGAGAGTGCATGCACGTGTTTCCATTGTTTTTATAACAATTGAGTCTCCTGCCCAACGTATAATGAGTAAAGTGTTTAGAGTCATGTCTACGACTAGACATCTGGTTATTGTTATCATCACTGTCCTCTCTATATTGCTGTGGATCTGTAGTGCATGGTTCAGTACGGCACATCGTGTTGTGATGCTAACTTTATTAAACGCATAGATTACATTTGCGGCTCGCTGCCCATCAGTGACATGGAAAACCACTCGGGGATCTGACGTGACGGTCCTGGGTGATGCGGGAAACCCCCCCAACTGCCCACGTCAGTAATTTCACCCACCCAACTCGCCCTCCCGAGGCAGGCCCATTAAAGACCCAGCGCACCGCAGATGTATAACTAACACATTTTATTTCACAGTCCAAACAGACACGTCACAGAACACGTGTACTTGCAGACATTGGGTCATGGTTCAGAATAAATTAATTCTATGGACGCGCATGTCCTGCAGCCTTCCGGGGTTTCCCTTCAAAAACAGCAGACGGCTGACCATTTTGTGTTATTTATTGGTACATAACTTCTGACATGTGTGGCAAAAGTTGGCATTCCATACGGCAACCTGTTGGTTCATTAATAACACTCAATTGCTGCAACTATATTATTTTCAACCTCAGCCATTTCTAACAACTCGGTCTGTTTCTCATTACGGTCACAAGTTCTTGGTAAAAGGTGGCTTAACCTTTGTGTTGTGGTCTCAAAAATGCACCCCTATTCTGATTGGTTACGGCAATCGACTTGACACTGAATTTGCCGGCCATTAGACTAGGACCCTTGACGGAACATTGCTGGCAATGGTTTCAGTGTGAATGGGGTTCATCTTCTTGCATTTGAAGAGTTCACAGCTGAAAGGTATTTAATTCAAATATTTTGTGACATAGAAGAATGGATAAGCAGGAGAAATGCATATACGCAGAGATATTTACTGTCTGCGGTGGTTTTGTTTTTTTCTGATACTTGAATTAATATTGGTTTGGTGAAGCCAAATAAATAAATAAATCACGACCCCGTCTTTAAATTCGATGGTCGAAATGAAACGATCCTTCGATCGATCTTTGATTTGGATGAAAAAATGTTCACCCCTACTGACTAATACTGGTGGCTAAACGGCTAGTTAACTTCCCTCACTGCTGCTAGACTGGAGGACTGACTTCAAATCCTTAATTAACAGACCAACAGTAACATCACGAAACACAGTGATTGGCCTTTTGAGTGTTGTGGGGGAATGCTTGACATTTGAATGCATTGTTCTTTCATTTATTGGTCTTTTTGTCTGTGTCACAGAAGGTGACAAGGCTCCATAATTCTTTACTTTTATTGTTGTTATTTACTTGATTTAATTCTTATTATTCACCAAGTTCTTTTGTTTTTTCCTTCACTAATTGGTTGTTGCACTGATTGTATTGTTTAATTGCTTTTTCACTATTGTTGAATTTGCGGGACTGTGACCACCAACGCGACACACCTGTATCCCTGAGCAACGCCCAGCCCTTCACTCATGGCTATCACACCTCTTACCACTCAGCAGAGGATAAAGGCTGCCCTGGCCAGGACAAAGGGAGCGCGGTGGAGTGTGAGCACACGGCTTTGGATGCTATCGGCTGTGAGGGTGCCAGCCGGTATACACTCACTTAAAGGATTATTAGGAACACCTGTTCAATTTCTCATGAATGCAATTATCTAACCAACCAATCACATGGCAGTTGCTTCAATGCATTTAGGGGTGTGGTCCTGGTCAAGACAATCTCCTGAACTCCAAACTGAATGTCTGAATGGGAAAGAAAGGTGATTTAAGCAATTTTGAGCGTGGCATGGTTGTTGGTGCCAGACGGGCCGGTCTGAGTATTTCACAATCTGCTCAGTTACTGGGATTTTCACGCACAACCATTTCTAGGGTTTACAAAGAATGGTGTGAAAAGGGAAAAACATCCAGTATGCGGCAGTCCTGTGGGCGAAAATGCCTTGTTGATGCTAGAGGTCAGAGGAGAATGGGCCGACTGATTCAAGCTGATAGAAGAGCAACTTTGACTGAAATAACCACTCGTTACAACCGAGGTATGCAGCAAAGCATTTGTGAAGCCACAACACGTACAACCTTGAGGCGGATGGGCTACAACAGCAGAAGACCCCACCGGGTACCACTCATCTCCACTACAAATAGGAAAAAGAGGCTACAATTTGCACAAGTTCACCAAAATTGGAACATTTCTAAAGAATGCTTTCAGCACCTTGTTGAATCAATGCCACGTTGAATTAAGGCAGTTCTGAAGGCGAAAGGGGGTCAAACACAGTATTAGTATGGTGTTCCTAATAATCCTTTAGGTGAGTGTACACTAACTCCTCTCAGGGTTAGAGCGGGTCTGATTTTTGGCGTAGTTGGCAGGTGTATGAATGGGTCATGGAGGGACATCCACCTCCTGTGGTAGTATCACGGACTATGCTACCTGAAGCCAAGAGGATCCGCCAAGAGTGGACTGAGCTCAATTGTTGTCCCTCGGGGTCGAGGACAAGGCCTATGGACTAAAGGCGGCCGGTCACCTGAGTAGTTTGCGTACGCTGTCCATATTAAGGAAGAGCTATTTCTGGTACGGGATGGGGGAGGTGCAAATCCCAATCCCAACACACATCATTGTATTTTTCTTGTCTATATTGAATAAATCATTTAAACATTCACAGTGCAGGGTGGAATAATTATGTGAACTCCTAGGCTAATGACTTCTCCAAAAGCTATTGTAATTGGAGTCAGGAGTCCACTAACCTGGAGTCCAATCAATGAAACAAGATTGGAGGTGTTGGTTAGAGCTGCCCTGCCCTATAAAAACACTCACAGATTTTGAGTTTGCTATTCTCAATAAGCATTGCCTGATGTGAACCATGCCTCAAACAAAATAGATCTCAGAAGACCTAAGATTAAGAATTGTTGACTTGCATAAAGCTGGAAAGGGTTAGAAAAGTATCTCTAAAAGCCTTGATGTTCATCAGTCCACGGTAAGACAAATTGTATATAAATAGAGAAAGTTCAGCACTATTGCTACTCTCCCTAAGAGTGGCCATCCTCCAAAGATGACTGCAAGAGCACAGAGCAGACTGCTCAGTGAGGTTAAGAAGAATCCTAGAGTGTCAGCTAAAGACTTGCAGAAATCTATGGAACACGCTAACATCTCTGTTGACAAGTCTATGATACATATAACACTAAACAAGAATGGAGTTCATTGAAGGACACCAAGGAGGAAGCCAGCGCTACTGGCAAAATATTCTTTGGACAGATGAAACCAATGTTGAGTTGTTTGGAAGGAACACACAATACTATGTGTGGAGACAAAAAGGCACAGCACACCAACATCAAAACCTCATCAACTGCGAAGTATGGTGAAGGGAGCATCATGGTTTGGGGCTGCTCTGCTGCGTCAGAGCCTGGACAGGTTGCTATCATCGACAGAAAAATCCGCCAATTGAAGCGCAACAGAAGTTGGGTGATGCAACAGGACAACGACACAAAGCACATAAGTAAATCAACAACAGAATGGCTTCAACAGAAGAAAATACGCCTTCTGGAGTGGCCCAGTCAGAGTCCTAACCTCAGCCTGATTTGAGATGCTGTGGCATGACCTCAAGAGAGTGATTAACACCAGACAGCCCAAGAATATTGCTGAACTGAAACTGTTTTGTAAAGAGGAATGGTCCAAAATTCCTCCTGACCATTGTGCAGGTCTGATCTGACCGACAGGAAATGTTTGGTTGAGGTTAATTAATTCCAAGGGTTCACATACTTTTTCCCACCCTGCACTGTGAATGTTTACACAGTGTGTTCAATAAAGACCTCAAAACATAATTGTCTGTGTGTTATTAGTTTAAATCAAGATCCGATCACATTTTATAACCAATTTATGCAGAAATTCAGGTAATTCCAAAGGGTTCACATACTTTTTCTTGCCACTATATATAATACACAGCTCTGGAAAAAAATGAGACCACTCCAAGTTCAGAAATCAATGTTAGTGGTCTCTTAATTTTTTTTCCAGAGCTTCATATAGCTGTATATTTGTATTGCTGTTAATTGCAATGATTAAACTAACAGTCAATTGTGACATAAACAATGCATTAATGACGTATAATGTTGACTGTTTGGTTTAAAGCATATTTCCACAGTTTCGTTGAAGTACTTTTTTTTTTTTATTGTGAGTTCAAAGTATATCGAATCTTAGACTGCTAACAGAATTACCGGTATCTTGTTTTCAATCCAGTGTATAGTTCACCATACATTGAATGTGATTTGTTTGCATATTTGGAAAGCAAATTAATAATAAATAACGATACATAAAAATAAAAACAACCTGGCCTATCTGCCTGCTTGTACACTACTTCTACAATGAAGCAATGTTTCCAGGCTCTTCTTACCCTGCATGAGTCCGCAATGTCTTTTTATTTATGAATGTTTAATACAAACGCTGGTCTTCTACAATCGCCGGTCTCCAATTGATGACAGGGGTTCTTGAAGTTATTTGGAATAAACTCGGGGGGCATTTAATTGAAGTTTTACAGTGCGTGTGTATGTGTGTGTGTGTGTGTGTGTGTGTGTGTGTGTGTGTGTGTATGTGTATATATATACACACACTGTATATATATTGTGACAAAGAGGCTCCCTCAGGTGCTTCTTGCACACTTGAGCAGGAAGGATACCGTCTGTTGAAAGTGGTTTCTGGGTTACCAGGGTCAATGTCTGTAATTTCTGCCTTATAAAGCACAAGTCTCGTGTTCCAAATAGCCAGTCCAAAGTTCAGTACACCAAAAGAAGTTCCTCCTCCAAACAATATATATCACGCCAGAAAGTAAGTCCAAACAAGCAAGGGTCATACACAGTAAGGTCTATCCTTTTGTCTTCTAAGCAACACACAAACTCTCACACACAGCATCCTCCTACTACCACTCCTTTCCAGGAGCAGAGATCACTTTATATAGGCATTGCATTAGCCCTTAATGCCTGACAGGTGAGTCTGATGCCCTTTGAAAACAAAGGACCTGGATGCATCTTGAAGAATGTAGTTTTTTTTTTTTGCCGCAGCAATTTTGTAGTTTGTAGTTCCTATAATGGCACCCATCCACTACATGGCCATGCACTTTGCTACAATATCAGTGGCGAACTGTCAAGGCCTTCAAGGTATTCAGAGAAGGCCCTGGAATCCTCAGATGAAAAAATAAAAAAAACGTATGTGATTAATTCTATAAATAAAATACAATTCTGCCAACTTGTTTCTTGTTTTCTGTCCATGCACTGCGCATTTGAATAGTTGATTTTTTTCCCCAACACAAAACCAATCAGATATTTTACTACAGAGTCTCTGGGGAGAATATCTTCCATCCAGGGTATTCTATTTCCTTGATAGAATGCCCTGACCATTAAACGGAATGAGAGCGTATATTTGGATTGACAACTTGATCAACCAATCATATTTGGATTTGTAGCCAATGGGCGTATTGTTTCATATTTCCCACGGCTCCAGGGTATTCTAGAAGAACTGCTTACGTCACAAGACCTAGCTTAGTATTGCTAACTAGCGATTGATAGCCGACGTCAAAGATGGCAGCAGGTGGAGATGATATCGACGCAGTAGGGGGATATGATATTGTCATGGATTTATTCTCTGTACCCTTTTCAAGACGACCGTTTAATGAAGATGGACATTGTTAAAAAAGGCCGCCCAACGCCCGAATATCTTCAGCTCATTCAACTGGCAAAAGCGAGATATGTTCGCCATTTTCAGGCTAGTAACTGGGAACGATACATTTGGATTATAGGCTCAGTTCGACACGAGGCTCTACTGCTGGGAGTGCTTGTTGTTTGAGACCGACAAGGGTGCGTGGAATTGGAAAGGCTACAATAATCTTAGCTGTTTAACTAAGGCTGCACAAAAACACCAAAACACAGCAGGATGGATTTCGTCTTCAAGTGAACGTCATTGGTGAGTGAAACCTGATTTATTTATTTTTTATTGCTGGTTTGGCTACAGTGTTGCATCTCGTTGAACTGGTTGTATTTTGTTTCCACACACTTGTTGAATGATTGTTGTTCATAAAGTGACTGCCTCCGTGACGTCCGATAGAGTGTGTGTGCACGTAACTAGAACCACGTGATTTTCGAAGATGGAGCAGTCCTGAAAGGCACGGTTCGCCACTGTACAATATAAACATTTAAATACTATGCCATCACAAAGTTTTGATTACATGTTTTGAAATCTCAAAATTTTGAACTGCCTCATAGAAACCAATGACATCTCTACTGCACACTGCGCTATTCAAAACAGTATGGTAAGACTCTGCCAGCTTTAGGATCACTTGAAAGGCAGTCTGTTGTTGCGTGACTCCCACTGCAAATCAGGGCGACCAGACACTTCAGTTCTGTACAGACCTTCACATTGTGTGTGCTGCATTCAATTGCTCTGGAATCTTTCATGACTTTCCTGGCTTTGATTCTCCTTGCAGTGCTTATCCTATCTAAAATAACTATTGCAATGGAGAAGTGCCAGGGTTTGCAAAGTATTGATTTGTGGGTCAAAGTATTGATTTAATCTGGCCCTAAGTCTTTGTCTTAGTATAATTATAAGTTATACTAACGATAGACACTAAGTTAAAACCGTGGAATAGTCTTTCCTTAGACTGGTCTTATTTAGTCAAGTACGCAATGTATTCTGGAAATTTTTAGACGCTTGAAGAAAAGCAAAAGCACGGCGGACACTTCTGTAAAACAACAATGATCCCAGTTCACAATAACTGAAAAACTTTGCTAGTTATTGGAATATAATGCAGAAATAACTAATTTGGGGTGAAAATGTGGGGCTCGTACGATTGTCACGAGCTATTAGTTAGTGCAGTTAAAAAAAAAAAAAGCATTGTGCCTTTGCTGTAGCAGGAAGCACCACATACCAGCACAATGGCACTGTTGTGTAACCCAAGACAAACCTTTTTACATTTAATCAGATGAACGGTGAACATCCAACATCAGGGTAGAGCAGTAGATATCGCTGAAGATCGACAGTAATGCAAATGATTCTCCTTGGGGGGGGTGGCAGGGCAGTGTCAATTAGCAACAGCAATTCTTTGCAAGGCAAATAGGATTAGGCCCTTGTTTCGGTGGGATGTGGAGAGTGCAGGCACTAATGGGTTACTGAGCATCTGTGCTTTATTAAAGAGACTGCGACTCCTTCAGTAAGAAGCCGGGTGCAGGTTAGGAAGTGGCAGAATTCTCCAAGGAGAGAGCAGGAAGAGGAGCCGTCTGGAAGATGAGAAGCCCATCATTATCCAGCACAGGTGTCAGGCAGTTTTTAACCACTCAGGAAATCGGAGGGGATCAGCGTCAGATGCTGGGTGGGAGCGAGTGTGACATGGATGACAATCAGTCTGTTTTTGAAATAAATCACGGGAATCAGAAACCTAGATTTTCATTAATGAAACCTTGAGGAGTTTCCATAAAAAATCTCTCCCTCCCTCCCTCTCTCTCTCTCTCTCTCTCTCTCTTTCCTAATACCACACACTCCTGATCACACAGGTCTTTGTAGAGGAAAGGAGGGAGAGGGAAGAGGTGGGGGGGGCAGCGGGCAGTGTATCTCTGACTGATGTGCTCTGTCAAGAGAATTTGCAATTAAATTCTCTTCCCTCAAGAGCTTTGCTGTCTTTGCCTAGAAACTAAGAGAATTAAAATGGAATTAAGCCAAAACATTTTCTGTCAACATCAGGGTGGAGCAGATGCTGCCCAAGAGCACATGTCTGACTGAAGTGACTCCCAGTATGATGGGCAGGGACTTTTGGGGGGGCTGCAGCTGTACAGGGAATTTCAACTCTAAAATTCCCCTGGACCTCAAATAGTCCTGATATTTTTTTATCCTATCGTTTGAGAAGCCCTGATTCGGGAGGCAGAACTGAGATTTTCAGCACCTTGGACAGCTCTCCCAGAAATACATCAGAACGGTCACATCACATGCCAGCTGAGTGTGCTCCAGTGTCAGATATTTATTCTGCTGTGGTGCTGATTGTTAATTTATCCATTACAACTGTGGCAGCATCGCCCTCTTTCTCGTGTGAATTCAAATCTTATTGGATTCTGTACACCTGATGTTTCAGTTTAGGTGGCAAAAATTGTTACAGAGACCATGTTGGTGACATTAATGTAAAATATGGAAAAAACGGGGCACTCATATGCACACTACAACATAAATATCTACGGGATTCAATCCACTCAGAAGCACCATACTTGCATGGCCCTGTTCTCTCCAGCAATGCAGAAAAGTGATTGAATTTCTGCCTCAGGCTCAGATCATTTATGGTATTAAATTGAATTGGACAAATGGGATCGTTGGTGCTCAGTATTATTCACACACACACACACACACACACACACACGAAGGCCTCACACTAGTGCTCACTATTTAGACAGGATCCCTGACAGGATTGCAGCTGCAGCCTTTTGCAGTGTGCTAGCCAACAATAATAAGACTGCTTAATAATACAGAACCGGAAGATAATTTGCTAGAACCGCTAAAAACAAAATGCTCTGCAATTGTTTTGTCACTTGATGCTGCAGACATGTACCCAAGCATCTATGTGAAGTAATCAAGCCAGATGACCTTACTGTCTCCTCTGTTAATTAAAAGATTAGATGTTGAATGGGAAGAGAGTGGAGCTCTGAAAGGAACCTCAACACCCACAGACGTAGGCTTTCTGCCCATTTAATTACTCAGTTTGTTTAAAAAGCAGCTTCACCAAAAGAGAATTTTGCTGTTCAACAATTAATGGTGAGAAAAGTCTTATCAACCACAAGGCAAGCCACTTAAATTTAAATCAAAAACAAAAGGTGAAAAAATTGTGTCATCAATAACCCAAAAATATAACATCCCATGCCATGGGTGCATTTTCACAGGAGTCACCTAAACCAAAAACATTTATCCTAACTTACTGACTATGCCACTCTGATTGTACCTCTGAGTCAGAGAACTCCATCACACCTTCCCCACACAGGACCTCTGGATCTAGTATACACCTGTAACGACCTCAGGGACTTGAGGAATAGATCCAATCGCAGGCTCTCAAAATGTAGAACACTAAGGCAAACAATCCGAAAGAGAAAACCAGAGAGAATAAACAGGAACAGTCCAGGGTCAGTCGATCTGGCAAACAGGCTAATCAGGGTGATCCAAGAGAGGTAGTCGAAACGGGAAAGCAGGAGTCAAAACACAGGTAGGTAATCAATGATAAAGGCTCAGACATGATTCGAGAAATCGTGAAGTCTTGCATTCTGATACTGAGAAACAGAGGGGTTAATATACTATGTAGAAGGGAAGACTGAGACTGGGTAAAAGGGTAATTGACCAATGGGAAGAGGGGAAGATGAAACTGGTGCACATGGGAGGAAGGAATGTTAAGTGACTGAGTGATCTGGATATTGGGAATGAGAAACACTGGGTTTAATATTCGGGAGAGAGAGAGATCTCTGCACCAGAGCAGTGAAGACGGCGGTGAGGACGGCCACGGGGCCGAGGAGCAGGAGCAGCCCTGTGAAACTCCTCAATCAGAGATGGGTCCAGGATATCCGAGGCAGGAACCCAGGAGCATTCTTCTGGGCCGTATTTTTTTTTAAATATTACCAACCATTTTTGACTGAATCTGTACCTAGACTGGGGCACACTGGATACAGATTCAGTCGAAAATCAATGGTTATAGGCTTAGGAGCAAGTTGTATCAAAACTTAGCAAATTGAGGACCAAAAAACATAGGCCAAAATGGTTTAATAGAAGTATGCAAACAAATATCAAGAGAGAGAGAAAATGTTGTATAGTGCATACAAAAGGGATGGAGATTAAACAAAATGCAAAGAATATATACAGTAGAACTGCAAAGAGATGTTAAAAGAGGGATCAGGAAAGCAAAGAGGGAAATGGAAAGAAACAGCTCTTGGAGCTAAAACTATGCCATGCTTCCCAGAGGTCTTCATCTCCGGAGTTTTAGTGCTAGGCTAAGATGTTCCTCTTTTCCTCATGCACCCAGCAGCAGTGATGCCTGCAGATAGCAGTCAGTCGCCTCTCCAAACCTGACTATATATATCACTTGATGCACTACATCCGACCCATTGTTTTATCTTTCAAGTCGGAAGCACTGCCCAAGTGCACTTCTGTTGGAACCCAATCGAAACATCTCTATATCAAAGCTGCCTTTGGCCCCTGTGCACGTCACTCAAAATAGGTCCCTTTGTAATCCCTGTTCATATAAGAGGTGACATCTGCACAGGAACTTCCTCTTTTGCCATTTCACCTTTGGATCATCAAGTCGTGTGAGCTCTCTGTGCGTTTGTTTGCTCTCAGTCGGCTGGCTGCACAAATAGTGCTGTTCACCTACCGATTTGCCACATTTGTCTGTCTGTATTTTTAGTTATTAACTAACACCATTCTGTGCCATCTGCACCCCAGAGGTCCGGCTGCATTTCAAAATACATCACGCAGGGCTTATCTAGTCATTTTAATATTATTATTGTGATATATTATTTACAGACTAGTTGCTATGTTGGTTTTTGTCCACAGGGCTTTTCCTCCTCAGCGAGAGCAACAGCAGTGGCAGTAAACCTGAGCCCCAGCCGCCCGGCCTAAGCCTTGGTCTGTCATAAGAGATCGCAAGAGGTGCTCCTCCGCTGGCTGGTGTCCGCACTACAGCCCACATCTGCGACTGTAGGAGCTTGCCTTGTTAGGCCTCCCTTGTGTATAGTCAGTGCCATCTCCTCTGAGGCCACCCAAGCTGGCCCTGTGTAGCCCGCTGCATATGTTGTCATAGGTAGCGTTTCCAAAACTGGGAGAAAATTCCAGGTTTTTGGAGTTTAAAATTTATAAATCCGGGGTCCCCAGGGCACCCGGGCTTGATGCCAAATTATTTCATAGGCATATACACTGATCAGCCATAACATTATGACAACCTGCCTAATATTGTGTAGGTCCCCCTTCTGCTGCCAAAACAGCCCTGACCCATCGAGGCATGGACTCCACTAGACCTCTGAAGGTGTGCTGTGGTATCTGGCACCAAGACGTTGGCAGCAGATCCTTTAGTCCTGTAAGTTGCGAGGTGGGGCCTCCATGGATCGGACTTGTTTGTCCAGCACATCACACAGATGCTCGATTGGATTGAGATCTGGGGAATTTGGTCAATACCTTGAACTCGTGATTCATCAGACCAGGCCACCTTCTTCCATTGCTCCGTGGTCCAGTTCTGATGCTCACGTGCCCATTGTAGGCGCTTTCGGCAGTGGACAGGGGTCAGCATGGGCACCCTGACTGGTCTGCGGCTATGCAGCCCCATACAAACTGCGATTATACCGTGTGTCCTGACACCTTTCTATCAGAACCAGCATTAACTTTTTCAGCAATTTGAGCTGCCTATTATATCCCACCCACTGACAGGTGCCATGATAAAAAGATTATCAGTGTTATTCACTTCACCTGTCAGTGGTCATAATGTTATGACTGATCGGTATAAATAGTGAAAAATAAGCAACATGAAAACAAAATTAAGTAAATAAAAAAACACTAAGCTCACGCTAAACTTTTCTGATGGCACCTTTTTTCCGTCTCTCTCTCTCTCTCTCATGCCATTATACAACGCTTTCAGCTCGCCACGGTACCTGTCACACACTGTTAAACGCATAAGACTCCTGAAATCTTAGTTTTTTTCCCCTTATTTGATTCATTAAACTAAAACCCATGGCCATATCAACAAGGTAATAGGAAATTAATAAAATAATACATGCTTTTTTGTGTATTTTTATGTGGAGCTGAAATGAAACCCAAACTCCGTTATACTGCATTATTACTATTTATTAATTCTCATAGTTATTATGTATTGATCATTTGTATACACTGAAGCAACCTTGTAGAGCCCCCAACTGTTTGCAATACCTTGTCATAATAATATCTATTGCGGGGTGCAGGAAGCAGATCATGCACTCTCCGCATAACACAGGAGCAGTTGTCACCTACTAGCGCAGCCTTCCAGTCGAGCACCCATGGCGCTGCTCCTGGGCTTCCTGACTGCCCTGTTGATGTGTTCCCAGGGTCTGGTACGTTGCCTTACGAGACCACCCTGTATATAGTTTGTTTATTATTGCATCGTGTTGTGGTGGTGCAAGCGTCGTGCCTGTATCCGGCTGTGTACATACATGTGTAGACCGCAGGACTGTGGTTCTGTCCTAGCTCTGCTAGTAGACTGGAAGCTAGTCGAGCTGTGCTTGCTGCCTTGCTGTAGTTTCTTGGTCAGCAAGTCTGTGGCCCGCTCTAGGTGTGAACCATTGAGCAGGAGACCACTGCTGCTGTCCTCAGCAGAGGGCACATGAGCTACTTTTGCCCCACTGTATACAGAGTATTTGTCCCAACATAGAAGAGCTGTCATTGCCCTGCATTAGCTGTGTTAATGAGCAGATGTGAACTGTTCCTTTGTTACGTCAGAGGTGCATGAGCTGGCTCCTGTGCACCGCGGTGTATATAATTAGTTTTTCACGACAAGGTTGAGCTTGGTGTGGCCTTGCTCCTAGCTGTGTTAGTAGAGCAATCGGCCCTTGCTACTGTGTAAGCAGAGAGCGTAAGAGTTGACCTCTGTAGCCCTGCTTTGCATATGCTGGTTGTAGACAGTTCCAAGTAAGAGAGTGACTGTGGTCTTCGCTCCTGGACAGCCCAGGTGTGGCCAAGGGGGCCCCTGTGGCTCTTGTCTGGAGTTGTTACCGAGGCCCCCTCGGGGCAGGCTCCCTTATCGGCTCACTGCCTCCTCCTTTTTGTTGTACAGTAACCCCTCCTCGTTTGCTCTCGAGTAACAATCCCAAGGCTTGTTTCCTGTATATTGAATGACTTAGTTATATTATATTCTCACAACAATGTTGTAGTAGTAAGTGTTGAGATGAATTAACAGTGTGTCAAAAGCGGTGAAAAAAATAAATCACTATTTATTGAGTTGCTTAATTACTAATTGATTTATTATATTTTCTTATGTATATTGCTGTTGAACTGATTCACTTATTCTTTTTGTTTTGCTTTACTATTTGCAGTTATTGGTTGTTATGTGGTGGTTTGATTTGTGTTTTATTTTTATTTAATTACATTATTATTCGGGTAATGGGTTTATTAGTAAATTGCCAGGCGCACACCACTGGCCGACATTCCCACGTGAATTCCCCCGTGTCTTCCAAATCAGTCACCTTCACCCTTTCCCCCTAACCCAATGAATCGGCTATAAAAGCCTGGGAGTCCTCTTTCAGGAGTACACACAAACCTAGAGGCAGCAAGCAGGCAGAGCAGCCGGCAAGAGAGCAGCGGTGGCAGCTGCGGCAGTGGTGGCAGCAGCAGCAGCAGCAGCATCCCGTAAAGACCAGGACAGGAGGGAAATGCAGAGGGCAACGGCAGAGATCCAGCTTGTGTGAAAGATTTCCTATACTGTGGATTACAAATTGCTAAAGAGAACCCAGCCAGGTCCTGAGGATGCAGCACGGAAGCAACTGGCAGAGTGAGCAGATCCAGCTGAGTACTGGAAACTGAGATTATAAATGCATTTCAGCATGTAATGAAAGAAGTGTAAACACAGTTGTGAAAAAAAGGCTTTATTTAAAGTGACAATCATCCATGTTCGTTTCTCAATGGGTTGGAGAGGACATTGCACTAGTATATTGATTACGTTCCCTCTAGCCATAGAGACTGTCTTCTCCCTTCTGGTGGCGAGGGTCTCTCAAAAAGAAAGAGAAACATTGCTAGAGACTCATTGCAATCTTTGCACAGGGACTTTCCTCTACGGATTTATTTGCACAAGGATTTGCCTTCATTGTTTTATTTTGCACAGGACTTACCGTAGTGGGTTTTTGTCTTTTCAGGCACTAATAAGAATGATGAAGGGTCTGGCGTTCTGCACTTACCTGTGTGGTCTGTGTGCTGTGCCACCTGTATGGAGGAATTATGTGTTACGAGATCAGTAGCCAGTTAGTATAACTTTTACCTTAATATTTTATTAGTATCCTTGCATATCCTTTTGTTGTCATTATTTTTGGTTTGGTTAGGATTGTAGGGTGTCCAGAATTATTAAAGGCATTTTAGTTTGTTGTAGCATTATTATAAAAATATATATTGTGTGTTTTAGTAACTTTGATATCTTGTGTGTGCTTCTAAATGAAGCCCTGTATCAGTTTTGAACAAGTATAAAAAATAAACTATTGTTCTTACCTTACCATCTGTGTTGTTGTGCCTTGGGGTCCGTTGAGCCTGCCCGGAGTAGAGAATCTTAGTGGGTGTAATGAGCTCCTCGCTTGATTTAAAATAAGGTGGCGTAGTCGTATTTTGCATGGACACCCCTAGCACCTATAGGTGGTGACACAGGCTTTAATGGATTCTTGACGTATTTGACTTATGGTGGGTACCATCCAGGTCATCTGTGTGTTGTGTGCTTTAAATTTATGATTATTAATGGCTTAAGAGTTTCCATCACAATACATAAGCTAGTTGGTGATTAAGTTAACCCTTTCGGAAGTGCCTGGGTAGAAACTGTTCATGACATATCAATGCATTACTATGCATTAGTTAACATCAATAGGGTCTTGTTAATGTCACCACCTAGTGGGTAAATAGTGGTGACATGCTACACGACCACGACACCTCTTTTGTATGATGAGAGAGGAACTAGTGTTACCCACTTTCTCTCCCCAAGCGGGCTCAGCAGGAGCCCAAGACAATACCACACGCTACAGGTGAAATTACATGTTTTATTTATAAATAGAAACTCCGGTCAGGGCACGAAGACTGTTCTGGAATGATGAAAGTTGTACAAGGAAATACAGTATGACTTCTGAATAAAACCACCTTTTAATCCTTTGGCACTAAAATACTAAAAATAATATAACCTAAAGAAAATAAGAAATGGAAACTAGAAAAATATTATACAGAACATTTATCCCCATACAACTATTTAACAAACACAAGAGCATTTATAATTTCTCTTCCCCCCTTGCAGGTACAGTCGGCGCTTGATCAGTACAGGTAAGTGTAACTTATGTCAGCTCTTTCTCTTCCTAGGAACCCTTCCAGTGCCCCGTCAGCTAAACGGACACCGGCAGGCTGCAAATAAGAAGGACAATTGGATAAAGAAATATAGTTGACAGCCCGTCCTTTAGTATAGCCTCTGTGGGGCTTCTTCAGTGTACCCAGCTACAACGGGAACACAGCTAAGTGAACTGTCTGTATTGTAAAGTGTTATTTTCTTCATACAGTATTTTGTCTAATTCACAATAATTCTCTTTCTTTCTCCAGGTGCAGTTCGCTTAGGAGGATACCAGGGGGGAGGTAGGCAGGAGGTATAGGTCGACTTGTTTCAATGAAGACAATGTTTCATGCTTCCAAATAAAGCCAGTTCCATAAAGTGCAAGTGCCTATGACTCTAATTGCCTTAATACAGTTTCTGTGGATTTACCAAGCGTGTTCTCACTTCCTGTAACCCCACTACCACACCTAATTGTCAATAAACGGCTAACTTAGCTGCTCAAAGTCTGTGCCATCAGTGCTCCGCTGCTAAATCCTTGGCATGTGCCATCACCATCTTGGGGTTCAGGGTCTCCTCTGTACTGTTTGTAATCCACAAAATGAAAAGTTAAAGGTCTGTTCCCCCTCTCCAGCCCTGGCTTTTCCTCTCCCCATTCATGCCTCATGAAAGGGTATGCTTTCTCCTGATCAGTTTGCTGCTGAATGAATCCATCTCCCAGATACTGAACAGAGAGCCAGGGGTGCAAGTGAAGGCAATAAGGAAAGAGAGTGCAGGTGAGAATGTGGGCTGGCGGTGTGCACTTGGTAAAGACACAATAAATAAATTCCACAACCAATAATAAAATAAGTAATTATTATGTTGTTCGGTATGTATATATAGGATTTTGAAAATGGGGGGGCCATAAGGGGGCCATGATTATTACAGACCTGTGCTGGGGGGGTCAGGGGGCAAGCTCCCCAGGGCAGATTTGTTTGTAAAATGGCTTTTAAAAACTCAGTTTATAAGATAAGATTGAAGCAAATTACAAGAATAAGCTGAACAATTCATAAAATTCCAGCAAAAATGTACCACCATTACTACTACCATATTACTACTGTATTGCTACCATTTTCTATTGACAAAATTTTGAAATTGACATTATCACAATAGACAACACTGATACCTTATTGCCATTTACACAATACAATATAGACAACATCTCCACCCACCTCAAAGTCCCAAAACTGCTTCAATATGGATACATCCCTGAGCATTTGTTCAGTGCAAGAGGGAATAGTATTAGTGAACAAAATATGGTCCCCTTAATATGCAAAAATAAAGACAATGCCTGATTGGACAGAATGGGTACACAATCCCCCAAAATCACTGGAATGCATCTTTAACACAAGAAGCCCCTTTTAACCCATTAGCTAAAGTTACTGCTACACTGATAATTAGTTGACATAACCAGACCTACAGTGAGGGAAAAAAGTATTTGATCCCCTGCTGATTTTGTACGTTTGCCCACTGACAAAGAAATGATCAGTCTATAATTTTAATGGTAAGTGTATTTTAACAGTGAGAGACAGAATAACAACAAAAAGATCCAGAAAAACGCATTTCAAAAAAGTTATGAATTGATTTGCATGTTAATGAGGGAAATAAGTATTTGACCCCTTCGACTTAGTACTTGGTGGCAAAACCCTTGTTGGCAATCACAGAGGTCAGACGTTTCTTGGAGTTGGCCACCAGGTTTGCACACATCTCAGGAGGGATTTTGTCCCACTCCTCTCTGCAGATCCTCTCCAAGTCATTAAGGTTTCGAGGCTGACGTTTGGCAACTCCAACCTTCAGCTCCCTCCACAGATTTTCTATGGGATTAAGGTCTGGAGACTGGCTAGGCCACTCCATGACCTTAATGTGCTTCTTCTTGAGCCACTCCTTTGTTGCCTTGGCTGTGTGTTTTGGGTCATTGTCATGCTGGAATACCCATCCACGACCCATTTTCAATGCCCTGATTGAGGGAAGGAGGTTCTCACCCAAGATTTGACGATACATGGCCCCGTCCATCGTCCATTTGATGCGGTGCAGTTGTCCTGTCCCCTTATCAGAAAAACACCCCCAAAGCATAATGTTTCCACCTCCATGTTTGACGGTGGGGATGGTGTTCTTGGGGTTATTCCTCCTCCTCCAAACATGGCGAGTTGAGTTGATGCCAAAGAGCTCGATTTTGGTCTCATCTGACCACAACACTTTCACCCAGTTCTCCTCTGAATCATTCAGATGTTCATTTGCAAACTTCAGGCCTGTACATGTGCTTTCTTGAGCAGGGGGACCTTGAGGGCGCTGCAGGATTTCAGTCCTTCACGGCGTAGTGTGTTACCAATTGTTTTCTTGGTGACTATGGTCCCAGCTGCCTTGAGATCATTAACAAGATCCTCCCATGTAGGTCTGTGCTGATTCCTACTGTTCTCATGATCATTGAAACTCCACGAGGTGAGACCTTGCATGGAGCCCCAGACTGAGGGAGACTGACAGTTATTTTGTGTTTATTCCATTTGCGAATAATCGCACCAACTGTTGTCACCTTCTCACCAAGCTGCTTGGCGATGGTCTTGTCATCCATTCCAGCCTTGTGTAGGTCTACAATCTTGTCCCTGATATCCTTGGACAGCTCTTTGGTCTTGGCCATGGTGGAGAGTTTGGAATCTGATTGATTGATTGCTTCTGTGGACAGGTGTCTTTTATACAGGTAACGAGCTGAGATTAGGAGCACTCCCTTTAAGAGAGTGCTCCTAATCTCAGCTCGTTACCTGTATAAAAGACACCTGGGAGCCAGAAATCTTGCTGACTGATAGGGGATCAAATACTTATTTCCTTCATTAACATGCAAATCAATTCATAATTTTTTTGAAATGCATTTTTCTGGATTTTTTTGTTGTTATTCTGTCTCTCACTGTTAAAATACACCTACCATTAAAATTATAGACTGATCATTTCTTTGTCAGTGGTCAAACGTACAAAATCAGCAGGGGATCAAATACTTTTTTCCCTCACTGTAGCTAGGGTTTCCATATCTGAACTTTCAATAAAGAGGACATTCCAAAAGTTGGGGTTGGCAGTGGGGGGCTGAAGGTGTATAGAAACTAAGTGTTATGACCATTAAAAAAAAAAAATTAAATGCAAAACAAAATCTGAACAAGAAGATAAGATTTTACAATTCAATCCCTGGACCCTTATGTAACATTATATAGGCCTAAGTGCAAATCTATAAAAATAGGTAAAATAAAAAACAGCACTTAACATGAACGATTAGTATTCTTTTTTCCAATTTGTTTTTGCATGTTTTAACAAAATGCAATTATATGAAAATAAATGTTAACACTATAACAAGGTAATATAGTACAAAAATAAAACTATGAAGAAACAGTAACAACAACTAAACACTGGAGATTTGAGAAGGTTTGAGAATATGTTCAGTCTGCTGTGACCAGCGCCTTTAACTGCTGTTGCCATTTCTTCATAGAAAATCTCTAAAACATCCTCTTGATTTTCTATTAATAATCGCCCTCTGCAATCATGACTTTTTGCTGCCATGTCAAATTCTGTCCTCTCACTCCCAGGTTGAGATGTGATTCTCACATCTCAACCTAACTTTTCTTTTTGTAAACTGTTAACACCCCAACAAAATAAAAACTTCCTGATTGGCTGTTGAAGTTTTTATAGATGTCAGTCATAAAGGCCATAAACACTTGACATAGGTGAACACTATCACCTTACACGTCATCATTCATGTCTGATCGTATTGTAGTGCTGCCGGAACAGAGTGAAACACGCACCCAGGAACTGTAGTTCAGTGTTGGAAAAAGCCAAATCCCGGACATTTTTAGATCTGGCTGGACAGAGATTAAAGCACTGAAGTCCGGTAAATACTGACTATACGGTAAGCCTAAGCTAGTGTAACTTAGCTATCACAATTAATTAAATTGTCAATGTCATAGCAGAAATAAAATTCAGCACAAAAAGTATTTATAGTTTTACACTCCTGGATTCTTGCTGGGCAGTATACACACAAAAAGACCAACTTTGGTAAAAGAAACAAACGTACCCCATTGTCCAGAATATGGACTCAAGAAACTGACTATGAATTATAAAAAAAAAATGGAGTGATGGAGGGGTGGGGGGGTCACTCAGGGGACCAGTGCCCCTGTGGCCCACCCCTGGCTCCACCCCTGCCCTATTAATGTTAAGTAATGCATAAAGAGAACTAGTAATGCATGAACAGTTTCCACTACATCAGGCATTTCCAAAAGAGTTAAATAATTCACTAATTCTCTTACGTAATGTGTGATGAAAACTCTTAAGCCATTAAAAATACACACCCGGATGGTACCCACCCTTCTCTACCTGTTTTGCACAGGAAGATGGCAGCATGGAGTTCAGCAAGTCAGTAAGTCATACATCCGTTAAAGCTCTGTAAAATCATCTCAACACTTACTACTACATCATTGTTATGAGAATATAATTGTAGAACCCTTCTTCAAAAAAGCAGACTTGAAGTACAGAGAATAATATATTTATTCTTCATGCCCAGCCTAGAAGGCCCCAACATGGAAGCTCCCCAACCTCAGCGGAGTCTCTCCAAACAACAAAATTAAACAGCATTTATAAGGCAGGGTCCAGTCACATGCTCCCAAGAAGTAAAGCTTAGGAATGTTCGTAATCTGTCTTCCCAGGGGGAGGTGTGGTATCTGGAAACCAAATGGCTTCCTTTGATATACTCTGAGAAGTCTGGTTCCACAGTCATCATTAACAACTGTCAATCAATCACTATGATGTGACATTTTCAGCCTGTCTGGAAAAACAGTTAGGTCCACAAAAAGACTGTAAACAAGCAAGCAGCTGTATGATCCTTTTATCATAGAAATTAATAATTCCTGTTAAATATTTCGGTTAGGTCATTGCCCCACAAATTAATAGTGATCTCACTAACCATTATGCACAAAGGTCCTAGAAAACATCTAATAAACCAGTTGCTGATGAATTAGTTAACATGAATAAGCACTGATCAAGTTTAGCAAATATCGAGGGCTTGGAGCCAGAGGAGCGTAAGTGACATTTTAGGTGAATTTGAGTTCTATATATAAAATTAAATCTCTCGAGATCTATTCACTGAAATCATGACCAATAAAGAATAAAACAACAAAACCTTAAAGACCTAATTTTGAAAACATGTTTTGTTCAGAGCCAGAGAGGCATAAGTGCATTTACGGCCTTCTGGCCCTGAACAATGCCTCATGGGTAGAGCCTTCATACAGCCTTCATATAGCATTTAAGTAAAAATGGCTGGCACCACACAAAGCTCCAGAACGAGGCAAAGGAGGTTTTACTGAGTTTGATGGAAGTGCCAGATGATTTTGAAGAGCAAGAGAATATGCAGAATCAAGACACAAATTCAGAGTCATCTATGAATAATGAAAGTAAGCTAATTTCATGACCTTGACAGTGACCTTTAGAATGGCTAATGCTCTTGTTTTAGAACATAAGAAAGTTTACAAACGAGAGGAGGCCATTCGACCCAGTCGTGCTCGTTTGGTGTCCATTAATATCTAAGTGATCCAAGGATCCTATCCAGTCTATTTTTAAATGTTCCCAAACTTTCAGCTTCTACCACATCGCTGGGTAGTTTATTCCAGATTGTGACGACTCTCTGTGTAAAGAAGTGTCTCCTGTTTTCCATTTTGAATGCCTTGAAGCCCAATTTCCATTTGTGTCCCCGGGTGCATGTGTCCCTGCTGATCTGGAAAAGTTCCTCTGGTTTGATGTGGTCAATGCCTTTCATGATTTTGAAGACTTGGATCAAGTCCCCACGTAGTCTCCTCTGTTCCAGGGTGAAAAGGTTCAGTTCCCTCAGTCTCTCCGAGTAGGACTTTCCCTTCAGACCTGGAATAAGTCTGGTTGCTCTCCTCTGAACTGCCTCTAAAGCAGCAATATCCTTCTTGAAGTGTGGTGCCCAGAACTGCACACAGTATTCCAGATGGGGTTTAACTAGCGCATTGTATAGTCTGAACATTACTTCCCTTGTTCTCAATTCTACACTTTTGACAATATACCCTAGCATTCTGTTTGCCTTTTTTATTGCTTCCCCACATTGCTTGGATGGAGAAAGTGAGGAGTCCACATAGACTCCTAGGTCTTTCTCATGCATTACTTCATCTAGATCTGTACCTCCCATAGTGTAATTATAGTGGACATTTTTGTTACCTGCATGTATTACCTTGCACTTGTCTACATTGAATTTCATTTGCCAGGTGTCGGCCCACAACTGAATAGCAACAACTGAAGTCCCTCTGAATAGCCTGTGCTGCCAAGATTGTATCTGCTGAGCCACCTATTTTAGTATCATCTGCAAATTTGACAAATTTGCTAACTATCCCAGAGTCCAGATCATTAATATAGATTAGAAGAAGCAAAGGCCCTAGTACTGATCCCTGTGGAACTCCACTAACAACCTCACTCCAATTAGAAGCAACTCCTCTAATCGACACCCTCTGTTTCCTACACATCAGCCAGTTCATAATCCACTTCATAATCATAATCCATAATCTACTTACATTACCCTGAATGCCTACAGCTTCCAATTTGAGGATCAGTCTTTGGTGTGGAACCTTATCAAAAGCTTTTTGGAAATCTAAGTATATCATATCATATGCTTTCACGTGATCTACAGCTGCAGTTGCATGTTCAAAAAATTCTAATAAATTAGTAAGACATGATCTGCCTTGTCTAAACACATGTTGACTATCTCCAAGAATATGGTTTTCATTGAGATGCTCCTCTATTTTCTGTCTAATCATTTTTTCCAACATTTTACAAGTGATGCATGTGAGACTGATTGGTCTGTAATTTCCTGGCTCAGTTTTGTCCCCTTTCTTGTGGATTGGTATGACATTTGTTGTCTTCCAGTCAGTTGGCACATCCCCTGTTCTAAGTGTCATTTGGAATAATTGAGTTAGCGGCCTATAAATAATTTCCCTCATTTCTTTAAGTACTGTTGGAAATATCCCATCTGGCCCAGGTGATTTGTTTTTGATTTAATTCTGTTAATCCCTTTAGTACCTCCTCCTCATTTATCCTGATCTCTCTTAGGGTTTGACTGGACTGATTGTCAACCTGTGGCATGTCATCTGTTTTTTCTTTTGTAAAAACCTCTGTGAAATACTCATTTAGAACATTTGCCACATCTTGTTCGTTTTCCAAGATACCTCCATTTTTGCCCTTTATCTGTTTCACTTCCTCCTTTATTGACCGCTTGCTGTTGTAATATTGAAAAAAGCTCTTTGCATTGGTTTTAGCTCCAAGAGCTATGTTTCTTTCTATTTCCCTCTTTGCTTTCCTGATCCCTTTCTTAAGATCTCTTTGCAGCTCAACATATTCTATGTATTTTGTTTCGTCACCATCCCTTTTGTATGCGCTATACAACAGTTTCTTTCTCTTGATATTTTTTTGCATACCTCTATTAAACCATTTTGGCCAGTGTTTTTTGGTCCTCAATTTGTTAAGTTTTGGTACAAATTGCTCCTGAGCCTCAAGTAGTATATTCTTAAAATATACCCATCCATTTTCAACTGACTCTGTATCCATTGTGCTCCAATCTACCTCTTCTAGGTGCCGTCTCATACCTTCAAGGTTTGCTTTTCTAAAATTGTAGACCATTGTTTTAGACTTGGACCTTGTTTTTTGAAAGAATGCCTCAAAGCTAACCATATTGTGATGGTTTTGGTGTGATATTACTAGGTACCTGATGTTGTTGAGTACTTACAATCTGTTTAAGCAGATGTGGATCCTCAGAGGTTAGCACATGCATGTACAAATATATCTCTGCATTCACAGATGTTGCTCATGTAATTCAGTATTTAGATACATGTAGTGGACAGAACAGAAATGCTGCTTTGAGCTCAATGTGTCTCTATACAGTCAATACTTTGCCCCTCTCTGTGATCAACCATAAATACATAGTCTTGCCACATTAATCCTGGCTGGAGTGATGGAAAACAGCATTTGAAAAACAGATGTCAGCCTAAACACTGGCAGTCTACACCTGCAGAGTATTTTTGGCAAGGATTGCAAAGTGATTCTCGCTGCTCATTATGGGACATGAGCATTTTAGGGTTGAGCAGAAGCTACACACCAGCATCACAGACCTATTGGCCTTTCCTCATCAATAACCTTTCCTCATTTAAATAATGGTACATTTTTTTTATTTTAATAAAAAAATGTAGTGCCCATAATAACAGCAAAACCTATTCTTCACCTGCTGTAAAAAACAACATTCACGGACAGAAAGTACCAGTGTGCTAAAGAAAGGCAGCATCCAACTGACTCTGCCACACAGCAGCAGTGTGGGAGAGGGCTGGGAAACAGGAAGAAGAGGGACAAGGCGCTGGAAAAGTGATTAGCTGTAATAATAGTGACTGTGCTTTAATGATCCTAACAGGGTTGGGGTCAATTCCACTAATTCGATTCCAATTCAATTCTTTATCCTTTTAAATTCTATAAAATCAAGTCATTATCCAAAACACATTCCTAAATTCCTTTTCAATTCAGTTAATCTCAATTCCAAATTCGGATCAATTCTGCAAACTCAACTCCAGTTTGATATTTCTCCCACACCAATTCTTTAATCCTTAACGGTTTCCTTCTTTTCAAAGTGATCAAACACCAGAGACTTCTCTGACATTGTGAAAGTGTTTGTCCAAATCGGTAGGCAGTGGTTCCTCAGCCAGTCCAGATTCAGTCACAAAATCAGGGTTCTCAGTAGCAGTCCAAGTCAAAAACACAAGCAATCCTTAAAAAAAGTATATGTTAACACAGTCAAAACCACCACAATTCTTCTACCCAACAAACAAGGAGAGCGAGGTAGGTCCTTATATAGTACGTTTTAGAACAGTGGGTAACTGCAAGTAATTGAGATGGTTCTTGTGATATATCCTTACCATCATGAGGGCAGGACTAGGACACTGTCTTGTATGAGTATCTATTAGGTGGATAAGGAACTCATTGGCTGAGATTCAGATCATAGAAATTCCTTAGCTGCTAGGAGGCCAGGAAAAATTGACCCGAGAAGCTGCTGAGAAGCATTTGCCTGTAATTTTTATAATAAAACATTGTCTTGTAAACATTGTATTGTCTAAATCATTGACAAATGTGATGAAAACACAAATATTACAAAATTAAATACTTTAAGAACAGATAATACATAATTATAGAGGATTCATAATGGATTATAAAAGGTAAAATGGTAAAATTATTAAAACAGGGCACATGAAAAGTTTACATTTCCAATTCAAATTCTGAAGTACCGTGAGTATTTGATCCCCTGCTGATTTTGTACGTTTGCCCACTGACAAAGAAATGATCAGTCTATAATTTTAATGGTAGGTGTATTTTAACAGTGAGAGACAGAATAACAACCAAAAAATCCAGAAAAACGCATTTCAAAAAAGTTATAAATTGATTTCCATGTTAATGAGGGCAATACGTATTTGATCCCCTATCAATCTGCAAGATTTCTGGCTCCCAGGTGTCTTTTATACTGGTAACGAGCTGAGATTAGGAGCACTCTCTTAAAGCAATCAATCAATCAGATTCCAAACTCTCCACCATGGCCAAGACCAAAGAGCTGTCCAAGGATGTCAGGGACAAGATTGTAGACCTACACAAGGCTGGAATGGGCTACAAGACCATCGCCAAGCAGCTTGGTGAGAAGGTGACAACAGTTGGTGCGATTATTCGCAAATGGAAGAAACACAAAATAACTGTCAGTCTCCCTCGGTCTGGGGCTCCATGCAAGGTCTCACCTCATGGAGTTTCAATGATCACGAGAACGGTGAGGAATCAGCCCAGAACTACACGGGAGGATCTTGTTAATGATCTCAAGGCAGCTGGGACCATAGTCACCAAGAAAACAATTGGTAACACACTACGCCGTGAAGGACTGATATCCTGCAGCGCCCACAAGGTCCCCCTGCTCAAGAAAGCACATGTACAGGCCCGTCTGAAGTTTGCCAATGAACATCTGAATGATTCAGAGGAGAACTGGGTGAAAGTGTTGTGGTCAGATGAGACCAAAATCGAGCTCTTTGGCATCAACTCAACTCGCCGTGTTTGGAGGAGGAGGAATGCTGCCTATGACCCCAAGAACAACATCCCCACCGTCAAACATGGAGGTGGAAACATTATGCTTTGGGGGTGTTTTTCTGCTAAGGGGACAGGACAACTGCACCGCATCAAAGGGACGGTGGACGGGGCCATGTACCGTCAAATCTTGGGTGAGAACCTCCTTCCCTCAGCCAGGGCATTGAAAATGGGTCGTGGATGGGTATTCCAGCATGACAATGACCCAAAACACACAGCCAAGGCAACAAAGGAGTGGCTCAAGAAGAAGCACATTAAGGTCCTGGAGTGGCCAGCCAGTCTCCAGACCTTAATCCCATAGAAAATCTGTGGAGGGAGCTGAAGGTTCGAGTTGCCAAACGTCAGCCTGGATACCTTAATGACTTGGAGAGGATCTGCAAAGAGGAGTGGGACAAAATCCCTCCTGAGATGTGTGCAAACCTGGTGGCCAACTACAAGAAATGTCTGACCTCTGTGATTGCCAACAAGGGTTTTGCCACCAAGTACTAAGTCGAAGGGGTCAAATACTTATTTCCCTCATTAACATGCAAATCAATTTATAACTTTTTTGAAATGTGTTTTTTTTTATTTTTTTGTTGTTATTTTGTCTCTCACTGTTAAAATACACCTACCATTAAAATTATAGACTGATCATTACTTTGTCAGTGGGCAAAAGTACAAAATCAGTTTGAAAGTAATCTTAATATAATTAAAAAATGTGCTGGTTCAATGGGGAATCTAATTAACATATTTCCTTTTTCAAATGTCTATCTTCTATTCTGGAAGTCTGAAAGTGCTGTTATACAATTCACCCGAAATTCACAAGAAATCTTATGCATTAGTTATCAATAGCCTATTGAGATATATAATCTGAAAATGTGTATTACATACATACATACACACACACACACATATACATAGAGTACATGTATTATAGTAGTAGTACTTCAAAAGTGTCTGTCTCTTCGGTGCTGTTTGCTGCAGTTCGATGTGTCCCACGCAATCCAAGCTGTTGCTCAGTATTTCTTGTCAGAGTTCCTAGGAAAAACATGAAACCTTTTCACTGGACTCCACTGTGTTTGTTGTCATTTTTAAAGTCTGATCTTTGCATTTTTTTTCCTGTTAACTTGGTCGGGCGAGTGATTCATACCCATCGAAATAAGTCTTCTGTTATATCCTTATAGACGGCAGCGCTCGTACACTTCCTTCGGTTTCTTTTTTAACTTTATCTTCCATACACATTGTAAACAGTGCTTTCATTTCTGCATCGTCCCAGTTGTTACCCCCAAAGCCGGTATTTATAATTGTACTGCTCAGCTCAATATAATTGCATGTCGGATTGCATAGTAAACTGCTGGTCTCGTTTAAAATGCGTTGCTTTGGATGGAAACCTTCGTTACTGTCGTTTTAATGCAAAATTTGGATAAGTGAATAAAGTTACCTGGTCCCGTTTCACAATGTATTTTACAACTGGAAATTGCATACTGTTACATTTCAGACTTACATCATATGTAGTAGAAGAAGAAAATACAATAGCAAGTTTACCAGCTACACACACTTTTATTTTCATTGACCTAGTAGTTTGAAATGTTTACATTATAACTCATTACTTTACTTTTTACTTTACATATATAAAGATGTGAGCTAGCGAAATGTATCAGTCCATGTATGGCTATACACTCACCTAAAGGATTATTAGGAACACCATACTAATACTGTGTTTGACCCCCTTTCGCCTTCAGAACTGCCTTAATTCTACGTGGCATTGATTCAACAAGGTGCTGAAAGCATTCTTTAGAAATGTTGGCCCATATTGATAGGATAGCATCTTGCAGTTGATGGAGATTTGTGGGATGCACATCCAGGGCACGAAGCTCCCGTTCCACCACATCCCAAAGATGCTCTATTGGGTTGAGATCTGGTGACTGTGGGGGCCAGTTTAGTACAGTGAACTCATTGTCATGTTCAAGAAACCAATTTGAAATGATTCGACCTTTGTGACATGGTGCATTATCCTGCTGGAAGTAGCCATCAGAGGATGGGTACATGGTGGTCATAAAGGGATGGACATGGTCAGAAACAATGCTCAGGTAGGCCGTGGCATTTAAACGATGCCCAATTGGCACTAAGGGGCCTAAAGTGTGCCAAGAAAACATCCCCCACACTATTACACCACCACCACTAGCCTGCACAGTGGTAACAAGGCATGATGGATCCATGTTCTCATTCTGTTTACGCCAAATTCTGACTCTACCATCTGAATGTCTCAACAGAAATCGAGACTCATCAGACCAGGCAACATTTTTCCAGTCTTCAACTGTCCAATTTTGGTGAGCTTGTGCAAATTGTAGCCTCTTTTTCCTATTTGGAGTGGAGATGAGTGGTACCCGGTGGGGTCTTCTGCTGTTGTAGCCCATCCGCCTCAAGGTTTGTATGTGTTGTGGCTTCACAAATGCTTTGCTGCATACCTTGGTTGTAACGAGTGGTTATTTCATTCAAAGTTGCTCTTCTATCAGCTTGAATCAGTCGGCCCATTCTCCTCTGACCTCTAGCATCAACAAGGCATTTTCGCCCACAGGACTGCCGCATACTGGATGTTTTTCCCTTTTCACACCATTCTTTGTAAACCCTAGAAATGGTTGTGCGTGAAAATCCCAGTAACTGAGCAGATTGTGAAATACTCAGACCGGCCCGTCTAGCACCAACAACCATGCCACGCTCACAATTGCTTAAATCACCTTTCTTTCCCATTCAGACATTCAGTTTGGAGTTCAGGAGATTGTCTTGACCAGGACCACACCCCTAAATGCATTGAAGCAACTGCCATGTGATTGGTTGGTTAGATAATTACATTAATGAGAAATTGATCAGCTGTTCCTAATAATCCTTTAGGTGAGTGTAGATCAATATGATATTGAAACAATATAGAGACAATACTGTTTATCTTGTGCTGTTGTGTAAGCTTTTTTGGTGCCTGTAGTTACTTCTGCATTGGCGAGAAGCAGAAATCACATCTCCTTTGAAACAGACACTCTAGTTCATTTTTACATTGTGGTCGCCTTTCAGCCACCTCAAAAGATTTAGGCCGAGTCAAAAAGCGGGACTGTATGTATGTAGGTCGTCACAGAATCAAACATAATAGTATGTACATTACTGCTGCTGTGTGTCCAAAACAGGTGTGTGCACCTATTGCACTACTGTGCCGTCATATCCTTTTGATTTCCATAAGTAAGCTTGTTTTAATCTTTTGAAAATATATTACTTACACTGCACAAGGGGATAATTTGTTTATTTATTAAATTCAGTGCATATTTGGATGTTCTATTATTATTATTATTATTATTATTATTATTATTATTATATAAAAGTGGGCCGCCTTAAGATTATGACCCCATTCACATATGAGTAGGGTGGCCCTGGGGCGCCCTAAATCTCAAATGTGAACGGGGTCACAGTCACTGCCCGTCATCTGTTTGCACTGACTGGTGAGATGTCTCATGAACTCACACTGGGGTTCGCACTCTGTAATTGTCAGAAAAGGCTGCCGACTAGGCCACTTTGTAAACTATTGAGATACGAGTTTGATAAGATTCTCAGTTTCTCTGCCGCCTGTCCTGCCCTGTCCAATAGGATGTGGCTAACACTCTATTTAGTGTTTCTGTAAACATGGTTCTTGTGTTCGAAGAGAAGGGAGACATGAGTCATCCTGCCCTCAAGTGTCTGCTGACAGTTTGGCTGACAGGCTGGGGGGTCAGGCCTCCAAGATAGACAATGGGTTGAAGGTAGTTGAATACTTAGGGTTAATGTGCCTGTGATGGTTATGTAGCTGTAGTGATTCCTCATCAGATTGTGATTTAGTATCAGATGGAACAGATTCCAAATTATAGCCCTGGGGTATCTTGAAGCCTCATGCTGATAAGGTTTTTTTTTTTAACATTAAGTAATGTAATATATTCAGTGTGAAACAATATGAATGCACCTTTCCTGGATGGAAGGGGAGATTAGATTAAACTTTTCTTATTAATAAAAATACTTGAATTTGCTGGTGTCACGGATGGTGAAATATACAGCTTAATTACACAAATTATCTTTATAATTAATTATATATGTTTGGGCACTATATATACAGTTAGGTCCATAAATATTGGGACAGTGAAACAATCTTCATCATTTTGGCTCTGTATGATACCAAAATGGATTTGAAAGGAAACAAATTGTGTGAACAGTGTTACACCCATTTTTATATGTGGTCCCCCCAATTATATTTTTATTATTTATTAATATTTATTTCTTAGCAGATGGCCTTGTCCGGGGTGACTTACAAAATATCAGAGCAGTACACAGTGCAGTAATACAGTACAATACAATAATACAAAAATACAGTCCAGTTCAGGCATAATACATTTTACAAATTTAGTGTATAGGAGATACAGTAAGCACTATATAAGGTCTTACATCTTAGATTGTAAAAGCTGCTGACAAGATGTTAAGTCAAAGTTAAGAACTAAGGGAGAGGGAGCATAGGGGAAATCAAAATAAAGGCAAGAGTATGACAAAACGTATAAGTGCAATCGTACAAGATCTTACAATTTTAGGGGCTCAAAAGTAATTGGACAATTGGCTGCTCAGCTGTCTCGGCTGTTCCATGGCCAGGTGTGTGTTATTCCCTCATTAGTTAAATTACAGGTAAGCAGATAAAAGGTCTAGATATGATTTCAAGTGTGGCATTTGCATTTGGAATCTGTTGCTCTTAACCCTCAATATGAAGTCCAAAGAGCTGCCACTGCAAGTGAAGCCATCATTAGGCTGAGAAATCAAAACAAACCAATCGGAGAGATAGCAAAAACATTAGGTGTGGCCAAATCAACTATTTGGTACATTCGTGAAAAGAACGCACTGGTGATCTCAGGAACACCAAAAGGCCCGGAAGACCACAGAAAACAATTGTGGTGGATGACTGAAGAATTCTTTCCCTGGTGAAGAGAAACCCCTTCACAACAGTTGACCAGATCAAGAACACCCTCAAGGAGGTAGGCGTATCTGTGTCAAAGTCAACAATCAAGAGAAGACTTCACCAGAGTAAATACAGAGGGTTTACCACCAGATGTAAACCATTGGCAAGCCCCAAAAACACAAAGACCAAATTAGACTTTTCCAAAAAAACATCTAAAGAACCCTGTACAGTTCTGGAACAACATACAATGGACAGATGAGACAAAGATCAACTTGTACCAGAATGATGGCAAGAGAAGAGTATGGAGAAGGGAAGGAACTACTCATGATCCGAAGCATACCACCTCATCTGTGAAGCGTGTTATGGCATGGGCATGTATGGCTGCCAAGGGAACTAGTTGATGTGACTGCTGACAAAAGCAGCAGGATGAATTCTGAAGTGTTTAGGGCTATATTATCTGCTCAGATTCAGCCAAATGCTTAAAAACTCATTGGACGGCGCTTCACAGTGCAGATGGACAATGACCCGAAGCATACTGCAAAAGCAACCCAAGACTTTTTTAAGACGAAGAAGGGGAATGTTCTGCAATGGCCAAGTCAATCACCCGACCTGAATTCAATTGAGCATGCATTTCACTTGCTGAAGGCAAAAATGAAGGCTGCAAAGGATTTGTAACCAAGTATTGAAACTCACAATTTAATTCATGATTATGTTAGTTTGTCCAATTACTTTTGACCCCCTAAAATTGGGAGGACCACATATAAAAATGTGTGTGATTCCTACACCATTTACCCAATTTGGATGTAACTACCCTCAAATTAAAGATTAACGTCTACACTTTCAAATCCATTGTGATGGCATACAGAGACAAAATGATGACAGTTGTGTCACTGTCCAAATATTTATGGACCTAACTGTATGTACATATATATATATACACACACACACACACACACACACATTTGTTATAATTTCTTGTTATTTCCAAATAATAGTGGAGTAATATACAGCTAATTAAGACAGTTATTTGTGGCGGCTGTAGGCTACTTAAAACAGGTTTCAGGAATCTATAATAATCTCCAATGGTACAGGGGTTTAGGAACCAGGCGTAGCGGGTCGTTTTTTGTAGTTTTTTTAAATTATATATATATAATTTTATTTCCCTGAAATTAAATGAGAATGAACAATTATAATGCGATTAATAAGGCTTATATACAGCTTCTCTTCATTAGAATTGCGTTTCAGTAACACGGTTCAGGGAACATTAACTCCTAGCAAATATATGACAATGCAATTAAAACTCTTTGATATCCATTTAGAGTGGATCATTAATTGAATTCAGCCAAACTAAATGTAAAAAATCAAATAATAATAATAATAATAATAATAATAATAATAATAATAATAATAATAGAACATCCAAATATGCACTGAATTTAATAAATAAACAAATTATCCCCTTGTGCAGTGTAAGTAATATATTTTCAAAAGATTAAAACAAGCTTACTTATGGAAATCAAAAGGATATGACGGCACAGTAGTGCAATAGGTGCACACACCTGTTTTGGACACACAGCAGCAGTAATGTACATACTATTATGTTTGATTCTGTGACAACCTACATACATACAGACAATTATGGGTATTAGGTAATATTTATTACTACTATGTCCACAATATTGTGTTTGTACTGCAATACTATGTGTATGAGCCTTGTTGTTTGCCCTGTCAGGACAATTGCATAGAGGTGTGCACTACTATATAACCGAGGAGGTGTGCATGTGGGAAGTGTCCAGACTCGAGTGAACTGCACAGTGTGGACTGATGCCAGATGTGATTTCTAATTAGATATGTGTGTGTGTGTGTGTGTGTGTGTGTGTTTGTGTGTGTATGTGTACAAATAACATGGCACTCGCCTCTGTCCAGCACACTGCTTTCATTCATCCACCTGCAGAGTCCTGTTCCTTTAATGCCATGGCTTATTAACATTTGGTAATTGGAAACATGAGATGCAAATGTATTCCGGACTAACAGTAAGCATGCACATAGCTGAATCGAATCTGAATTGTGTGAAAGCCTTAATTAGACCGAATATACCAGTTTTTGTGTGATATTAGCATGGCAGATTCATCCTTAAGAAATTCATCCTTCCCTCACTTGAAATGAAATGTCTTACCAATCCACAAGAAAGGGGACAAAACTGAGCCAGGAAATTACAGACCAATCAGTCTCACCTGCATCACCTGTAAAATGTTGGAAAAAATGATTAGACAGAAAATAGAGGAGCATCTCAATGAAAAACATATTCTTGGAGATAGTCAACATGGGTTTAGATGAGGCAGATCATGTCTTACTAATTTATTTAAGAATTTTGAACATGCAACTGCAGCTGTAGATCACGTGAAAGCATATGATATGATATACTTAGATTTCCAAAAAGCTTTTGATAAGGTTCCACACCAAAGACTGATCCTCAAATTGGAAGCTGTAGGCATTCAGGGTAATGTTAGTAGATGGATTATGAACTGGTTGATGTATAGGCAACAGAGAGTGTCGATTAGAGGAGTCACTTCTAACTGGAGTGAGGTTGTTAGTGGAGTTCCACAGGGATCAGTACTAGGGCCTTTGCTTCTTCTAATCTATATTAATGATCTGGACTCTGGGATAGTTAGCAAACTTGTCAAATTTGCAGATGATACTAAAATAGGTGGCTCAGCAGATACAATCTTGGCAGCACAGGCTATTCAGAGGGACTTAGATAATATTCAGTTGTGGGCTGACACCTGGCAAATGAAATTCAATGTAGACAAGTGCAAGGTAATACATGCAGGTAACAAAAATGTCCACTATAATTACACTATGGGAGGTACAGATCTAGATGAAGTAACGCATGAGAAAGACCTAGGAGTCTATGTGGACTCCTCACTTTCTCCATCCAAGCAATGTGGGGAAGCAATAAAAAAGGCAAACAGAATGCTAGGGTATATTGTCAAAAGTGTAGAATTTAAAACAAGGGAAGTAATGTTAAGACTGTACAATGCGCTAGTTAGAGCTCATCTGGAATACTGTGTACAGTTCTGGGCACCACTCTTCAAGAAGGATATTGCTGCTTTAGAGGCAGTTCAGAGGAGAGCAACCAGACTTATTCCTGGTCTGAAGGGAATGTCCTACTGAGAGACTGAGGAACTGAACCTTTTCACCCTGGAACAGAGGAGACTACGTGGGGACTTGATCCAAGTCTTCAAAATCTTGAAAGGCATCGACCACATCAAACCAGAGGAGCTTTTCCAGATCAGCAGGGACACATGCACCCAGGGACACAAATGGAAATTGGGCTTCAAGGCATTCAAAATGGAAAACAGGAGACATTTCTTTACACAGAGAGTAGTCACAATCTGGAATAAACTACCCAGCGATGTGGTTGAAGCTGAAAGTTTGGGAACATTTAAAAATAGTCTGGATAGGATCCTTGGATCACTTAGATATTAATGGAAACCAAACGAGCACGATGGGTCGATTGGCCCCCTCTCATTTGTAAACTTTCTTATGTTCTATGTTTTTATCCACTAACTGCGCAAGACTGTGTTCAAACAGTGGGGATAATAGCACTCTTTGGAGTGGCGCAGCCTGGTTTCCGAGTTGCAAACAGGCCTGTGCAACACAGGAAAACAATGCTTTATGTTAGATCTGCGCCATGTTTGAATATCTCTCCTTTTTTAGCCAAGTTGCCTTTTTCTTGCGCAGCACTCATTTTGCATGGAAATTGCACAAAGTTTGAAGATTGGGCCCTTGGTGTACGCCACACATGCACTCGCCCACTTATGAATATGGTGAAGGAAGACTCATCAGACCATATCACTTTTATCCACATCTCTGTAGACCAGTGCAGATGTTTTTTTCAAGGTCCATGGAACTGTAGCCAACTTCCCTGGGCACGGCCACAAGAGGAAGATCGACCCCAGATTGAACAGAAAGATAGTGCGAATGGCAGAAAAAGAACCAAGGATAACTGCCATAGAGATACAAGCTGAACTCCAAGGTGAAAGTACATCAGTTTCTGATAGCACCAAGTGGCCTCCAAGGAAGAAACCCAGGAGGACTCCACTTTTGAAAGAAAAACATAAAAAAGCCAGACTGGAATTTGCTAAAATGCATATTGACAAGCCACAATCCTTTTGGAAGGAGTCAAAACTGGAGCTTTTTGGCAAGTCACATCAGCTCTATCAGCTTTCAAAGAAAAGAACACTATACCTACAGTGAAACATGGAGTAGACTTGGTTATGTTTTGGGGCTGCTTTGCTGTGCCTGGCACAGGGTGCCTTGAATCTGTGCAGAGCACAATGAAATCTCAAGACTATCAAGGCATTCTGGAGTGAAACGTACTGCCCAGTGTCAGAAAGCTCTGTCTCAGTCACAGGTCATCGGTCCTCCAACAGGATAATGACCCAAAACACAGCTAAAAGTACCCAAGAATGGATATGAAAAAAACATTAGACTGTTCTGAAGTGGCCTTCCATGAGTACTGATCTGAATCCTATTGAACATCTATGGAAAGAGCTGAAACTTGCAGTCTGGAGAAGGCACCCATCAAACCTGAGACGGCTGGGGCAGTTTGCTCAGGAAGAGTGGGCCAAACTACCTGTTAACAGGGGCAGAAGACTCATTGAGAGTTAGAGAAAACATTTGATTGCAGTGATTGCCTGTGCAACAAAATATTAGGTTGAGGGTCCCATCATTTTTGTCCATGCCATTTTAATTTATTTTATTATTTACAATATTATGTTGAAAAACAAAATCAAAAGCAAAGTCTGATTTCTATTAAATATGGAATAAATAATGGTGGATGCCAATTACTTCTGTCAGTTTCAAGTTATACAGTACATATATATAATTAACTAATATGTAAATGGTTGGCAATTGTAAGCTGAGTTTTCATGAAAGGCAAAGAATAATAATTTAAATAATGACCAAACACCTTTTTTATACTCTATTAATCTCTTTTCACATGTAGAACAATGTAAATGAATGGCAGTTGGGTGCTCATTTTTGAGTGTTATTGCATTATCGGTATAAATATTATGTTATCCTAACAATTATTTTTTATCATGGTGATAACGTAATACATGCCAATAACATAATAAGTTATTGCGTCATCTGTAAAAAAGTTATTACGTTATCAGTAGGGAAATTTTATTAAGTTATCTGTAAATGTATTACATTATCAGTATTATTATGTAATAAACTGCAAATTATTTCATTATTGAAGAATTATTATGTTATCGGTATTTTATTACATTATCAGTTGTAACAGTTGCTCTGGTGCTCAGTTGCCCTCTCATCACTGTTTGTGCTGTCACTGTCCAACTTGGTGTCCAGCAGTTGGAACCTGTTGGGGATTTCTAGCTCTTGCGTTGTCTCTAATGGGCTGATGGGCTGACCAATTCTTCCAGATCACTAATACAGCACTGATCAGCAAGTTGAGCCTCAAGATCACAGACTTGTCTAGGACCTCAACATGCCGACAACATTCACAGATGAAATCTTCCTTGTTGAGTTCATCCAGAAAGGCAATCATTCTGCAAGCCTGACACTGTAGTGGCCACATGCCACGTTTTTTTTGTCTCTTGGTTTCTGTCCCCTAGTCAACTGCTTGACTTTTTGTTAGAGAAACAGCACAGGTTTCCTTCAACCTGTTTACTTTAACCAACTCAGCAGCTGTACTGAATTGACTTAAATTAAGGCAAACTACAGACAAGATTAACTTCAATTAAGCCAAAGTTAAAACAAAATGAGGAACACAACAAGATGGCTGCCTCTCACCTATCTTGTGTCTGTCTTTGGCAACTTGTAAATATTTCTGTTTCTGTATAGAGCAAAACAGTATTTTTAAATCAGACTGCCAGTTTTTATTAAAAGCATTTTAGGTTAGGTTTTAACAGTTCTTTTACTCTGATTTAGAAATTGCAATGTATTGTATATTTATTCTTCCAAGCAGCTACAGAGTTTGTGCCCTGACGCTGTGCCTGTTCTTTCTGTATTACTGTGTACAGTGCATAATAATACTGTTTGTAAACTTACTTGTGGTCCAATTGGTATGCTCAGATCTGAAAGTCCTGTGCGAGGAGGGTGTGGGGAGTAAATCAAGGTGATGTAGTCATTTTGGTTGGTGTCACAAACTATATACAGCCAATAGTGTGGGACACTTGTAAAAACTGTCTCTCTCTCACACAAAAAGTCTGTGATTAATTACACTGGATTACATACAAAGATGCAATTAATACTTTCAGAGGCTCCTCAGCATTCTCTCTCACACACTCTTTGTCTCTGTCTCTGTCTCTGTCTCTCTCTTTCTTCATGTCAGAGGTGTTCTGCTCTACCTACATAAGTTTTATTTTTCCTGGAAATAAAAAATAATAATATAAGAGCTAATTATAGAAGACAGTGGGCCAGATTCTCGCCCCGTCATCAATTACAGGCACATCCCTATGCTGATGATAAATAGATCTAATTTAAGCCCTGTCCCAGTACACTAGTGACTGAGACTGGCCCTGGCAAGGCTCACTTTGCTTTCCACCCAAACAGAAAATAAATTAAGTCAGTTCAGCAGATACAGGGTCTGCTGCAGTGCATCATCTGTAGGAATATGCAGAGCAAAGCAGAATCCATGGGCAGGAAGCCCAGTTGGCACTGCCCACAAACCCTGCATGGGCTGTCCTGCCCGCTTTATAGCAATTAACATGTGTCCTGCTGCATTCCCCCTGAAGCCCCAGAGGACATGAACTAGGGATAGAAAAGCTTACACCAGTGGGTATAGCACTCCTTACTTATGAATTTTGTTCTAGCCAAGCTACATATGACTCTGGGTTGGACACTTAACTGAACTAGAAAATGCTGAATTTTCAAGTTCCAAGTATTAAGAGGTTCAGATTGCTCAGCCACTGATTGATCCATGTGTATCCCAGAGCTTATACTACTTAACAAGCCAGTCCACTTCACTCTGCACAGCCTATTCATGCCTTCTCCACACCCATCAACAGGGGGCAATGAGTAATGAAATGAAAATAAATCAATAAAGTGACTGAAAGAGGTCAAATATTCTCCTTCATACACACGCACACGCACACGCACACACATATATATATAGAGAAGCAGTTGATCACCAATTAGATGAGTTGGTACAACAGAGTATTCTGTTTCCAGTATTTAACTCAGAGTGGGCAGAACCAATAGTATGTGTGCCAAATAATGATGGACAGTTACACATATGTGGTGATTACAAAGTGACAATTAACCCTTGGCTACAGATAGATTCGTACCCCATTTCGAGGGCTCAGGATTATTTTTACAAAACTAGCAATTCAGCAAAATAGACTTGGCACAGGCTTATCAGAAAGTTCAGCTAAGTGACTCGAGTAAACAGTACTTAACAGTTAACATGCAAAAGTGACTGTTTCAGTACAATAGGTTTCCCTATGGTGTTTCTAGTGCTCCAGCGATTTTACAACATATCATGGTCACTGCATTGCAAGGTTTTGAGGGAGTTATTTGTTATTTAAATGATATTCTAGTGACCGGTAAAGATACACCTGAACACCTACGGAATCTGGAAGCGGTTTTGAAGAGATAAGTGCAACGTTTGCCTGCTTTTTTCCCGTTGCCACCCATTCACGCTGACTTTCGATGCCAGAAAATTGCCGGCTGCATTCACACAGAATGCCTTTCCTGCTCCCTTCACTGCTTTCCTTTTTTCACCCTATCAATTAACATTCCTCCTCACCCTTGTGCACTTCTGCTCCTGTCCTTTGTTCTCATTGGTCCTGCTCTTGTCTTCCTAGTTTCTGCTCTCCTTTATACACCCCTCACTGCCCTCACTCTTGGCGAAGTGTTGTCAGCTCTCCCTGCATCACCAAGCCTTGCTCTCCTGGTTCCTTGCTCTCCTGGTTCCTTGCTCTCCTGGTTCCTTGCTCTCCTGGTTCCTTGCTCTCCTGGTTCCTTGCTCTCCTGGTTCCTTGCTCTCCTTAGCTCCTTGCTCTCCTTAGCTCCTTGCTCTCCTTAGCTCCTTGCTCTGTAACCCTGTCTCTCTCTCTTGCTCCCTGTCCTTCCTCTTTTGCTTTCTGTCCTGTCCTTGTCTCTATCTCTCTCTCTTTCTGTTCTGTTCTGTATCTGTTTCTCTTGACCTCCTGGATTACGACCTTTTGCCTGTGACCTCGACCTCGCCTTTGGATTCTCCTTGGTTTCTGTCTGCTCATTGCAGTAGCTCTGCACTTATGTCCTTTTCTCTAACAGCTTTATGGTCCTCCCACGAGGTAACCGTGACGGTACCTTTTCAAGGTACTATATAAGTACCCATTTTTGGGGTACAAATTTGTACCATCATGTTTGGTACCTTATATGGAAAGAAAAAGGTACACATCTGGACAAATGCTAGTCACTCCAGTGGTACCTTTCAAGGTACTATATAAGTACCCTATTATGGGGTACAACATTTAACCACCATATTTGGTACCTCATGTGGCAATTATGTACCTAATGGTACTAATGTCCTAGTACTTATAAGTATCTGCCATTATCAGGTTGTACCTATTTCTACCAAGACCAGTACAAATGCTCGTATATTAGTGCATGGGAATTTATAATAGATCTAAAATGTATCCCATTAAACAAATACATATCTCAATTCATTTTAACAATTATACTAACAAGGATTCAATATATTTATGTACATGTTTAATTTATAGTAAAACATGTTTTTATATATACAAAATAGACATACCTTTCTACTATAGATAAAATAATTAGGTTTGTAAGAAAATACATGTCATACGGTTATTTACAGTTCTATTATGTACATTTATAATGTATTTCTTAATGTTGGGTAATGCACAAAATAAAAAGGTACAGAGGATCTGCCTCTGTCTGGTTGTAGCAAGTGGTCTTGACTGAGCAAGACCATCCTTCTGCCAAGAACTGGCAATCTGCACAAATGTAGCTTGTTTTTTTAATGATCCCTTGAATAACTGTCCAACCACTGTCTTCTGAGAGTCCAATACTAAGTTTCACCGTCCACATCATTCTCTGTTAAATAATTAAATATAATAATAATCATTATCACAATACTCATAATAAAAGCTGGGGTAATGGCGGTAAGAAAATAATTATAACTGTCTAACCTTAGAGAAATATTTAGCTATGTTTATTTTATACCTAAATATGTTGAAAAGCAAACATTATCTTATATTATGATTATATTTCTTCAGACTCCCTTATCTAATACCGTGCAGAGGACATAAACCCTTCTGCTCCTGACATATTTGAGGCTATTTTAGAACTGCATGGCTAGTTTGCTAAGTTTATGGTATCAATTAATGAATAATAAATAGGCAGTGTTAAATATTTCGGAAAAGCCAAGAGTATGTAGAATTCAATTGTGTAATAACTTCATATGTGAGAAAAAAATCTGTGATATCTTTAAAAAGCACCTTATTTAGATATCTCTAAATCGTTTGCAGATATCTCTAAATCATTTATAGATATATTTAAATGATTTAGAGATATCTCTAAATGATCATTTGGCTTGCCATAGTTTTGATGTAGCCTATTGTAAGAAGGAGTCTGAAGCTATTACTCAGTAGCAACAAATCAGACAATATTTTGATAAATTATAGGCAGAGATGTTACAGATAGTATTAGGGTTGTGTTCTGTTTAGTAAGATAGGGTAGTCGAAGTGCCATAACATACACAGGAATTATGTCACAATTAAGTATTATTCAAAAAGTATTATGTTCGGAAATCAATGTCAAAATTATTTATTATTTATTATTATTTTGCGAGCTGTTACAGTGAGAAGTCATTACATCTCTAAAATTAAGAAATTAAATAATTATGTTACTAACATACAGATAGCCTAACTGATTTGGTCGAAATTACATTCTTCTTCGCTTCGGATGTGTTTAATGTTATTTCACAAGGATACTTGTATTATTTATGTGTTTCTACCGACCTTTAAACTTTGCCAATTCGTCTTCGGTTAGCTGTATACCATTTTCAAACCATTTTAATATCAGGTTATTTATGGATAAAGATTGTAACGCTGACATTTTCACAAATTAAACCATCAATATAAAAAAAGTCTCCTCCACTGTCCTGCTCACGATAATATCATAATCTTCTGACGTCATCAATAATGGATTGTACCTTTATATAGGAGAATTTTGTACCCTTGACTCATATTGTTTAGATTTGTACCTTTTATGAATGACAAAGTACAAACAAGTACAAGCAGGTGTCTGGACTTAAGTGTACCTTTAAGGGATTATGGTACACATTTGTTCATTGGGGTACAAGAAAGGACCCCATTTGTGTTTAAATAGACAGTTGGATGCGTCACTATTCAGACTGTTGTCATTGATTGTGAAAATGAATCGCTTTGTTGGTCAGATCTGTGCACATTCTGCACAACGTGAACGCACCCGTGTATTATTTGGTTGTATCAGAAGTAGTCAAATATGTTAGACTACATATAGTATTGCCGTCTTTATTATTATTATTTATTTATTGACAGAAGCCCTTATCTAGGGCGACTTACAAATGAGCAATACAAAGTGCAAAACTACAGTACAGTTCAAAGCATAATGAAATTCACAAAATGAAATGTACACACGTGTATAGGAAATATACAGTAAACAATAGAATGTAGTCATATGTATTTGTTATTGTAGGCGTTATGCTGCCATTTCTTATATGCACTAATCATGTAAAATGTAAATATCTGATGTTTTATTAATACAAAAGGAACCAAGCTCCCTTTATTATTGCAATATGATCGGAGTCCTGAGAAAACACGGAAGTGAATCACGAAAATGACCCCGAATTACGAACTGAGCGCGTTTGTACACAAGACAAGTGTCAATGACGAGCACTGACTGATACATTGTTTCAGAGCAAACGAGCCGAACCGATTTCGTTTGAAATGAACCCAGTGTGAGGGCGTAACACGTTTGCTTGTATAGATAATATATTTTGTATGATAAATTGGTACATAACTTCTGACATGTGTGACAATAGTTAGCATTACACATGCCAACCTGTTGGTTCATCGCTAACACTCAGAATTGCTGCGACTATATTATTTTCAACCTCCGCCATTTCTAACAACCCGGTCTGTCTCTCGTCACGGTCACAAGTTCTTGGTCAAAGGTGGCAAAAATGCACCCCTATTCTGATTGGTTGCGTCAGTTAGCTGACGCACTGCTTCGACGCGCAAGTACTTGACGCAATATTTACCGGCAATCATATTCCGGCTACATTCACACAGACACGTTGCCGGCAATTTGACTAGGACGATTTGCCGGCAATGACCATTCACACAGACCTTCCCGGCATATTGTTTCAGTGTGAATGGGGTTCAAGAGAAATGTACCTTCTTCCAGAACAGTGTGATATATCTGGGTCACACCATTGACAGAGAAGATATTAGGCCTTTTTTTTTTTTTTTTTTTAAAGGACATTGAAAAAGCTCTGGTTCCAAAGAATATGACTGAAGTGAGGTCATTTTTAACTTTAGTGAATTACTATGGGAAATTCATACTGAATCTGTCAATTACTGAATTGTTAGAAATGGACACAAGGTCTGGACATCAAAAATTCAGGATGCATTTCAAATAACTCATAAGCAGCTGTGTTCAGAGAGCCTTTTGATACATTTCAATTCCAAGGTACCAGTAGTATTTGCTTGTGATGCATGTGTCACGAGTGGCAGTGACCACTGGGTCCCAATGTAGTCCCCCTATGCCACCCCAGTTTAATTATAGGAGGTGGGGACTCGCTACCACTCAATTAGTTCCCCATGCAGATTTGACAAGATCTCAGGACATACACCATGGACACAAACAGTCAATAAATAATGTTTTATTCTAGTTAATTAAATAAAATTTACAATGCACAATCACAACAGGGGCAACTAGCAGGGCACGAAGTCTGGCAGTTCCCTCTCTATTTTTCCCCACAGTTAAAATTGCCTTTAATCTGCCTGGGCAATAAAAATACTAAAAACTATACAAAAGCTAAAACTAGAAAAATAAACTATACTAAAATCCCAATTTAAACTAAGCCCAGACGATACCCCTAAATTCACTAACAAAGATATAAAACGGAAAAGAAAGGAAAGAATAGTAGTCACAGTTACACAGTCCTGTATGCGGCGGTTGCCACCAGTCACAACCCGGCTCAGCCTCCGGCTCCCGTCCCAGGCTGGAGATCCTCGCAAACGACACGATCCTCCAAACAGTCCACCCGTCCACACAACCAGCGCCGATCCAGGGAAGAGGGAGAAAGGAAGAATGGAATCAGAAAGGACACGCTCGCTCAACGGGAAGTGCTATAATCACATTAATCATTACTTGTATATGCCTGACCAGTTTGTGTGTTTAATTGGGTCTAGGTATTTATTTACTGAAAAGTAAATTGTAAACCAATATATATTTTCTCTCTCGCTCTCTCTATCTCTCTCTCTCTCTCTAACAAAGGACTGCTAGATTTTAATACACAATATCAATTATACACATGCACACATTTTTGATCATCCACAGTGTATAGAAGCAAATCTTGTGGTAATGCTAGTTATCGTTTGATTGATAAAAGCAGAGTAACAGGGGTTTAACAATTTAATGGAGTAATTTTAACTCTGAGGCAGTGTAAAAATGCCAACTCTGTTGAAAGTGTTAATTTTACTCTGGTGAGTGTGGATTATATAAACACTTTTTAGAGTTAATTTTAACACTGTTGGAGTTAATTCAACACTGGTGAATTTACTGTGAGCCTTTAATGAAAATTTGGGGTCCCAAAACAGGAGTGCCATCATCGGCAGCAGCCAGTCTGCAAGCGCTGGGCTTTAATCCTACCGACATACCAGTACGAGATCAGTTACAAGCCATCAGCTCAGCATGGCAATGCAGATGTGTTGTCAAGGTTACCGTTAAACTAAATTGGTCAAAACAGCAATCCAATATTGCCGTCTTTTCTTGATGCACTTCCAGTATCTGCCAGTGAAGTAGCCAAGAAAACAGAAAAAGATCCTGTGTTGTGTAAGGTAAAATACTATATTTTAAATAGCTGGCCTGAATTTGTACAAGATGAAAATCTGAGGCCCTACAAGAACAGATGTCATGAATTGACAGTAGAAAATTATTGGGGTATGAGAGTAGTCAGTGTCATGGGTGGGGCGTGACAGACCTTAATTAATATACTTAATCCTTTAATTACTTATTATGATTCTTTGCACTTTTTACTTTGAAATATGTACACGTATTATTTGTTTTCACAGTTTGTTTATTTCTACTGAAGCAGTTGCTTCTTTAACTTTCTTTTGTGTGGATTTACTATGATTTATTTTATATTGGTGATTGGGTTAATTGTTGTTCTTTTACCTTATGAACGCCACCAATTAATATTCACACGTGGATTTACCTGAATCTTCCCCTGCTAATTGTCTTCACCTGCATCCCTGTTTCTCTACCTGTCTAGGCTGAGGGTTTCTTTCATTGAGGAAGCAACACAGAGACTGAGAGAACATGCACAGAGCACAGTCCGCAACTGAGTAGAAGATGCAGAGCTGGAGGGGAATCAAGTTTTTTGGACAGCGAAACCAGGAGAATGGCAAAAAGCTCCCATGAAAATGATTACAAATAACTACAGAAGACGGAACATGTGGTGTGTTGTGGTTCTCCTTAATAAATGTGTACTATTTTTTTCACCGAGACCACTAGGTGATTATTTTTACAGTGCCAACTAGCACTATAGCTTTTCTTTTGTGGGATCCATGTAAATTATTATTTCTGGTCTGCTCTGCCTGAGACATGGCAATTTTATGTATGGGTTTCTTCAAGAATGAATGCCAAGCATTCACAAAAGTCGCAGCAGGAAAGTGGACCTGTAGTGAATGAAGAGGAATGCACTCGTTCGTCTTGTCAGTGCATCGCCCCCCTGCCGATCGGTGATTGATGGAGGTACAGTGGCAGCACTGCTGTCACATCCTTAACCAGCATGACTGATATTTATTATGCAGGAATAAATTGGGACCCAAATATTCATGAACCAGCAGTCCTCTGATAACCATTCTGAACAGGGGATAACGTGCTTTAGAGGAAAGCGAGTCGGAGTGTATGTTCAGATGGACGACAGCTTATTATTCTTTTTTTTTTTACTTTTGTCAGCAGTTGTCACGGTTGGGTACAATCAAAATAATCCGACCATGCCACTCCCAAGTTTACCCGAGGTTGGGGGACCTTGACCACCCAATGTTCTCCACACTGGCAGGTACGAACACTAACACCCAAAAGATGAGGACAGCAGATGAATTGCAAAACAGTTTATTAAGTACAATAAATACAACAGTACTTGGAGGAGGCAAGTACCAAGTAATAATGGAAAAATATCAACAAACAGGGTGAAGTCTAGAGAAATATAAATCGTTAAAAATTGAAACAACCAGTTAAAATACTGTAACGAGCACCGCTTTTCCCGGCTCTCGTCGTGAATCCACCACGCTGTGCAGCAATAACAGAGGAGGTGCAAGTTTCAAACCAAAGCAAGAACTTTATTGAACAACAGGCTTTTGGCTGGAGCGACTTTATAGCTCTGATGGTACAACTGAACTCCCTCTTCTGGGCTAACTCTCCCTTCTGACTCTCCCTCCAAAACCAAAAACTACTGCGTGAGGACCAGGCACCCCTATTTATTAGTTTGCAGCCCGTATCTGGCTCCCCCAATCATGGCGAGCCCTGTGTTCCCGCGCTGGGCCAACCCCTGACCCCCGGAACTAACTAAGCCCAGTTACACAAGCATGCACATGCACCACCCACATGAACCACCAGTCCCAGATTGCTACAATACCTTAATAACCTGTGCTAAAATAATCCTAAAAATCCTATTTAAAAACTGTAGCAATGTCCCCTTCTCTAATGAGAAATCTTCTTATGCCCCGTTTCCACTGCCGGACATGTCCGGACGCGTCCGTGTTTTGTGGAGGTTAAATATCTGGTGCTGGACGTGTCCGTTAGCGTCCGTCCCGCCACTGAGGACATGATTTGCTTTCAGGAGCGGAGGTGTGCGCTGGACTTGTAGACACAGGGAAGAGATCAGATACATTGTGTGGGAAGATATAATCTCAAGTGACGTGTGCGATCACGAAGAAATTGCAGTTTTATTAGCAGCATGGAGTGAAATCCACGTACAGAGACAATAACTGCTTACAGTTAATATCCGAGTGTATTATAAACTTGGATTTCACAGGACCGGTACAGTGCCCTGACTAGTTAAAAATAAACAAATTTATAGGATAATAATCGGATCGTAGCAGGCGATTTTATTAATATTTTATGATCAACTGGACGGTGTTTCAGGCTGTCATTTTGTGAATGGTGTGCAGGACAATCCGTAGAGACAGTCAGTATGAAGGCGAACACGATTCAGTTAACATGTGCCCATTTACAAGTTAAATTAATGAATAAATAAATACAGCAGATCTGGGTTTCCCTCTAAAACATTAAGAACTGGTTTAATAAATGCATCCATAAGTCCATTGTATATTGTACCTGGATGATTAATCGTGAAACGTGTGTATTTTGTTTCAAATGTAACTTGCACTGGTTAATGACGAAATTATAAATAATTCAGCAAATTGTATTGTTTGCAGTCACAAATCTGCAGAAAGAGTAATAAGTTAAGGGAGTCACGCTGTGCCATTTAAAATACATATATACTAGCACAAATGATGACGATAATAATAACAAAACATATTTGCGATTTAGTATTATTGTTGCACATGGAAAAGTTTTCTTACAGTAACGTAATGCGTGTCTGAATATAATGTTGTCTATACACGTTTAGCTCTTCCTAATATCTCTTAACAGAAACATGTATTTATAACACTGTTTACAGCCATGTTAAACAGAAAGAATAAAATAGAAGTCCTCTCCACGTCGCTCGTAGTGTTGTTCTCTGTCTCTGTTTTTAAAACGAAACACAAACCCAACCCACAGTCGCTGCTCCTCCCATAAGAGGGACAAACTTCACAACGGCCTGGTTTTACAAAAAAAGTTCTGGGATGCATCCTGCACGGCATGGCACGGCACGGACGCCTAAACCAGTGGAATCGAGGCATAATAGTCTCTTATTTAGAACATTTGCCACATCTTTTTCTTTTTCTAAAATACCTAATTTTTTAGCCTTAAGCTGTTTCACCTCTTCCTTTATTGACCTGTTGCTGTTATAGTATTGAAAAACACTCTTTGCATTAGATTTAGCTCCAAGAGCTATGTTTCTTTGCTTTCCTGATCCCTCTCTTAACATCTATTTGCAGTTCTATATATTCTTTGTATTTTGTTTAATCTCTATTTTTTTTGTATGCCCTATACAACATTTTCATTCTCTTCATATTTTTTTTGCATAATTATATTAATTGAATCTGTATCAAGTGTGCCCCAGTCTAACTCTTCTAAGTGCTGCCTCATAACTTCAAGGTTTTATTTATTTTTTGCTAATATTGTAGACCATTGTTTTAAACTTGGTCCTTGTTTTTTGAAAGTATGCCTCAAAACTAACCATATTGTGATCACAGTTTGCCATTGGTTCTCTAACTAGTGTCCCTCTGACTCTATCTTGGTCATTTGAAAATATCAAATCAATGCATGCACTCTCTCTGATTGGTTCCTTGGCAAATTGAGTTAGAAAGCAGTAATTTACCATCTCAGCCATTTCTATTAATGCTTCTGTGGGCTGAATTGGGTGGTCTGTAACACACTCCTGCCACTAATCCTCCAGATCCTTTATTCAAAAGTTTAACACTAATATCTAATTTGAGTTCTTCTGCCTAAATGTCATTTTTGATATATAATGCTACCCCATCCCCTTTTCAATTATGCCTCTCTCCTAAACTGTGTGTATCCTTTCAACTTGTAGTCATCATTTTCTGTAAGCCATGTGTCTGTCACTCTTACAACATCATAGTCACACACCATCATTGTGGCTTCTAGTTCTAACATCTTGTTCCTTATACACCTGGCATTGAGGTACAAACATTTCTGGACTTGTCTAGATACTACTAGCAGTTTCCCTTTGTTTTCTTTCATTAGTAGAACATGTCCCAATGTCAGAGCTCCCTGCCACCCTGGTCCCTAGTTCCTCAATTACTCTGCACATAAATTCTCCCAATGTATAAGCCCCCTTCTGTTTGTACAGGTCTCATCTATCCCAGAAGAAAGTCCAATGCCCCAAAAATCTAAAGACCTCTTGCCTACACCAGGATGTCAACCATGTGTTGAACTTTCTAATCTCTGCCTATCTGCCTGTCTGGGCACGTGGTACCAGTTGTATTTTGGAGAAAACGACCATGGAGGTTCTGCTCCTTAGTTTCTTACCTAACTTTTTAACCCTCAGAGGACTGAGCCAATTGTGCCCATTTTTACTACTTTTAAATTCTAGCTGATAAACAATATGCATTTGCTTTTGAGTGGACAATGTGCAATAAACTAAAAAAATTAAGAAACTGAATTTATTTTTGTATTATTATTATTGATTTCAAACCCCACACAGTAATTGCTCTTCAAAGCCTTAGGTATTCAAATATGTATTGTTTTTCAATAAACTATATACATAACAGTGAAATAATGCACCTAGGACTTTTTGCAAGAAAAGGTGCACATTGTTATTCTATTTTCCCTGAGCGCTTGGGTTGTCTCTTCTAAGGGGTGTAGTTACGACCTACAGTAACCCTCAAACGTTCTAGGTTTTGGCATGCACACCACCTCTCTAATGGGCTGATTGACCAATTATTTCAGGCCACTAATACAATGCAGTCAGGCATTGCTTAATGCAAGGGCTTACCAGGGCTCAAGCCCCAGGGCCTGAGCCAGCAAACAGGCCCATGCGGCTTGGAGAAAATTTGTTACAAACTATTCTGTATCTGTGTTGTCTTTGCTTGTGGTCAGATTTGCTCTTGTGTGCGAGCAGCCCTGTGTCTGTGCTGCCTGTCAGCCTGCGATGCACTTGGGGGAGGGGCGGATGCAGAGAGGCACAGATGTTTGATCTGGACAGGTTGATTTCCTACTTGCCAGGGTTAATAAAATAAAATCTAAACAATCTATATTTGTGATTGGTGCATGGACCACTAATGGGGGTGGCAACCAGGCCTGGGCTACTACTGGTGATATACATGGAAATTCGTGGAGAGAAAAATCCTAAAAATAAAGAAGTAATGTATTAATGACAACAAGTGATAATATATATCAGTACACTGCCTAATAATGATATGCATTCTATTTTCATTTAATACATTTTAAATTTGCCTAATTAGTGCTCCTTGCGCTGTCACTGTGCTTAGTCCCGCATCAAGAAATAAATTACCCAATCAGGTATGTCATATATGTCCTGTCTTCAAACGGCATGTAACCAATCAGACATCAGAAAGCTTGTGACAGGTTAGAATTATTTTAAACACAAAACCAGGAAAATATAATACTGGAGTTTGGAGTTTGCAGAGTTTTGTAGAAAAACACAGGGATATAAAAATAAATACAAAATTACAGTTGAAGTGATGCTCTGACGAAAAAATAGTCAATAGTTTGTTGAGTTCTGAGGAAAGAAATTAGGTCTCTATAAGAATAAAAAAAGAGAAACAACCTAATATAATACACTATGTTGTAACTGTTTAACACATGTAATATAACTAATTGACTCAATTCAGATATTTGAAGTTATTATTCCAGCTTAACTAAGGTTCATTCTGAGGTGTATCTAAATTGTTGGACTCAATCGACAAGTGTACATTGAAATGCATTTGACAAATTGTTTGTGTGTGCATATAAACATGTACATATGCACACACAAACAAGAATATCGGAAACAGATGTTTGTGGTAAATTCTTGGCAAGTCCTTTATCCAAATGTAGATCAGCAGAGGAGGAAGGTGATGATGATATTGATGACTCTATAGATATGGATCTATGTCCATTTGTATGCAGGAATACATGTTAAAAATGAAATGCATCTGTAGCTGTAGCCCTGGTCCCTGTATGTGCGGAGCTGCTCGGGGGCAGAGCTAGAAGAAATGCCCCCCTCCACCCACCCCAGTACAGGTGCCATTTGCAGTAATGTTTAATCCAAAAACATTCATCCTGCTCAATCACTGACTGTAGGGAACTGTTGCCTATGCTGACTTAGCCAAGATCCCATTATCCCAGGGTGCAGCCCTACATTGGTGTGTGTGCGAAGTGCTCGAGATTGAACAGCAGATATTAGCATAGCCAAGGGGTTCCCTGTAGGATTGTAAAGCCTTCTTGCAAAGCTGCCGCTAGGCCCCTGTGTGCAGTGACCCCCATGGCCCACCCCCTATTACAACTCAAGTGTACTGCATGCAGGTGGAACTGCCTCTTTTGCCATTTCACGTACAAGAGAAGCTGTGTGTGTTGGATTGTTTCCATTCCCTCACTCTAGCACCTCGCTGTGTATTAATATTCATATTATCTTTCTTTTGTAATATAGTTCTGTGCAAAAGTTTTAGGCAGGTGTGAAAGAATGCTGTAAAGTAAGAATGCTTTCAAAAATAGACAATAATTATGATAATTATATTTCTCAATTAACTAAATGCAAAGTGAGTGAACAGAAGAAAAATCTAAATCAAATCCATATTTGGTGTGACCACCCTTCGCCTTCAAAACAGCATCAATTCTTCTAGGTACACTTGCACAAAGTCAGGGATTTTGTAGGCATATAGTCAGGTGTATGATTAAACAATTATACCAAAGAGGTGCTAATGATCATCAATTCAATATGTATGTTGCATCACAATCATTAACTGAAACACAAACAGCTGTGTAGGAGGAATAAAACTAGGTGAGGAACAGCCAAACTCAGGTAACAAGCTGAGGTTGCTGAAGACAGTTTACTGTCAAAAGTCATACACCATGGCAAGACTGAGCACAGCAACAAGACACAAGGTAGTTGTACTGCATCAGCAAGGTCTCTCCCAGGAAGAAATTTCAAGGCAAACAGGGGTTTCCAGATGCTGTGATATATAAAACTGCAAAGAGATGTTAAGAGAGGGATCAGGAAAGCAAAGAGGGAAATAGAAAGAAACATAGCTCTTGGAGCTAAAACTAATGCAAAAAGCTTTTTTCAATACTACAACAGCAAGAGGTCAATAAAGGAGGAAGTGAAATTTGTGAAGGGTAAAAATGGAAGGATCTTAGAAAATGAACAAGATGTGACAAATGTTCTAAATTAGTATTTCACAGAGGATTTTACAAAACAAAAATTGGACAACATGCCACAGGTTAACAATCAGTCCAGTCAAACCCTAAGAGAGATCAGGATAAATGAGGAGAAGGTACTAAAGGCATTAGTAGAATTAAAAACAAAGAAATCACCTGGGCCAGATGGTATATTTCCAACAGTACTTAGGGAAATTATTTATAGGCCGATAACTAAAATATTCCAAATGACACTTAGAACAGGAGATATGCCAACTGATTGGAAAACTGCAAATGTCATACCTATCCACAAGAAAGAGGACAAAACTGAGCCAGGAAGTTACAGACCAATCAGTCTCACCTGCATTACCTGTAAAATTTTGGAAAAAAAGATCCATATTCTTGGTGATAGTCAACATGGGTTTAGACGAGGCAGATAATGTCTTACTAATTAATTTGAGTTGTTCTAATATGCAACTGCAGCTATAGATCACATGAAAGCATATGATATGATATACTTCCATTTTCAAAAAGCTTTTGATAAGGTTCCACACCAAAGACTGATCCTCAAATTGGAAGCTGTAGGCATTCAGGGTAATGTAAGTAGATGGATTATGAACTGGTTGATGTATAGGAAACAGAGGGTGTCAATTAGAGGAGTTGCTTCTAACTGGAGTGAGGTTGTTAGTGGAGTTCCACAGGGATCAGTACTAGAGCCTTTGCTTCTTCTAATCTATATTAATGATCTGGACTCTTGGATAGTTAGCAAACTTGTCAAATTAGCAGATTAAACTAAAATAGGTGTCCCAGCAGATACAATCTCAGCATCATAGGTTATTCAAAGGGACTTAGATAATATTCAGTTGTGGGCTGACACCAATGAAATTCAATGTGGACAAGTGCAAGTTATTACATGCAGGCAATAAACATGTGCACTATAATTACACTATGGGAGGAATAGAACTGAAAGAAGTAATACACAAGAAAGACCTAGGAGTTTATGTGGACTCCTCACTATCCGCAGCCAAACAATGTGGGAAAGCAATAAAAAAGGCAAACAAAATGCTAGGGTATATTGTCAAAAGTGTAGAATTTAAAACAAGAGGAAGTAATGTCAAGACTGTACAATGCACTAGTTAGAGCTCATCTGGATACTGTGTACAGTTCTAGGCACCACATTTCAAGAAAGATATCGCTGCTCTAGAGGCAGTTCAGAGGAGAGCAACCAGACTTATTCCAGGTTTGAAGGGAATGTCCTACTGAGAGACTGATGGAACTGAACTTTTTCAACCTGGAACAAAGGAGACTATGTGGGGATTTAAATTGTCTTAAAAATCATGAAAGGCATCGACCACATCAAACATGAGGAGCTTTTCCAGATCAGCAGGGACACACACACCCAGGGACACAAATGGAAATTGGGTTTGAAGACAGAAAACGGGAGACACTTCTTCATACAGAGAGTTGTTACAATCTGGAACAAACTATGTAGTTGAAGCTGAAAACTTGAGAACATTCAAAAATAGACTGGATAGGATCTTTGAATCACTTAGTTATTAATGGATACCTAACGAACACGATGGGTTGAATGGCTTCCTCTTGTTTGTAAACTTTCTAATGTTCTTATGAATGTAATGCCAGACAGGACTAGAATTCTGGCAATGATGACCTCTGGTGGTGAGGTGGGAACATGACAGACTGTTTCCCCCCAACGCACCCCCAAACACCCCCACCCCCTTTCCATGGCACCCCCACCATTCGGTCTTTCCATTCTCCCATTCCCACCTGTTTTTTTCAGATCAATAACTTTTAATAGAGTGAGCCCAGCCTGATTGAGTATGTGTGTCAGATTTGCAGTAGCTAAGAGTAGGGAGCATTAATCAAGCAAAAATTACTTATTTTGTGTTGTTCTTTCTTTTCCCAACCTTTCCACATTGCTACATCCCTCCATCCTTGTTTTGCAGTGCAGAGACACCCCAAGCTGAGAGGCTCAGTTGAGTTAAGCAAATGTATTTGTTCGAGTCCAGAGGTCTGTGCCACAAAGGGATATCTCTTCACCAGCATACCAGGCTCATGAATATTAAAGCTGTCTCACTGCCGCCTGGGTCAGACAGCTGGCAGACATTGCAAATAACTTATTTTCTCCACAGAGAGGCAGAGGTGTTATGAGGATACCTACACTGGAATGTGCAAATGCATCTGTGCATGGCAGAGTGCGCGTGAGGAGCAGAGCAAGCAATGATAAAAGGACCCCAAGCTCACTAATTCCCATTTTGCTCTTCATGAACTGTGTTACTGTAGTGAAGCCCTTACACTATCTGCTTCTGTTGTGGATGGTCAAGTAGTAACCACTGTCAGCTTGTGTGTCTTTCACAGAAAGCTGCAATATTAAAACAAACAACCTTAACATGGAGGCTTAGCAGCAGAGATTAAACACCAGCACTAAAATTCCCGAAGGCTGCAGCGGGGTGTTGGTATCTGGTCGCTTGGCCCTTCATCTCTAGAGCCCTGATGCAGATGGTCACACAGACGGCTGATATTTGCAACTCGGAGCATTGACCCTGGTGTGAGAACATTGCACAGTCCCCGCTAGCTTTGATGGTGGGTGCTCATTTAAATGTCAGGGGCCTGTCATGCCAAGCTGAGCTACACTGAGCTTCAAAGTTCACCTGCCTGGTGTCCTGAGCCTGTCAGATGGCACTGCAGCCATCTCTGGCACCATACACACACACACACACACACACACACATACACACACGCACACACGCACACACGCACACACTGACAACCCCCAAGCTGCAGTTTGAAGGTTACGCAAAACCACTTCCCTCACCAATGAGCCCACAGAGACGCGACCGTTTGGAGGAATATCAACAAAATGAATTAATAAATAAATAAATAAATAAATAAATAAAAGAGGGGGGGAAGAAGACAGGATGAAGCTGTTAGCAGTTTCAGGCTGATATTTTGAATGCGCACATTTATCAGACAGTGAAATATACCTTCACGGGATCACGTTCTGTAAGGCTGAGGTCATGAATGTATACAGCATGTAAACAGCTGCATTAGTCTCATACCCTTGTCAGTTGCAGGCATTAGGAGAGGCAGCCTCAAATTGATGTATTCCCCTGAGCAACAAAGCTGACGTTTGATATTTGTTTTTGTGTGTGTTATATTTATAGAATTTTGTTTTTGTATCCAGTGTTCTTTACATACATTACAGCACTGTGGCGTTTGTTAGGGAGGTACATGTGGCTTCCTGTCTCGGTGCAAGTACCTTCAGTAGCAAGCTTTTGGGTGACACTTTACAATAAGTACCCCATAGCAGACATGAACTGATATGTTAGTTAACATTTGCATACAACATTTTATTCTCTTGATATACAATACTGTGCAAAAGTTTTAGGCAGGTGTGAAAAATGCTGTAAAGTAAGAATGCTTTCAAAAATAGACGTTAATAGATTATATTTATCAATTAACAAAATGAAAAGTGAGTGAACAGAAGAAAAATCTACATCAAATCAATATTTGGTGTGACCACCCTTTGCCTTCAAAACAGCATCAATTCTTCTAGTTACACTTGCACACAGTTTTTTAAGGAACTCGGCAGGTAGGTTGGCCCAAACATCTTGGAGAAAGTTCTTAAAGGGGTCATGAACTGAGAAATCAAAATTCCCTTGATCTTTTGACATATAAGAGGTCATTGTACTATAAAAACATTCTGTAAGTTTCAGAACTCAAAACGTTCTCAAAAACAGCTTATTTTGAAGCCAATCTGCAAAAACGACAGGATTTGGAATGTGCCACTTTATTACATAATAGTGTGGCTAAACCCTGCCTCTGCAGAAGATGATCAACGCCTGCTTCTACATTACTACCTGCTTAGCCCCACCCACCGATTAAAGCATTTAGTAGGTAAATAATGAGAGAGGCAAACGCAGGTCTATGCAGAAATCAAACGCTAAAAATGGCTCCGAAGACAACAATTGACAAGTTTTTTACTTTAATGAAAATGATGGACGATGAATATAAGAATGACAGCTTGACAAATGATGGTAAATTCATTTATACTTCGTTTACATGAAGCAGTGTGAATTATCCTTTGTCAGATATAACTGTATTAATGCCCAGTATCTAAACTTTATATGCAACAACCAATGAAATATAAAACATGTAATATGCATAAATGTTAACAACATAACGACACAAACCGCTTTCTGTAGTGTCTTCGGCTAAACTTTAATATAATGTAATAGGCTAACTACCTCACAAATATAAAGTATAAATATAAATAAAGATGATTATTTACCACACTGTCGCAGGCTGTAGTATCCTTGCCATTTGAGGTGCAGGTTCATTGTCTTCTGATTCGGGATCAGACTCTGGCTCAAACATGTATGGCTGAATTTCACCGGCTGCCATTTCTCAACATCGGAAATTTTCAAAACAATTCCACACGTGTACTGACGGGGGAGTTGAAAATTTGTAAATATGCAAAACTGTTAGCCAATCATACCAGTGGGTGTTTACTTCCGAGTCTACAATCCGCCACGCCTATTCAAATGGTGTGTTCCGATGAGGGGGGTCAAAACAGGACATTACTTCTAAATTATGTTTTTTGATGTACAAATCTTGATAACATCATAAGTGGACCTCGGAGAACAGTACAAAATAAAAAAAGGCAGTTCATGACCCCTTTAATGACTTTCTCTGTATGTTTGAGGTCGAAAAAATGTGCGGCCAATCAAATGCCTCCCTGATGGTATTGCATGATGGATAAGTATCTACCTGTACTTCTCAGCATTGAGGAGACCATTAATTCTGACCAAATCCCCAACTCCGTTTGCAGAAATGCAGCCCCAAACTTGCAAGGAACCTCCACCATGCTTCATTGTTGCCTGCAGACACTCATTCGTGTACTGGTCTCCAGCCCTTCGGCAAACAAACTGCCTTCTGCTACAGCCAGATATTTCAAATTTTGACTCATCAGTCTAGAGCACCTGCTGCCATTTGTCATGCTTTTCGTGTTTTCGTGCATAGTTGAGTCACTTGGCCTTGTTGCCACATCGGAGGTATGGCTTTTTGGCCGCAAGTCTTCCATGAAGGCCACTTCTGACCAGACTTCTCCCGACAGTAGACAGTCCCACTGTTTTCTGCCAATTCTGGGCTGATGGCACTGCTGTACATCTTCCAATTGCAAAGGGAAGTGAGCATGATGTGTCTTTCATTTGCTGCAGTAAGTTTCCATGTCCATTACATTTCTCTGTGGGCCTTTTGTCTTTGTTTTTTCCTTTTCACCACTTCCGTAGGAGTAGTTTGTTCCAGTGGTAAATCATTCACAAGTAACAGGAGGTTCCGGTACAGTACACGTGTAGTGCCCAGAAACCTCGGCAGGACTGCTACAGGTGCGAATGAGGGGAACGGCGTTGTGGGAGAGAGCAACCAGACGTTTTTCAAAATACATTATTTAAATTAAAATGTACAGGTTTGTTAATTAAAATCAATTAAAATACAGGGTTTTAAAATGTTTTCCTTTGTCTGCTCTCGCTCCCCACTGCCTCTGCTCTGACCTTTCACACCTTTGTCATAATATTAATTTCCTTTTGTTGAGGACTTGTGACTTCTGCAGCTATTTTATATGCCTCTTGCATTTTTGTTGCCCATTTCTGTGCAAATTCTTGTTTTGTCTGTGTCTCACTTTCAGGTTTAAGATCAAATAGTAAGTCAATTGGTAAGCACAGAGCTCTCCCATACAGGAAAAAGAATGGTGAATGGCCCATTGCTTCATGTCTCGTACAGTTGTACACATGGACTACGTCTGGTAGGTGCTCTTTCCATTCTGACTTTTTCTCCTCTCCTTGCATCTGCAGTAGCATTCTATTCAGTCTTTCTACAGGGTTGCACTGTGAGTGGTAGGGTGTTGTTCTAGAATGGGAGATTCCAGCAAACTGTTCAAGTCCTTGAAATAAGCTATTCTCAAATTCCCACCCTTGGTCGTGATGCAGCTTTTCAGGAACCCAAAGCAAGGAATGAAGTCTTGAAATATCTTCTCAGCTGCTGTTTTTCCTGACTTATTCTTAGTTGGGTAGGCCTGTGCAAATCGAGTAAAGTGATAAACTAGCACAATTATGTTTTCATAGCCTCCCTTGCTTGGCTCAAAGTATAAGTAGTCGACAGAAAGAAATTCAAAGGGTGCTCTAGTAGTAATGGAACCCATAGGTGCTTTCTCTGGGACACAAGGATGCTTCTGTTTGATACAGGCACATTGTCAGATCACATCATTATGTTAAATGAATTGCCATAACGCTTATTATATTTTTCTTAGCAGATACCCTTATCCAGGGCCACTTATAAGTGTTACATAGCAATGCTACAGTTACTCAAGGCAGGAATGCTTCTGTGTATCTCTCTCTCTCCATTCCTCCTTCTGCCTTCCTCCCTCTCTCTCTCCCTCTATGTACAGTATAATCTTTGGATGCTAGAGACCTGGGGCAATTATTAAAAGCATAACGCTGATGCAGCACCTCAGAATGACAGATTACAGTAAAATGCTATTCAATTATTGTGATTGGTAGCTTCTTGAAAGTTTTATTAGTATGTTTCCAGTGATTTATGGCTTTAGGAAGCCTGGCCCTTAGGCCACGCACTTGTTGCAAAAGCAGTTAGTTTCTTCAGGCCTCACTGGGGCTTGCTTCCAACGTCTTCTCCTCCAGGGGAGGAAGTGGTTTTCTATTGAAAGAGCATGTCAGTTTATTTTAGCTTATATAGTGAATGAGTTTTTGGATGCTGTGACCCTACAGTTAAGGCCAATTTATACTTCTGCGTAGGTCTGCGTATGCGACTTTGCATAGTGACGCAGAGCAGGGGTTTGTGGGGTAAGCAGAGCCCGCAGAGGCCCACAGACGCGCCGACGTGCACTCTTCCGAGATCTCAACAACGTGTCTCTGCGTCTCTGCGTCAGGCCAGTGCTGATTGGCTGAGCAGGATATTCTGAGAGCCGCGGCCAATCGCTCAGTGCTTGGTGCCTGGTGTGCGATGTGTGTCCGTGTGTAGCGCCGCCGCAGAGAAACGATGTGGTGACATACGAAAGTATTTAAAATGCATCCACAAAATGCATTTGTCCACAGAATTAGTATTTTGTCTCTCGAACTGCACATTTCGTTAATATAATTCACATTCTATCCCACGAAATGCCCACGTATTTCGTGCTTGGCAATTTTGGACGAAAGGTAAAATGTACTTTGCTTTCCGTGGACAGAATGAACAATTAGCATTCATGATCAGACAGTGACTGATCAAGGCATTGATCCAGAGACCCGGGTTTACAACGTATCAGGATTGAACTGCAAAGGAAAGTTAGAAACTTGCTGTGCCGATCAGACGAGCGCTATATCAAGTGCAAATCTAATACAATAAATAATGATAATAATTAATATATGATGTGTAGTAAATAGTGTATTCACCAATAAACATGATTATAAATATTTCACAATTACTAATTTGATTACAAAGCCCATATTTTCGGCTATATTTATTAAAGTATTCAGTGGGCTATAGCCTATCACATAAACTGCGGGTCTGGCGGTTGGAGAAGAATGTATTATAGCTCATTAATTTTGAGGAGTTTAACAGCAGAAACACCATATATGTATCTAATTCAAATATTTAGTAACATATAAGATCGGATATGCATGAGAAATTCACATACACAGAGACGTGTGTATGTATGTTCTAGTGTTAAGTGTCTAGCCAACTATAGCAAGACAATAGAGATATGCACATACAGGATGCAATTTGTATTTGTGTGTACGTGTAGTTTCTGTAATAATAATAAAATAAGTCATTAACAGTATGTGTTAATTTACATCCATACAATCGTAGGTGCACCATAGATATCGAGTTTCATTTCTGTAGATTGTGATGTTAATGCAACACTGCCCCCTATGGATGCGTCAACCTTACGTGCAAGTATGTTGACAGACAGCTGTGCAACCGTCTGCGCACGACACCCACGGATGTACGCAGAGACGCAGACTCAGAAGTATAAACCAGCCTTCAGACAGTGTGAGGCTTGGGAGGAAAGCTGTCCTCTGCTCATCTCTATGACCCACCAGGTGGTGTGTGAAGAGGGACCCCTGATGTCTGCGTCACAAACCAAAGATGGCAATAGTGAGTGAACACAATGGACTACCCCAGCTACACCACTAAGACAATACATGTTAATAATTCCCCTTCAGATATACAGATGGGTGACAAATTAAAGGAAAAACCTGCATAAACAAGTGGAGAACATAACAAGTGCAGATGCCTTCAAAGAGGTATACTGCATGATACAATTAAACAATTAACATCCTATCATGCTCTGTGGCATGTATAAACATGCTGAGCAGGCCCAGTTGACCTCGATTCTGGATCAAAATAGCAAGAGGAAAGGATCTAAGTGACTTTGAAAGAGAGGTCATTATTGAGGCACAAATGGCAGGAGCTTCAGTCACACAGACGCTCAACTGGCTAGTGATCTCGACAAGTGGGCGAGTGCATGTGTGGTGTACACCAAGAGAATGGTATAGGCCTGACTGCTTGACCCCTACAGTGAGGGGGTCCGGAGGCTTGGTTATGCTGTGGGGGGCATTTTCCTGGCATGGTTTGGGTCCACTTGTCCCCTTAGAGGGAAGGGTCATGGCAAATCATTACAAAGTTATTCTGAGTGATCACCATTATCCTATGGTGAAATTTCTATCCTGATGGGAGTGGTCTCTTCTAGGATGACAATGCCCCCATCCACAGGGCACGAGGGTCACTGAATGATTTGATGAGTATGAAAATTATATGAATCATATGCTATGGCCTTCGGAATCACCAGATCTCAACCCAATTGAACACCTATGGAAAGTTTTTGGATGGACGTGTTAGACAGCACTCTCCACCACCATCATCAAAACCCCAAATGAGGGAATATCTTTTGGAAGAATGGTGTTCCATCCCTCCAGTAGAGTTCCAGAGACTCATATAATCTATGCCAAGGCGCATTGAAGGTATTCTGGTGGCTCGTGGTGGCCCAACACCTTACTGAGACACTTTATGTTGGTTTTTCCCTTCATTTGTCACCTGTCTGTAGGTAGCGCTGAGCATGCAAACTTATCCTGGGCTTGTCCCTACAGACTGCACCACTCACCACCACCAGGTAAGTATGATGTAGGATATGATCTTCGCAAGCCTATTACGTTAATCCCAATACTTTTCTCTTTCAGGTGATTCCAGATAACACGGCCTGTCTCACCACCGCAGGTAAGTGCCATTGTATTATGCCATGACTAAACGTATAACTGATTTCCCGTTGTCTCTCTCTTGTCCAGGTGTCCACAGCAGCCTATAAAAGAGCAAGAAGTTCTTAATTGTCAGGCATTACTTTTGTTAATACCAGCAGGTAAGTCTAATTGTCTCTGTTTGCCCCAGGAAATACAGACAGTGTTCAATCCAATAGCCTGAATCAATATAAATTAAATCTGTATCCCCCTTCACATTGAAACAAACACCAGGTTTTTGCTGGCATTCTGTTGCTGGCAAGGTCTGTGTGAATGGGTTTAATGCTGGCATTTTTCCAACAATGGGTGTGAATGGAGCAGGAAAATGAATGCCGGCATATGACACATCACATCCTTGCATTGTAGAGGCAGTATGTTAACAAACTGGGGTAACCAATCAGAATAGGGGTACGAAAATGGTGGAGGTTGAAAATAATGTAGTTAAAGCATTTCAATACTAGATTTAATAGAGTGCTGGTAGCACCTTCCACCCCCCTCTTAGCCCTATAGGCAAGCTGTAATGGGTCTAACGTTTATGGGTCTTGGATCATGACTAAAATCTTGCTTTTGACAGTATTGTTGTTACGTACCGCGGGGCACGGGAACCCAGTTGCTGTGCATAGTAGAGGTGGTCAGACAGGTGTGGGTCGGATACCGGCAGGACAGGGCAAACGTACAAAATCAGCAGGGGATCAAATACTTTTTTCCCCCACTGTACTACCCGCCGCTCCAGCTCATCCAGAACTCTGTGGCTCGTCTGGTATTCTCTCTGCCACGATTCGCACACGCTACTCCACTGCTCCGCTCCCTCCACTGGCTCCCGATACCGTCACACATTCAAGACATTGACCCTCAACCTACCGCTGTCTTGACCAAACTGCACCAAGTTACCTTCAGTCCCTCGTCTCTCCATACATCCCCTCCAGACCACTTCGCTCTTCCGGTGCCAGAAGACTAACTCTGCCTCCTCTCCACTCTCCTTCCTCCAGAGCCGCTCCTTCTCATCCCTGGACCCTAAATGGTACAACGACCTTCCCACCGAAGTCAAAACAGCAGAGTCCTTGACCTCCTTCTGGCGCTTACTCAAGACACATCTTTTCAGACAGTACTTATATTAGTCCTTTTAATCCCCGTTAGATAGCACTTCATAGCATTTTATCATGCTTCTTGCATTATTGATTGATTTTTCCTCCTTGCTCCCTTTCCCATAACCCTTGACTGTACCTTACATGTTGACGGCGCTTAGCTTTACTTTCCAGGATGTATGTCCTCAATTACTGTACTTACCTATATAAATTGGAAGTCGTAAAATGTATTATATCTTGAATTGCTTTGTTTATTATAAATTTGAATTTGTAATGGTTGATGCCTTGTACTTAACTGTATTCTTGCACTTTGTATTGCACTTATGTTGTAAGTCGCCCTGAATAAGTGCGTCTGCCAATAAATAATATAATAATAATAATAATAATAATAATAATAATAATAATAATAGTGAGAAAACAGCCTGCCACTCTAGTTATAACTGCCATATTAATAATTGTACACTATACAGTCGAAACCCACAATCTCAGTTCATTCGTACCAATAGGACACAAACAAAATACACTATAATGCTGCCTACTGTGTACAGCATCCTGCTGCTGGTCTCCACTAGTGCAGCACCCGGTCAACTGTGAAGTATGGAGTTGTGAAACAGCAGCATTGCTCATAGGCAAACATATTAGGCTGCATTACAGTGCAGTTACAGTTACAATGTCAAGACCCCACACAATGCCTCTCGTTATGCAACACAAACATGACAAAACACATCACCATACAACCTGATGACCTGCGCGAAAAATGTACCATAGATTGACGTATTGTTTGCATTTCCCTCCTGACTATTTGTTCTTGGTAGTGAGTACTAACTGAACTGGCACCCTGCTTAGAACTAATAATGATAGGTTGCAATTGCAACCCCTGTTATCTTAAAAAGGAAGCACTGCCCAAGGGGGAGGGGTTTCTGTACACTTCCGTAGGAACCCAATCAAAACATCACTCTATCAAAGCTGCCATTGGCCCACTGCCTGTTTGTATAAAAGGTAACATCTGCACAGGATCTTCCTCTTTTGCCGGGAGCTAGGACTCCCAGGTCCATTATAACCTTGGGCAGTGCTTCCATTTCAAATAACCGGGGTTGCATTTGTAACCTTTCATTATCTTTCAAGTCGGAAGCACTGCTCAAGGGGGAGGGGTAACTGTATAACAAAAATATCGCAAGGGTGGAGGCAGAAAGCTGATAAGGGAGTCTGCCCGAGGCGCACCTGCTAGGGGGGCCTCGTTAACACAACAGGAGCCACAGGGTCCCCATGGTGCCACATCTGGGCTACCCAGGAGACCGCAGTCACACTCTTACTGGGAACTGTCTATAACCAGCTTGTACAAAGCAGGGCTACAGAGGTCAACTCTTATGCCCTTTGCTTACACAATAGCAAGGCTGGCACAGCTAGGAGTGAGGCCGTAGACCTATTTGTACAATATACAGTGCGGGGCAATCAGAGCAACTCTTTTGCCCTCCGCACAGCATAGTGGCAGTGGACCCCTGCTCCTGCAAGAGCAGGACCACAGACCCACTGTATAACTTAAACATAAATACACAGCTGGCTAGTCAGAACACTGGAGTAGCTACAGCTGAACACAACAGTATATACAGAGCTGCCTGCTTGAAAACAGTGGCAGTGGCTCTCCAGTCCACTAGCACAGCTAGGGTGGGCCACAGGCCTGCTGTCTACACATGGGACATATACAGCGGGGTACAGGCAACACGCATGCTCCACTGCAACATAATGCAAGAATAATGTAAGTCCAGGAGCAGCTCACGTGGGTGCTCGACTGGAAGGCATAGTCCATTAGTTCGCACAGGGCAAAGTAGGTGAAGCCGACTATCCTCCTCCGAAGAGAAGGAAGGAGGATGGAAAGCCATCAACTCAATAGGCCTGTTGACATGAAATGGAGACAGCACCTTTGGGAGGAACCCAGTGTAAGGAATAATGCAATTGCTGAAGCTGGGCAAATTCCACCCTGATAAAATTCCACAGTTTAAAGTCATCTCCCCAAATGTTCTTGGGTATTGTCCTAATTCACAGGAGGTAAACGCAGATAGCTGAGCAAGGGGGGTGACAGCCTGCATCTCTCTCTCTATCACTTTCTGGCTCCAGACTCTTGCAGGGGGGGCTCTTAGCCCATAAGCCCATAGCCCATAGCCCATAGCTCATAGCCCATTAGCCTGTGCTCAGCTTTTTCCAGAAGAGAATCGGCTTTTTCAATGCAAAAGATGCGTTTGAAGAGATGTCGGACTATGTCCGACACAGGACCGCAAAAGGTTAAAGAGCTAATTAAAAACCACCTAATTTTTTAATATTCGACTACACCACTTGATTATGAAGACAGAGAACTCGTTCATCACCCTACCTGCACAGGATGTTTGGATCTCAGCACAACAACAGGACTCCAAGTATAATACATGTACAATATGTATTAATAAAAACAAAGGCAGATCCATAAAAGACAAAAATACAATAAATAAAGGGACGATTACTAATAACTAAAACCGGTTTAAAATGGCTTACTGGCCCAGGCCATAACTATAAAAACCCTACCCTACCTCTAAGGATCCTAACAAAAAGCCCTGAAAATAAGCTAAAACTAATCCCTATGGTCTATAAAGTGACAATGCACATGCCCCTAGGCTTGTCCCCACAGACAGCGACACCACACACTACCACCACTAGGTAAGCGTGATATCGGGGCTCTGTGGGATTTTCTCTCCACAAGCCAATTACCTCTTTACCTCATTCATTATCTTGTCCAACTATCTCCCAGCCAGACGGCGCTCTCACCACTGCAGGCGAGCGCCCCCGCCTGGCGCCGCGATCTAAGGGGCAGGAACAAAAATGTGCAAAACTCAAATTGAATACATAAAAAATACTAATATGTATAATATATATAAAAAGGTGAATGATTGAAAATAAATACAAAAATAATAAAATAGTGAAACCCAGCTGTCACCATCTGTGACATTAAAATCCCTAAAAGATTCCTAAAAGCTAATAAAAAGTTAAAAGACAGTTTTCATTAGTAATAATGAGAGTTCTAACTAAAATCTCTAAGTGGCAGTCCAAAAGGCGAGAGTGAAAGAATGGTTACCGCTTTTATAGATCAAATGACGTATGCTACTGCAAACGGTATTCAATCACAAGTTTCCAAAAGTTCATGCTTGCAATGGGTGTGGACTGTACATCTGTGGGGTGTCCTCCTTGTCATGGTAGCAGGTGTCTCCTGTTATTATATTCAAAATTTCCAATCTCACATTTTTTAACAATGGAACAATGGAATCCTAAATCAATGCAATGTGATATCTATTGCTTTAAGGAAAACACAGGAAGACCAGAAGTGGATGCCAAGAGAGGAACTTCTGCAGGATCAGCCCTTGTAAAACAACCTTGCTAGCATTTGTTTGCTTTACCCTTAATTTTGCTGACTCTTTTTGCATCCAGCACTACATCAAGGCACCATGCAGCCAGTGAAGGGGTGAGAGGAAGTCACATCCTATGGGCTCCCTTCAGAAACTTCCCAGCCAGGAAATGAGACCATGGGGGCTCGATATCAACATGGCTTGTCGGACATGACCTGCGGAGATGGCCACCAGATACACTTTGAGCGTGGATGGGGACTTGCCGTGGTCCAACTGTTCCTAAAATTTTGTATATGTCCACAATGGGGAAACTTGGTCATGACCCCCATCTTGGCACCATTTGCGAAACGTCCGCCAGCAGTAGGAATACTGCGACCTCTTAGAGGGAGCTCTCACCAACTGAATACTGGCTACTACCACGTCTGACAGACCCCAGGCTATTAAGCGATCCCTCTCAGGGACAATGCCCAGAGCTGGAGCAGGCCCAGGTTGGGGTGCCAGACCATGCCAAAGCATTCTGGTCTGCGAACCAGAATCTACGATGCCACCGGGGCGCTATCAGCAGAACTGACACTCGTTCTCGCCTGATCTTCTCGAGGACCCCTAGGAGAAGTGGGAATGGTGGGAGCATGTAGAGAAGACAGTGCAGCCACATGTGAGCTAGCACGTTAATCCCCAGGGTTCCTGAGTGGTCTCGGAAGGAGAACGACAAAGTGGACAGTGGGTGGACTCTGCTGAGGTTAAGAGATCCAATTCCACTCTGCCATATCGTCTCCACAGCTGTTGGATCACAAGTGGCTGGAGGCACCATTCTGAAACCGGGGAGCTCCGAGAGAGGCTGGGGAGTGAACAGCTCTGATGAAACTGAGCCGGGGCTGTGTCCACAGAAGCCAACAGCACGCTAGACGATACAGTCTGCACGACCTCCTTGCCTGTGTTGTCCGACCAAACCAGTACATGTCTATCCCGTAGGACACAGTCCGAGCAACACTGCTTATAACTCCAGGATGTTGATGTTGAGAGCCCATGCAGGTACCATCCATCTGCCTCAGATTCCACGTCCATTGCAGACTGCTCCCCAACCTTGTTTGGAGGAGTCTGTCATCATCACAACTCGGTGACCTATTGGCCCCAGGGGCACACTGAGTGTTAAATTGTGAGGGCTCCACCAGCAGCACGCCGGAGTGACTGTGACTCGGCATGCGCAATCGCTGCGAGGATGCATCCGGAGAGCCCTGAACCACCACTGCAGTGGCCTCACTTAGCGGAGGCCGAGGGGAAGGATCTCTGAGGCAGCTGCGAGGAGGCCCAGCAGCCTCTGACAAAGGGACACCCTGACACTGGCTGTCAACCAGAAGAGAGAGAGACATGTGCATATGGAGGCAACTCTCTCTGGCATCAGCATGGCGAGCATGGCAGCGGAATCGATTCACAGTAGTAGGAAATGTGCCTGCTGAGTTGGCGTCAAGCGGCTCTTCTCTCAATTGACCTGAAGGCCCAATTTGGAGAGACGGCTGAGAATCCGGTCCATGTGGTTCTGAACCTGCTCCCTGGGGCACAACATCCATGCACTTGGAGAAAGTGTGGGGGGCTAGCAACAGGACGAAGGGAAGAACAGCAAATGTGTATGATCTGCCTTTGAAGGCAAAGCGGAGGAACTTCCTGTGCAATGGGGATGTGAAAGAAAGTGTCCCAGAGCAGGCTTTTTATGCAGGAATTCTGTGCTAAGTGCTAACAGGTATGGTGGGGTGCCGTTCAGTGAAACAGGTATGCCGCATTAGTTGTCAGTGTCCCGTGCAAATCAAAGAAACACACGTGAACATGCAGTGAAACAATCAAACAATCAAATAAAACAATCAGTGATGATAGAGCAACAATCAGTGAAATATTTGAAGAAATAGTGAAATAGTGAAAAATAAAGAGAAACACATCGAACCTCTGGCACTCTCTGTGACACAAACACAAGACACACACAGACAATAACACTCTGTAACATGAACAGAGGTGAACAGCACTATAAGTGCAGCCAGCCAACTGAAAAACACGAGGTTTGTGGTTCAACTGCAACACAAAGACACAGAGAGCTCACGTTCTCGAGTCCAGCGAAGAGGCAAAAGAGGAAGATCCTGTGCAGACATCACCTTTTATACAAATAGGAAGTGGGAAGGGCTTGAGTGATGGTCACAGGGGCTAATGGCAGCTTTGATAGAGTAATGTTTCGATCGGGGTTTCTATGGAAGTGCATAGAAACCCCTCCACCTTGGGCAGTGCTTCTGACTTGAAAGATAACCCAGTAAACACAATGGAAAGAAACTGGCAAAATGGGGAAATTATCAAACTTTCACAGATATATCCAGAATATCGGTATGTGTCTCCTCTCCCAAATCTACATGCTTTTAGCATCTTGTTCCCAAGGCTACAGCACTAATGTCAGCATTCTCTGTTTTCTGTGTCAAAGGGTACCTCCCAGTATTTTGCCGGCTTTCAAAGTGTGAATGGGGGAGCAACAGGAAAAAAGCAGGCAAACATTGCCTGCATTTTTCTGGCATTTCAATGTGAATGGGGCTTGTATGGGAATTTGAAAATTAATAATAAACTTTCTCTGTCTCTGTATTTAACAGAGCGGCGATTACTCTGTTGCTGATGGGAGAAAAAGCCATTTATCTTCACAGCTGCACACAATATCCCGACTCACTTCCACGTACCGCAACCTTGACACTGCTCTTGTCTGTGTTTGCTCCCTACTGGCTACCTGCCGGACTGACTGCAACCAACCAATTACATAGCCCAAGTCCTCAGGTCAGGGGTACAGGTGAAGCAATCAGCGGGGGAATGCAGGTGGATGCACATGAGAATGCGCTTCTGGATTTGGGACTCGGCAAAAAAGATAACAAGACACACATGATTAAAGCCAAGTCACAACATTGTCTGTGACACCTACCTCAGAAGATGGTCAACCAAGCCTGTACTTTTCCAAGCTATTTCTCTTTCCAGGACAGATTGATTAGTCCTAACTTCTCTGAGGTGCCCAACTGCATGGGCTCCCATGCTCTCTCTGTCTCCCCTTAAACCAATATCATATTATTGGGTGAGATAGATTAGACACTCCCAGGACCAACCAAGTATACTGTTTGCCCACCCAATCAAAATGCCCATCAAAACTACATTTATATATTTCTCAGGATTTCTGCAATTTCTTTAAGAGTTGCTTCACTGCTTCATGAGTGATAGGTGGCTCTTCCCTTCCATTAATTGAATTCAATATCTAGAACTGAGAATCAACCAGGGCAGGGCAACAGAACTGTACCAATACTCCCACACTTTGAGCGCTCTCTCTCTCTCTCTCTCTCTCTCTCTCTCTCTCTCTCTCTCATTCTTTCTCTCTCAGGAGCAAGTGGAAAACTGGGAATCAGAGAGGCAGTGTTAGATCACCCCATCCCTATAGCAGTCTGCTCTGGTAACTTGTCATGCCAAGAACTCCCAGGTGATGTCTATGCCCTGTGTGCTCTGTAATCTCCCCTCCAGTTCCTTTCATAAACACACTCCTTTTGAAGTGTCTGTGCTTCAGACTAGGTCCTCATCATGCTCAGTGTACCCTGCCATTTCTCCTCCTCAGCTCACTCATTAGCAGCAGGGATTGTCTTTGGACACCTTTCATTACCACACTACAACCCAGAGAGGGGGGTGAGGGGTGTGTGACTCTCTCCTTAGACCATTTCTCCTCCGACAAGCTCTCCTTCCACAGAAAGAAGGCTGAATGTGTGCTATGCTGTATTGTGTTGTGCTGTGTTGTAGTGTGCTGTGCAGTGCCGTTGTATGTCGGGCCATGCCGTGCCATAGCTTGCCCGATGTGTTTTTCATTGAAGGGGATGGAAAAGCTTGATTACAGTGTATTCTCACTTCATTACAATTGACAGCTTCTACTCTGAAGGGTAATTCAAAGGAGTGTGTTTTATGCTTAAATAAATAAATAATCAATAACCAAACCTTTGTGTTCTCAACCCTGTTGACTTTGTAACAAGGTTTACATCCCAGCTGATACAGACTGGTGCCTTTGAACAAGGTACTACATCCAGACAGTTCCAGTCAAGTAATAATAATATTAACAATAATTAGTAATTATATTACTACTAATAATAATAATAATCCCAGTATCACAGCACTGTTGCCCAGTCACCCTTTCCACACACCTGCTAGTCCGTCTGTGTTTGTCAGTGGGGACGGGTGCAGTGCCTTCCTGCTGGTGGTCTGGTGCCGCCTCCCTAACCCCGAGCTGTGAGCAAGACAGGATGAGCGTGACAGCCATACAACCAATTAATTTAATCTGGTCCTCAGTGGAAAACAGTAATTGCATGCATTTGTAGATGGCAAATAGATGAAGACATTGAACAGTGTTCTCTTTCAGCTTTCTGCAGGATACCTTATTATTATTATTATTTTTTTTTTAAGTGTGTGTTGTTGTTGTCTTCTTTTAGGCTGGAATGGGGAGGTGGGAATTGTGCATCTCTCAAGGACCCAAGAACAATTTCGACTTTAGTCCCACAGATTTGCTTTGTTATGAAAACACGCTCCCTCACTCAGTGGCTGGCAGTTTGGGGTTCTTACTGGCAGAGGTTAATAGACTCACAACACTCAGAGGTCTGATCCCTGCTTGACTGAAAGGTTCCTGTGGTATCAGCAGGCTGTGACAGGCTGCATGTCCCTGTTTAAAAGCCCTGTCTCATTCGACACCTGAAGAGCCTCAGGAGGCATTTGACAGATGCCATTATCCCAGTAGGCAGGCATGGTTAACCAAACAAGAACATAGTGTGCTACATGTGCACAACATTCTGAGAGTTTCAGAGATGTTCAAGAAAAAAGAAAACATATTCATCCATACATCACAGTGAATAATATTGGAATAGGTTTAACTTAAAGAGGTAGCCAGAAGGCGGTGAAGCACTGTACAGCCCTAACTCTGAGTCTGTTAGCGTTGCAGGTGTATAAATGTTTCTCCTTTATGCTGATATGAGAGTGTACGGAACAGCATTACGGCCACTGAAGAGAGAGATAAAAAATATTTTTTTTAAGAAAAAAAACGAAACTTTTGAGAAAAAAAGTAAAACGTTTTGAGATTTAAAGTCGAAATAAATTTTGAGAAAAAAAGTCCAAAGTTTTGAGATTTAAAGTCGAAATTAACTTTTGAAAAAAAAAGTTGAAAGACACCAATAGCATCGATATGGTGTTATAAGGGGGCTGGGTAAAACCCGAAATGCCGGAACAGTGGAAAGATTTACAAAAACGTCTAAAACAGAAAAATGCTAATTCTGGGCTTTCGGAAACATGTGTTTTAATTGAAAATATTGTATTACATAATCGGGTTTACCGGTGTTGTCTGGGCTTTATTGTAGTAACGTCCCACCGATTCTTACCAGCTGTGCAGTGACAGACAGCATCCAGCACCCAGCCAGTCCAGCAACTCGTCCACACTGGGCATCGGATATGCATCAAACCTAGACAGTGCATTGAGCTCCCTATATTCAACGCAGAGTCTAGTGCTGCCGTCAGGCTTTGGCACTAAAACTATAGGGCTACACCACTTAGACTGTGGCACTTCTGCATTAACAGCCTGCTTTTTATAATAGGGGGTGCGATAGGGTTTTACATGCACTCAGGTGTCCGGTGCCATGTGGATATGGTGTTCGATGAGAGGTGTGAGCCCGGGTCGATGAGAAAAGACATGCTGGAAGCGGGTTAATAAAGAGTGAACCTGCTGTTTCTGTGCATTTGTTAAATTGGGGTCAATGAGAACCTCAGAAACAGCAGTTTCAGACTCTTTATTTTGAGAGGAACTAGGAGCACATAATGCTTCCTCCTCTCACCACTTCTTCAGCATATTGAGGTAGTATATCTGCTTTTCCCTCTGACGGTCTGGGCGACACACCTCATAATCGACCTCACCCAAGCGGCATGTGACTACATAGGGTCCTTGCCACTTAGCCAGCAGCTTAGAGGTTGAAGTTGTGAGTAAGACCAATACCTTGTCCCCTGGTGTGTACGATAGTAACTGGACTCCCCTATTGTACAATCGTTGTTGTCGCTCCTGGGCCTGTAAGAGATTCAATTGTGCAATTTTCCCCAGTGCCGATAATCGATCTCTCAGGTCCAGGACGTGCTGTATCATAGAGGTCCGGGAGGTGGCGGTAGCCTCCCATTCCTGCTTTATTAAATCGAGGATTCCCCTTGGCCGCCTTCCGTATAATAGCTCGAAGGGAGAGAATCCAGTAGAAGCCTAGGGAACCTTGTGTACAGCGAACAGCAGGGGCGGCAATAACTTATCCCAGTCACGGGTGTCTGTGCTTACAAACTTACAGATCATGTTCTTAAGGGTCTTATTGAAGCGCTCCACTAGGCCATTGGTTTGGAGATGATAAATTGAGGTTCTGATGGATTTTATCCCCAACAGCCTACAGAGGTCTCGCATGACATGAAGGGAGTGCCCTGATCTGTCAGGATTTCCTTTGAGATCCCCATCCTAGTGAAGACCTTAAACAGCTCCTCAGTGATCCTAGTCGCTGACATTGTCCGTAGAGGAATCGCTTCCGGGTACGAAGTGGCATAATCTTCTGTGACTAGCACAAATCGATACCCTGTGGAGCTTTTCTCTAACGGACCAATCAAGTCCATACCAATGCGCTCAAATGGTATGTCCATGAGAGGTAGCGGTACCAGCGGGGCTCGTGGTATCGCACTGGCATTGGTCTTTTGGCACTCCTGACAGCCCCCGCCCCACTCATCGCCTGCAGCCACTAAGGGTGATCGGTCCCCAGAGCCATGTCCCAAGTGTGCCCCAGCCAAATCAGACAACGAGAGCCTAGGATCCGTAATATTGGACAGAAATTCAGACCAATCCCTCCCTAGGACTACCAGGAATGGCAAACGAGGGGCGAGCCCCACGTTCATCTTATATGTTTAACCACCAATCACCATGGTTACCTGGGCAGTGGGATACCATTGTATGTCCCCATGAATACACCATATAGCAACTTTAGTGCCTCGCCTGCCTTTGCCCAGAGGAGCCAGGCCACCCTGGACTAGCGTCTTGCTACAGCCTGAGTCCAGGAGGGCCTTGACTTCACATCCCCCGATTCTTACCGGTACCGTGAAGTCTTTTCCTGAACCAGGGCGAACGGAGGGGCGAGCAGCACAGACAGTGGAGAGTACTCCACTTCCATTAGTGGGCATTCAACTTGGCGGTGTGCAGGCTGTCCGCAATGCCCACACGTCACCATAGCTGTTCCAGGGGGCTGAACACTACCGGGAGAGAGAGAGAAGGAAGGTGCCAAGGAGATGGGTTTGTTTCTGGGATGAACAGGGGGGAAAGGGAAAGCAGGTTGGAGAGAGGCTGGTTTCAGAGCTGGTGTCTCCATATCCAGGCAAGTCGAGCCAGAGGGACTCCTGGGAACAGGTGGCGGGGCGTCCGCCCCTGGGCGTTGGGAGGTGTAATTGTCCCGAGCAGCAAGGTGGATCTCTGCGAGCCTGGTGGCCTCCTCCAGGTCTTTAGGCTGGTGGGACTTCACTCACTCTGCGGAGGAACGTGGGAGACAGCTGAGGAACTGTTCCAGGACCACCAGGTCTGCAACTTCAGTTGTGGAGTGCTCGTCCGGCTTGAGCCATCGGTGACAGGCATCCTGCAACTGTTGTGCAAAGGCCCGGGGACGGGAGCCGGGTTGGAACCGGAGGCTTCTGAACTTTCGGCGCTGCCCATCTGCCGTCAGGCCGACCTGGTCCAGGACACTGTCCTTTAGTTTTCTGAAGTCCAGGGCGTCTTCTGGATGGAGTGCTTGAGCAGCGGACTGTGCCTCCCCGGTCAACAGGGGGGCTAGGCGTACTGCCCACTCCGACTCCGACCAGCCACAACACGTTCAAAGATGGTGAGGAAAGTCTCCAGGTCATCCTCCAACCCCATCTTTGGGATCTTCAAACCGGACCAAGCCGGGTTCGCTGCAGCCGGAGCAGGGCTAGGCGCGGGAGCTGGTGTTTGGAGCTGCTGTACCAGCGTCTCAAGAGTTTGTTGCTGCTGCGCCTGCAGTTTTACTACTGCGGCCAGTAATTGTCCCATTGGTGACGCCTCCATATCCGTCTTTTCGCCTTACCAGGTAGTGGTACAAGTTTGTGTCTTAGATTGAGTTGTTAGCTTTCCAAGGGTTGCTTTCTAATATTGAAAAGACAACTCCCCAAAATCATCGTAGTCCTTTTTAAGGTACAGTAGTTTTGTGCCGGGGAGTAATTTTTTGAGCTGGAAACATACACCCAAAATAGTTTACACTATTTGTCCATTTGAACGATTATTAAGGCTTATTAGCGATCCGAGGCATACTTTTCACTAATTTAGACATCAATAATTCCTTCTCCTCATCTAGAAACCATTTCAGGTTTTACCCAGTCCCCTTACAACACCATATCGACACTGTTGGTGTTTGAACCTGAACTTTCAATTTTATTCTCAAAAGTTTATTTAGACTTTTTTTTCTCAAAAGTTTATTTCGACTTTAAATCTCAAAACGTTTGACTTTTTTTCTCAAAATATATATATTTATTCTCTCTCTTAAGTTGCCCTAATGCTCTTCTGTAAGAATGAGACTGGATTGAGGAGAAGGGTGCAGGAAGTTGGGAGGCCCTTTCTTTGAGCATTGTTTGGGGGCAGATACCGATGTTGTGGGTGGAGCTGATGTGGCTGTGCGGGCAAACGAGAGGATTGGAGCCGAGCGGAGAAGTGAGTTGGGTGTGTTGGAAGGAGCTGTGTCAGAGGCTGGATCCGTGGGCTGAGGGCAGTACTGACTCTGATTATATGCGGAAGGGACGCAACATTACCATGTGTGTAACGCTAAGTTCTCTCGTAAAACTAAGTTAAGAAGAACATAAGAAAGTTTACAAATGAGAGGAGGCCATTCGACCCATCCTGCTCATTTGGTGTCCATTAATAACTGAGTGATCCAAGGATCCTATCCAGTTTAATTTTAAATGTTCCGAAATTTTCAGCTTCAACCACATCACTGGGGAGTTTGTTCCAGATTGTGACAACTCTCTGTGTAAAGAAGTGTCTCCTGTTTTCCATCTTGAATGTTTTGAAGCCAAATTTCCATTTGTGACCCCAGGTGCGTGTGTCCCTGCTGATCTGGAAAAGCTCCTCTGGTTTGATGTGGTTGATGCCTTTCATGATTTTGATTATTATGTATTCTTGTAGTGTATTGGATGTATTCAGGGCTGGCCCGACTTACAGGTGAACTAGGTGGTCGCCTAGGGCCCCAGAATATCAAAGGGCCCCTAAAATATGACATAAATAATATTAAAATGACCACTTTTGCGCTGTGCACAATATGCTGGCTGTGAGCAGAATGACCGAGATGTAGAGCCTAAAAACGTGAACTAGTGTGGGAGGGGCAGGTGAGACACAGGTTACAGCAGTGCTGCTGACGCGAGAGCTGAGGTCAAGAGAGAGAGAGAGATGGCATATTTTTAAAGAGAGAGCAAAAAAAGGACGAGGACAAGAACGTGCAAGGTAGAGGCATGTATCAGACGTTATTTATAATTTCACCACACTTGTGTTGAATGATGCTTGTGTGTGACCTCAATGCATGCAACAAGCTAGCGATTATCGAACACATTTTCAATCAGTCAATTTTTGCACAAGTTAAAAGAAAATATGTGACCCTCCACCACAAAAAAGTCCACAATAAGCAGTTTATGTTTAAACACTACTGTCTGAGATAATCGTATATATCCTGAACTTGTCACATTGATAACTGGTCTATTTATTGTGGGTTTCAAGGTAAAGTAAGTTGCTAATGAACATTTAATGGTTAATGGCAATGCAGAATGCTTTTGTTTCCTATTATCATTATGCTCTCTATATTGTTGTGGGTCTGTTGTGCTCTGTTCAGTGCTATACATCGTCCAAACTTTATAAACCACTTCTATTCATGACTGTAGCTCCGTCAGTGATGTGAAAAACCACTGGGTAAGATAATTAAAACAAAGCATTAAACACCAAGGCGTAAAGCATAAGACACTCCTTTGCCCTTTGCATGGCTGCGGGTAAACAGAAGCTAGTCTCTAGTGCAATAAATTAAAACCATGTAAACCCGAGAGGGAGAGGGGCATTTAATCTGTGACTCGAGCATAGAGTCTAGAGTGAGGTCAGAACACATGTGTCAGGGATATGTATGATACATTTCATATTAATATGATGGATATAAGTGTATGTAGTTTACGAAGAGAATGTCAGCGGAACTTTAACAACTGTTTTGTATATTTCAAGTAGTGGGACTTTAAAATATTATAACTTTGTGAGAAATTAACATATAAAGCAATAATCCAGCTCAATCAGATGAAGAAATAATCTAACTTTTGAAAATATTGGTGATTGTGGTGGAGGGTTTACTGTGATAGCTAGCCTACTGCAGTTGCCGTCCAAATGATGATAATGATTAGCTAGTAGTTAACCACTACATTAGTTTGCCAGTTGTCAGCTAATGATTTTTGATAGTATTTTCAATATGCACTGTGTAATATAATATTTTCAGTACTGAGTATTTATGGTGTGGGTGTTTTTTTAATCTAAACTCTTTATTAGTTATTGCTGTTATTTCAATGTGCACAGTGCACTATTTCCATTTGTATGTATTACTGAATCTATTTCAGTGTATGTTAAAGTGCAATACATGTTCTGTGATGTGCACTATTTAAATGTTTGTGTCTCTCTTAGTTTTACCTAAACATTTTCTCTCCACCATAAAAATGGGCACCAATAAAATGTTTTGTGGCGAGGTGGGGGCCCCCACAATCATATCTTGACTATGGCCCCCAAAGGGCTAGGACCGGCCCTGGATGTATTGCACATGCACTTGTATTTACTTTGTATTTATATTGTTGCACTTTCTGGAAGATAGGAAATGAAGAGCTGGATAATCCAGTCTTGAGTCCATTTATTGTACTGTGTTGCATTTATCAATCTCCCCAGGTCTCGAACCTTTTCTCTTTATTTACCCTTTTTGGGGTAGTGGTATTACAATGCAAACCACTGTGTTTAACAAAATAATAAAAGAAGGTGCTTGGACATAGTGGGATATAAATAGCCACTCCTGTGACACATAGGCCAGTGAGTCATGGCCCATGGGGTATCTTACAGAGCAGGGGTTCAGCAGTTGATGGCAGATGTTACCATTTCCAATTAGGAGCTAAATTGTAATCGCTTGAGATTGATTGATTGGTGTGTGATATTGGCCATACATGGGTCCACGTGCAACCTGCCCCACTGAGATGAAGACTGCAGTGGGCACCCGCAGCGAGGGGCTGCATCCGTGCAGAAGGTATTTTACACATTTCCCATTACGGTCTCTTATTGGTCTGGCAGGCTGCCAGCCCCTCGGGGGGCATCATCAATAACCATACTGCACAGGGTGAGCGGGAGCATAGAGAGCTGCTGAGCTGCAGAGCTGTTTTGCATGCTGAAGTGAAAGGCATTGTACACGTAATTAATAATTGAAAATCAGGAGTCTGGTAACTGGGAATGAATGGTACGGGGAGAAAAATCTTGACTGCCAGCTGCATTTGAAATTAAGTTCTTAATTTTGATTAATAACAATATCCATGTATACAGTTGGGTGGAAATTGCTACCAGAACCAGTTTTTATATTTCCTCTTTTCTGCGGGCTTTGTGATGGAGTGCCTGCAGCTCTGAATGACACTTTAAAAGCAGGTTATATTACATCAGCCCAAATGGCCCTGCAGTATTTTAATATTTTTTCCACTCTCTGTGTTTCTGGTTCCCTGAATCTATCCCAGAGTCACTGGCTCCTGGTATTGATCCTGTGGGCTGAAGTTGTGTTTTAATGTCCTCTGCACAGTGCATTCGCCTCCATATTCACAGGCAACACACTTCTCTGCTGCAACTGCAAGTGCTGGGAGTGCCTGACTCATTCTGATTGCCAGCCTGTGCAATAATTTGCCACTCTCCATATGCTCAGAGCCAGGTAGGGCAGACTGGGTTCTAATTTGTATTTGTGGTATGGGGTTTAAACAGCTCTCTTTAGGGTGGCTTAGGGTCTTGAATGACACCCTCTCCTCCCCCAACCACACCCCACCTGCTGCTTACCTCTCACCTCATCCTCAGTCGCCGTGGTAACCAGTGGTTAGCCATGGAAACGCTCCACCACTGAACTGCATCTGAACTTAGACCTTTGTCTTCTGGTCCCTGTGCCCCCACACACTCTTCTCCCTCTCTCCTTCTTTGTTTTGCTCTGCCTCTCTCCCTCTACCTTTGTGCCAGTTGGGACCCTGTCTTCTATTCTGTTCTCTTTAATATACCCTCATTCTGCCTTTAACTTGGAGACTAACATACACACACACACACACAAACACACACACACACACACACACACGCACACGCACATGCACACACACATACACTGCTCCTTTTTCTCTCTAGGAGAGGCATCAGAGGGTACATGCATTAGAAATGTCCTTCCTTTGCTCCCTAAGGGTCAATTACATTCGGCAATTATTGCTGGCAGTGTGAAGCTGATTTCCCTGTATAATTCTTGGTAATCAGTTTGAATGTAAATTTTGCTTCAGAAAGATTGTGTTTTTCAGGGGCGAGTATTATTCTTTGTATTTATTTATTGTATTCATTCCTTAATTAATCTATTTATTTATTTATTTATTTATTTATTAATTGCAGTCCTGTAGTGTTGTCTTGTGTATCTGCAAATAGTTGATTCAAATTTCCTTTGCTTCCTTCTTAATCTTAAACCAGTTAAATCCCCTACAGATTCACAGAGCGGAAAGCAATGGAGACACATCCTCTGCTATTTGCTAGGGTCTGTGTGCACACAGTCTGGAATTAAATGTGCATTCACCTGAGTGTTATCGCAGCTGACAAGGTTTTACGATCCTTCTGGAGATGTCTTGTTTGTGGGGCCCTTCATCTCAAACAGAATATGGAGAGGAGAGGATGATTACAGTGTAGAAGGAGAGAGAGAGAGAGAGAGAGAGAGAGAGAGAGAGAGAGAGAGAGAATTAAAAGTTTCTGTGCATGGTGCTCTTTCAGGAATCCTCTGCCCGTCTATGCCATATTAATCTGGGCTTGAAAGGCTCATGTGTCTCTGGCAGGTCACTCTGCACACTGTCCGGTGGAAGACCTGTCTACACAGGACACACAGAAATGCACACTCAGACATGCACATGCCTGTACACGCACACACACAGTCACACACACTGGTGCGCTGTGATGAGCTCTAAATTGTGCATGGTCATTTCCCCTGATATTCCTGTGCTCTCTCTTTGCTTTGCTGTGGTCGGCCAGGGGATGTTTCATGTTTTACTTCACTTGCACTACACTTTACTGTTGTCTACTGTTCTTCTACCATGGTAAACCACATCTGCCCAGGAACAGCCAGTCACAGCCTCACCTGGCACATCCCTGAGTGCCGCCTGAGTCACATCCTTGCTAGTCAGTGTAATAATATATTTTGAACAAAGAATGCTTAATCTGAGACAGTAAGTGGGAACATAATGGGGAACAACGTTTAAATCTTTTCAAACCCTTGTTGGTTAGTTTCCCAAGTGCATTGTGGGCCTTCGCAGCATGTGTCCTCTGTCTAGTGTGGGTACAGTGTCTGAGAGCTGATTACCTCACAATTAGTGTTTCCAGCCCGGGGACCAGAGCACCGAAAACCCGGGCAACCTGGATGATTTTGCAACCCCGCAAGCCTGGGTTAAAACCGGGGTTGACAAAAAAAAAAAAAAAACATACTTGCGTGCACTGCTCAACAGCAAACTCTTGTATAATTTTGTGTATTTTTTCATTCGGTGAGAAGATTGATGTTCATTCAGTAACCTGTATATAATTGAGCACTGTTGCAAAATACAAGGAGTTCAAGAAAAAAATTCCGATCCAAGCTCGGTTTGGTTCTACTTCCTTCAAGAAGTACACGGTCAATCAGCCAAATGCAAAAAGTATGCAAACTAGGTATTGCAGCAGCTGGGGGCTCTACAAGGTCGCTTCAGTTTATACAAATGATCAATACATAATAACTATGTGAATTAATAAATAATAATAATGCAGTATAACTGAGTTTGTGTTTAATTTCAGCTCCACATAAAATACAGACATAAAACTGGCATTTATTATTTTACTTATTTAGTATTACCTTGTTGATATGGCCATGGGTTCTAGTTTAATGAATAAAATAAGGGGGGAAAACTAACATTTGAGGAGTTCAGACATACGTTTGATGTGTCTAACAGTGTGTGACAAGGTGAGGCGTGCGCCTGCAATGCTGTGCTGAAAGCATTGTATAATGACATTTGAGAGAGAGAGCAATAGAGAGAGGCAAAATCAGAAAAGTTTAGAGTGAGTTTAGTGTTTTTTATTTATTTAATTTTGTTTCCATATTGATTATTTTTTCCATTTATATGCCTATGAAATAATTTGGCTTCAAACCCGGGTGGCCCGGGGATTTTAAACTCCAAAAACCCGGGCCTGGAATTTTCTCCCTGTTTTGTTCACCATCGTAACAAGTACGTCCTTTCAGAGTTCGCTGGAACACTTTCTTGGAGCTACTGAACTCAGTTGAGACGCACAGACTTTGTTCTAGAACTCTGCACCTGGAGTCTTGTCCCATCAGCATCAGCACCGCAGAGCCCATCATCTCTCCACACAAAGCAACAGAAAGACTGTAATGGCACCTTGCGTTTAGAGCAGAACACTTAGGTGTTCAGTTTACAAAGCCTCTTTTTATAAGTATAATTTTGTTTTAAAAATATGTGAATATGTTCTTCTTTCCCATTCTTCTTCTTCTATTTTTGCATCTTAAATTGAAGTAAAGCACTGTCAATGTCCTAACGCCACCGGGGGAGTGTCCAGCACAGAGTGTGAGCAGCACAGTCTGGATTTGAACCTATACACCTAGAAAGATTCTTGTGGGGTCTTATCTCAAATATATATGTATATGTACTGTGCAAAAGTTTTAGGCAGGTGTGAAAAAATGCTGTAAAGTAAAAATGCTTTCAAAAATAGACATGTTAATAGATTATATTTATCAATTAACTAAATGCAAAGTGAGTGAACAGAAGAAAAATCTAAATCAAATCCATATTTGGTGTGACCACCCTTTGCCTTCGAAACAGCATCAATTCCTCTAGGTACACTTGCACAAAGTCAGGGATTTTGTAGGCATATAGTCAGGTGTATGATTAAACAATTATACCAAACAGGTGCAAATGATCATCAGTTCAATATGTAGGTTGAAACACAATCTTTAACTGAAACAGAAACAGCTGTGTAGGAGGAATAAAACTGGGTGAGAAACAACCAAACTCACCTAAACAAGTCATACACCATGGCAAGACTGAGCACAGCAACAATTCACAAGGTAGTTATACTGCATCAGCAAAATCTCTCCCAGACAGAAATTTCAAGGCAGACAGGGGTTTCCAGATGTGCTGTCCAAGCTCTTTTGAAGAAGCACAAAGAAACGGGCAACGTTGAGGACCGTAGACGCAGTGGTCAGCCAAGGAAACTTTCTGCAGCAGATGAAAGACACATCATGCTTACTTCCCTTCGCAATGGGAAGATGTCCAGCAGTGCCATCAGCTCAGAATTGGCAGAAAACAGTGGGACCCTGGTACACACATCTACTGTCCGGAGAAGTCTGATCAGAAGTGGCCTTCATGGAAGACTTGCGGCCAAAAAACCATAACTCCGACGTGGCAACAAGGCCAAGTGACTCATCTATGCACGAAAACACAGGAACTGGGGTGCAGAAAAATGGCAGCAGGTGCTCTGGACTGATGAGTCAACATTTGAAATATTTGGCTGGAACAGAAGGCAGTTTGTTCGCGGAAGGACTGAAGAGCGGTACACAAATGAGTGTCTGCAGGCAACAGTGAAGCATGGTGGAAGTTCCTTGCAAGTTTGGGGCTCCATTTCTGCAAATGGAGTTGGGGATTTGGTCAGAAGTAATTGTCACCTCAATGCTAAGAAGTATAGGCAGATACTTATCCATCATACAATACCATCAGGGAGGCATCTGATTGGCCCCAAATTTATTCTGCAGCATGACACGACCCCAAACATTCAGCAAAAGTCATTAAGAACTATCTTCAGTGGAAAGGAGAATAAGGAGTCCTGGAAGTGATGGTATGGCCCCCACAGAGCCCTGATCTCAACATCATCAAGTCTGTCTGGGATTACATGAAGAAAGAGAAGCAACTGAGGCTGCCTAAGTCCTCCCACTGTCCAAAGACATGTGGGTTAGGTTGATTGGTCACTCTAAATTGTCTTGTGTGTGTGTGTTGTCAGTGATGGACTGGCATCCTGTCCTGGGTGTATTTCTGCCTTACGCACAATGCCTGCCGGGGTCGGCTCCGGCTTCCCTGTGACCCTCACCAGGATAAGTGGTTTCGAAGATGGATGTTTGTAACTGCAGCTGTAGATCATGTGAAAGCATATGATATACTTAGATTTTCAAAAAGCTTTTGATAAGGTTCCACACTAAAGACCGATTCTCAAATTGGAAGCTATAGCATTCAGTAGATGGATTTTGAACTGGTTTATGTATAGAAAACAGAGGGTGTCAATAAGAGGAGTTCTTACTTCTCAGTGGAGTGAGGTTGTTAGTGGAGCTCCACAGGGATCAATATTAGGGCCCTTGCTTTTTCTAATCTATATTAATGATCTGGACTCTGGGATAGTTAGCAAACTTGTCAAATTCACAGATGATACTAAAATAGGTGGCTCAGCAGATACAATCTCAGCAGCACAGGTTATTCAAAGGGACTTAGATAATATTCAGTTGTGGGCCGACACCTGGCAGGTGAAATTCAATGTGGACAAGTGCAAGGTAATACATGCAGGTAGTAAAAATGTCCACTATAATTACACTATGGGAAGTAATTAGCTACTACTATTGTTACCCAGAAATCCAGGGAAAACCTGTAGTATGATGTTACCATTATGGTCAGGAAGGACACGTGAAACCTGCATGTCCCCATAGAAAGGCTAAAATTGTTAGTCTGTGTTATGCACCTAGACCAGTACAGGGTGGTATGTCAGCTGTGCCTAGACAACATCAGTTGGTCTCTGTTGTGATTAAGCATGAATCAGTGCAGGCGTTGGTTGACACAGGGAATTCAAAAACCTTGGTGCAGGAGGAATTCATACCCAGAGAGAGGTGGAATGAAACCGAACCTCCTAAAATACTGTGTGTACATGGGGATGCTAGAGTGTATCCTACTGCTGATGTATATATTGTTATTCAGGGGCAGGCCTATCTTATGACAGTGGTACTGGTTAAAGAATTGCCATATGCAGTGGTTTTGGGGCAAAATGTTCCTGTACTTTTAGATTTGTTGCCGCACTCTGAAACCTGTAATCTAGTGCAGACCAGGGCGCAGGTCAAACAAGGGGAAGGCCAGTCTGAGACCTTGGGAGTTTTACCTTTCTTTAAGGCTGAAACAGAGCAGGGCCTAGGGAAACTAAGAAAAACTAAAAGACAGAGGAGACAAGAAAAGCATAATGGAACGGCTATGAGGCAGGAGAAGGCAGAATCAGCTATGCAGTGGGACGTGCCTGACAATATTGCAAAGATGCAAAGGGAGGATAAGTCCCTAGTTGCCATAATTAAGGAGGCAGAAACTGCTAAATTAACCAGAAAGGGCTTGGCAACCTTAAAGGAGGAGGTCTATTTGATGAAGAGTACGATTTTGTACCATTAACAGGGGCAAAATGAAAGAATAGCGGTTCCTATCTACATCTTGGTAGCACAAAACATTGTCTCCTATTGCAAGTCGATTTTATTGGCCAGGTCTGTATACAGATGTTATTAACTTCTGTAAAACTTGTTCTGAATGCCAGCTAACTGCAGCAAGGAAAACAGCTAGAGTCCCCCTTCAATCCCTACCAATTGTTGTTTTGAGCATTTTGCAATGGATATTGTTAAACCAGTGGAACGGAGTAGATCTGGTAATCAATACAGGCTTGTCATCTGTGATTACCCAACCAAGTATCCAGTGGTTTTCCCTTTGAGAAGCATTAAAGCCAGACCAGTAGCTTTTGCACTAATGCAATTGTTTTCAAGAATGGGAGTTCCCAGCCACATTCTCACAGATCAGGGAACCAATTTTTATGTCAAAGTTGTTAAGTCATGTGTATAGTTTGTTAGGGATTAAGGGTTTAAAAACCACCCCATACCACCCTCAAACTGATGGTTTAGTTGAACACTTTAAACAAACTTTGAAAAACATGCTGCGGAAGTTCATCAACAAGACTGGAACGGACTGGGATCAATGGCTCCCTTATCTTCTCTTTGCCTACCGAGAGCTTCCACAAGCATCAACAGGGTTCTCTCCTTTTGAATTGCTTTACGGTCGACCTGTACAAGGACCATTGGACATTCTGAAAGAAACCTGGGAAGAGAAAAATATGAATCGTGAAAAGAATCATGGGCTATGTGCTCAACATGAGAGACCGTCTGGAGCAAATTATGTCTTTGGCCAAAGACAATATGAAGAAAGCCCAGGCTAATCAAAAGACCTGGTATGACAAAAATGCCAGACAACGTTCCTTTACACTGGGACAAAAGGTGTTAGTTCTTCTACCAACGCAAGAAAGCAAGTTGCTGGCCAAATGACAAGGACCGTATGAGGTGGTGAACAAAAAGAGGCTACATTGACTTTCGTCATCTGAACTCCCATTCAAATTCGATACTTATCCAATGGAGGACATGATAGACCGACTGGGAAAGGCCAGATACATCAGAACACTTGACTTGCAAAGGATATTGGCAAGTACCATTGGCTCATGAAGCAAGAGAATTAACAGCATTCAGAATGCCATTTGGACTGTTCCAGTTCATGGTGAGGCCATTTGGTTTGTATGGAGCACCAGCAACCTTCCAATGGTTGATGAACCGTGTTTTAAAAGGCACCAAGGTGTTTGCTGGTGCCTACCTGAACAACGTTGTTATCTACAGTGCCTTGTGGGAAGAACATCTCTGTCATTTAAAAGCAATCCTAGACTGGATACAACAAGATGGACTTACTATCAATCCACATATAAGTGCCTTGGCCCAAACACAAATGATTTGTGCGGGGAAAGGGAGTAATCTGCCCTCAAATGGAAAAAGTGGAAGCGGTATGCTTATGACCTGTGCCAACCATGAAAAAACAGATCAGATCCTTCTTAGGTCTTGCAGGCTGGTACAGAAAGTTCATACCTCACTTCTCCACTAGAGCTGCAGTCCTGACCGAACTCCTTAAAAAAAACAGCCCCAATAGAAGAAAGTGGACAATGGAATGCCAACATGCCTTTGATGATTAAAAAAATGCTCTGTGTAAGGAACCCGTGTTACAGAGCTCTGATTTCGAAAAGCCTTTTGTTCTGCAGGTGGACACTTCTGAAGTGGGTTTGGGAGCTGCAGGGAGAAGAAGAGGACTCACACCCAATAGCCTACATCAGCCAGAAGTTGTTCCCCAGAGAGACTAAATACTCAACCATTGAAAAGGAGTGTTTGTCAATTAAATGGGCTGTGGATTCATTGCAGTATTACCTACTGGGAAGACCGTTCCTTTTGGAAACTGACCATCGTGCATTACAGTGGTTGGGGAGGATGCGTAATTCAAATGCCTGCATCACCTGGTGGTACCTTGCTATAAAGCCCTACCAATTTACAGTGCGATATCAAAAGGGGGCAGAGAACAAAACTGCTGATTTACTTTCTCGCATTCAGGATGGCGAGAAACTGGAGGTGGGGGTACATGTGAAGCAGCTAAAATCACCTGATGGTAGTGTTTTGTCTTGCCATTAAACAGCATCCCTCCTTCACTTTAAATACAGATTAGTCCACTAAAGGACTATTGCAATATACACAAACTTATTTCCAGTAGCCACATATTGCTTAGACTGTTACAAAGCTTGTTATGTTTCTGCGATTTATTAAAATATGTATTGTTTACAATGCAAATGAAAAGACTTTTACATGTTCTTACCTGGTTTTATGAAGAAATATAAGCCATCGCATACAGGGTGCACACTGTGTGAGATGGGGCATATTTTAATCTTGTAAAATGACAACGGATTGCGTGAAAGTGTACAACTGTTTCAGAGTGTTGATCCTGTATATCTACCGTTTTATTCCTTGCCATTAATTCATTTGGAATAGACTGACATGTACCTGTACAAAATCATGTTATCTGTAATCAGCAAGATTAAAATTTACCCCGTAGGACACCCCACCAGAATTTATCGTGACTTTCTCGATCTCCAGCAATACTTTGGCTTGATCAAGATGACAATGTAGCCGCCCAGAGGTCTTTTCTTACCGGTTTTGCCATATAGAGCTTTGGGAAAATTGATGTTTCCACTATGTAGAAAGTGTGTTGAAACTGAAAACCAGACGGTATGCAAACATGCAAATGATAAGAGGTCATTGACAGGGGTGTGGTGTAGCGTGGAGCTTAATAAACCAGACCAGGGGATTGGATGCCACCACTTGGAGATTATCTGAGGGAGTTAACAAATGAGCTAGACCCCCAAGATCACATCACGTTATGTTGTAGATGAAGGCTCTCAACCTCAAGAGGTGATTACTTCCTGATAATAAGCCAAAATAATACGCTTTACACTGTCGAAAACAGGCCACTACAGAAATGGTTTCGGGTAGTGTACAACTTTTAAAGATATTATTCGAGGGTAGTCCTCGTCAGAGGAAAGCTGTGCTGTTGGCCACCCCTTCTGATCTGATAGAAACTTTATGTGAAATTGCCTTAAATGTTCTGCGGGGGAACATACCCTTAACAACTTTTCAAACGTGTAAACTAAAAAAAACAAAATTCTGTTATTAAGGTCCTCACTAACAAGAAGTTATCAATTAAAAAGAAGAGAAAGACTATTAATCAGAAAGGGTGTTTTATCGGGCCGCTCTTGAGCATAGCCATGCCTTTCTTAACCAGCATTCTAGTGTTGTGGTCCTCTCTGTGAATTTGTCCATATATTTTAAGATTTCTATCTTGTGATTTAAGTAATGCAGTGGACATGCAGAGGTTTTGGTTTAACTGGTCCAGCCCTTTATTAAACCTTAATTCATGAAGCTTTTAAAATCCTTATGAAAAAGTGCGGCTTTATACAGCCACCTTACAAAGATATCTGAGTCTCGTTAAACAGGGTGCAAAAAGCCAGAGTGCTCTAACTTTAATGTTGCCTTCTGAGAAAGAGCAGCTGTCTGAAAGTATTGAAGCTATTGAAACAGAAGAAGAGCCTGTAGAAACTGATGTTGTTTAAAGAAAATGCAGAATATATTCTACATAAAATGGTTAACACCTCTCGGGTGACCTCCTGTAATAACCATGGGGAATTTATTTTTAAAGGACGTGTGATTAAAGGGTCGCACATGTTTGATTTGATCAAGAATGTAACGAGTTCTAATAAGATTCCTGATAGTAGGAGGCCTACGGGGTGGAGAGATTTCCTCCAAGCTTTGGTGTGTCTGAACATTCCTCAATCAACAATCCCTAACCAAACTACCCGTCACAAAATCTGTCTCTGTAAATTGTAAGTGACTGGGATGAAGACGCCGCTTCTCATTATTCAGCCAGCATCAGAACATAGTTGGGTGTTTTATTAATTGGGCATAAACAAGGCCGTATAGTTGTAAAGGGATAAAAGCAATGTCTTTCTTTGTAAAGTTTGATTATTTTATTATGATGTATATCCATATTTTCAATATATTCTTATTCTGTAATGTTTTTTTCATAATTCATAATGTAATGATTATACCATATTATGTCAAATAAAAATGCTTTTGTATACATTCTGTATACATGTTAGGTATTTCACATAGTTATTATTAGGACACAGGGTTTGAACAAACTGGGACACCATTTTTTATTTTTTTTCTAAATCAGACCTGTACCACACCATAATACCTGTGTAGGGGAGACCTTTAGCTCTATGATATAAAAAACACACAGTGCTGACCGCAGGTTGTAGTCTGTAGTCTACACTTGGTGACAGTTATAAACCAGTTCTTTACAATTGTTTACTAAAAACTAGTTAATCAGCATTGGAAAATTAATAAAATCTGGAGGGTTTCTGTAGGAATCAAAATATTTGCCATGATGATCTTCCGTCAGATAAATAGCCAGCCAGTGCTCTCCGGGCATGGTTTCAGGGTGTGTGTTAATTATAAACATGGCAGGTAAGACTATAGACTCCATGACGGATAGACGGATAGACTCCATGAAACAGCTTCGTATTGTAGGAGTTATAGTTCATGAGAGCTGTGAGCTCTCTGGTATTCATGGTTAATAATAATCGTAGAGAATATTCCTTCTCTGATTCACTTCTATAATGTTGTCAAACACAGCGTACACAACCATATTTACAGTACTGGCTAGGGGTTGTTTAAAACGTATTTCCAGCCTCATGTTTCCTGTTTTCACCAGCAAGAAATGCTGCCTGCACTCTTCATCAGGAGTTAGGTTGAAGGCGTACAAAGTGTAGCTGTTGATGTATTCATCGTGGTTTATTAGCAGCGGCTGGCCCTTCAAATGTTTCCCTGTATCGAGAACTAGACTGTAATATTTCCGGACCGCACAAACATCAAAGTCAGGTTGAAAAGGTTTGGCAGGGACCTGCATGCCGTCAACATACATAGCTATAAATTCTGCATTATAATGTTTAAATTAAAGGTTTTTTTGGCATAAGACCCTGTAAATGCATCATTGTCCACTAGCCCAATAATGACGTGTTTTGGGAGCTGTCCAAGGAAGAGGTTTTCCTGATTCATAACACGAGTTCCTGCGGTGATGCTATGCACTTTCATATAGACTCTGCAGGGCAGAAGATTTTGCACTAGGCAATGAAAATCTGTGCTGATGAAACTAAATTTTCAGAATTGGATAGTCATGTACGTGTCTCGGCACAGTTGAAGATTCTTCCGGGAGATGAGAGGATCATCTCTGGGCGTGTGAGACCTTGACAAGGAGGTAGGAAGTATACCTGCCTAATTGAACCCCTGGTGGAAAATACTCCACTGTTAGTTGCACGGTCCCTTGCCATAGCCGAATATGGATCTGTCCCTGTGAGGATAAGGAATTTAGGGGCCAAAACACTCTATCTGTGAAGATACCAGAAGCTGGAGAGATTGACTGTGGTGAGGCCAGAATATATTTCTACACAGGATGATGTGAGTATGACCCTATCTGATGTTGGGGTGGTTGAGGTTTGCCTCCAGCAGAGTGTTCCATATAAAGATCCCTTGTCTATCCCAGTGGATCTGATTGGGGTGGACTTCACTGAAGAAGAAAGGGCTCAGCTCATGGAATGTCTACAGAAACACTGTTAAACCCATCTCGGAAATAACTGGAAAAGTTGTTGAGATAAAGCAAATAGAACTTTAATATCAAGCTAGCTTGGAAGCCCCACGTCAGGGAATTCCTTCAGTGAGAACTTAATGTTTACAAACATGAGTGAAGCTTTATAGGAAGATGACGTAGAATGTTGTGGCCGTTCATCCAATCAGAAACTTCAAAAGGTGCAAGCTCTGCAAAGTTTGTAGGACACTCTTCCGGAGGGAGGGAGTCCTCATGGAAGCAGATGTCTTCCTGTTATGGCATACAAACTACCCGAGCTCACAGATTCTCTTTAACAATGGACAATGAGGTAATCAATCACCATTATGTAACATCTTCAGCGTTAAGGGAAGACAGGAAATCTACAAACAGATACTAAGCAAAATGGCAGATATCTGTGCGCTATACATCCATGGGTTGTTCTCTTATCATAGATAAACAGAAGTGGAAGCAGAGAGAATAATTTCAATAGGATGTATCTTTAACAGTCACTTTGTTGATTTTGCGAGGCTAGATAAAGCTAATTTGCTCAGTCTGTATACAAGCCATTTCTAATGCTAACATTAATATAAAACATGATATAGTTGAAATAAAACACTTTCTTCAACATTCTAATACAGGGTCTTCAAACACAGAACGGTGTTCTCCATGCATGATACAGACTACGGGAAAACCAATACAGTCTATCATTGCATTCCTACTGAAGCAGCCCCGATCTGTAAAAGACATCGACAGATACCCCCTAAGTTGTACCAGGAGGTAAAGGTCCTGTTGCGGGAGATGCTTGAAGGTGGAGTTATTCAAGAAAGTCAGAGTCCCGGGGCAGCCCCTATTGTCGTTTTGAGAAATCAGAATTCCTTTCCTTTCGGAATTCGACAGCATGCCCTTTGGGTTGTGCAACATGCCAGCAACTTTTCAAAGACTATAGTATACTTCACGTAACTGCTTACCTGTTACATAATTACATGTAAGAGTGAAGTGCTGATCATCACATGTTGTTACACTGTAACAACAGATGAGTTTAAGGTCATCAGTAACATCACAAATTTTGCACCATTTTACATGAAAATGTAAAGTAATTTACACACAGTACATGTAACTAAACCATACTACTTGTAGTTAAGTGTATGTAAGCTTGTGTTGTAATTACATTAACAATACTAGTATTAAATATTTAACTATACATAAACTACATGGTCAATGCACTCTTATTACTGTGTTAATACAGTGTAAATAACTGTAATAAGGGTACTGTATTATAAACTGTTTCCAAAGAGAATACTAACATTGTAAATGTTTTCTTTTTATTTCTTACTTTCCTTCTTTTATTATTATTTTCTCCCTAAGACCTCTAATTTCTATATCATTCTTTATATATTCAGAATTTAAAGTTAAAGCATTTGATCTGACTTGTAGAAAATGTAGCATATTACTCTTAGACTGCACACAGCCTTCACCACTTCTATGGTTTGATGACTCTCAGCACATTCAGCAACCCTAAAGGGGCCCTGGGAACATCACCACAGAATGTACACAGGCCAGTCCAGCCATAAGACTGGTCAAGGTCTTTAACACCTAAATTGCCTCAGAACACACCCCTTCAAATGTACATACCTTTAGTACCTCAGACCCAGCCCAACAGACTATATATGCCTTAAGTGCCTCAGACTCCACCCATTAGAAAGTGGCCCTCTCTCAAGTTCAATGTAGCCCCACCTTATATAACTACTAATATGCTCATGTACACGTGCAGGATATCTCCAAAAACAATTGTGCATTGCATGTCCATGGTACTCTATAGGCTAGAAAAAACAGAGACTAAAAAGAGTCTTCAGCCGTGATTTAAAGACAGAGCGATCTCTTAGATTGGCTGGAAGATCATTCCACAGTTTCAGGACCCTATAACTAAATGCTCTACCAAGTGTGGTTTTCTTGTGTATTTTAGGGACCACTAAGTAACATGCTTCCTGGGACCTCAATGGCCAGCCTGGAGTGTATTCGATAAGGAGATATTTTAAGTGGGGAGGTACCAGTCCCTTTAGTGCTTTAAATGCTAATAAGAGAACTTTGAAATCTATCCTGTAGTGCATGGGGAGCCAGTGAAGAGATGTTAATACTGGAGTGATGTGTTCATGTTTTTTGTTTTAGTTAATATTCTTGCAGAAGCATTTCGAACTAACTGAAGTGCAGAAATAGCTCTGTTTGTGCTACCTGGCAGAATCCATTACAGTAATCCAATCTAGATGTAACAAATGCGTGTATCAATTTCTCAGTGTCATGTAATGAGAGAAATTGTCTTAGTTTAGCAATGTTTCTAAGCTGGAGGAAGGAAGATCTCAACACATTCTGAATGTGTAATGCAAAAGATAGTTTATGATCACAGATGAGCTAGAAATGCCCAACAGGTTCCAAATGCTAACCGAATTGGACAGTGACAGCTCAGAGGGTGATGGGAGGGCAGTTGAGCACCAGAGCACCATGGTGCCCACTCCCCCCCAGAAGAGGGAGGTAGTTATAGTAGGAGACTCAATTCTTAGAGGCGTAGATCACACAGTGTGTTCTAGTGATAAGGAAACCCGCATGGTATCTTGCCTGCCTGATACTCAGGTTGCAGATCTCCCTAAACTAGTAGACGGGCTACTGGCCAAAGCCGGGGGGAATCCACTGGTCATGGTCCACATTGGAACCAATGACATAGGAAAAGGTAGGGCAGTGGTTCTGCATGACAAATTTAAAGAGTTAGGAACAAAACTAAAGAGCAGAACCTTCACGGTAATTTTCTCTAAAATACTTCTGGTACCACGTGCATGGGGGGCTGAGATTAGAAAGTTTAACATGTGGTTGAAATCTTGGTGTAGGGATGAGGGTTTTAGGTTAATGGAGCATTGGTCTTTCTTCTGGGATAGATGGGACCTGTACAAACTGGATGGTCTACATGTAAACGGAAGGGAGGATAATGCATTGGGAGAGCATATGTGCAGAGTAATTGAGAATCTTTTAAACTAGGGACCAGGGGGGCAGGGAGCTCTGACAATGGGAGATGTTCCAATAAGGAAAGAAAACCAAGGGAAACTGCTAGTAGTAAAGTCCTGAAATGGGGCACACTGGATACAGATTCAGTTGAAAATGGATGGTTATATTTTAAGAATATACTACTTGAGGCTCAGGAGAAATTTGTACCAAAACTTAGCAAATTGAGGACAAAAAACATTGGCCAATATGGTTTAATAGAAGTATGCAAACAAATATCAAGTGAAAGATGTTGTATAGTGGATACAAAAGGGAGAGAGACAAAACAAAATACACAGAATATGCTGAGTTGCAAAGAGATCTTAAGAAAGGGATCAGGAAAGCAAAGAGGGAAATAGATAGAAACATAGCTCTTGGAGCTAAAACTAATGCAATGAGCTTTTTTCAATACTACAACAGCAAGAGGTCAATAAAGGAGGAAGTGAAACAAATAAAGGGCAAAAATTGAAGTATCTTGGAAAACGAACAAGATGTGGCAAATGTTCTAAACAAGTATTTCACAGAGGTTTTTACAAAAGAAAAAACAGATAACATGCCACAGGTTAACAACCAGTCCAGTCAAATCCTAAGAGAGATCAGGATAAATAAGGAGTAGGTACTAAAGGGACTAGGAGAATTTAAAACAAACAAATCACCTGGGCCAGATGGTATATTTCCAACAGTACTTAAAGAAATGAGGGAAATTATGTATATATGGTTATTCAAAGGGATTTAGATAATATTCAGTTGTGGGCCGACACCTGGCAGATGAAATTCAACGTGGACAAGTGCAAGGTATTACACGCAGGTAACAAAAATGTCCACTATAATTACACTATGGGAGGAATAGAACTAGAAGAAGTAACGCATGAGAAAGACGTAGGAGTGTATGTGGACTCCTCACTTTCTCCATCCAAACAATGTGGGGAAGCAATAAAATGGCAAACAGAATGTATATTGTCAAAAGTGTAGAATTGAGAACAAGGGCAGTAATGTTCAGACTGTACAATGCACTAGTTAGAGCTCATCTGGAAAACTGTGTACAGTTCTGGGCTCCACACTTCAAGAAAGATATCGCTGCTCTAGAGGCAGTTCAGAGGAGAGCAACCAGACTTATCCCAGGTCTGAAGGGAATGTCCTACTCGGAGAGACTGATGGAACTGAACCTTTTCACCCTGGAACAGAGGAGACTATGTGGGGATTTGAATTGTCTTCAAAATCATTGAAGGGCATTGACCACATCAAACATGAGGAGCTTTTCCAGATCAGCAGGGACACACGCACCCGGGGACACAAATGGAAATTGGGTTTCAAGACAGAAAACGGGAGACACTTCTTCAGACAGAGAGTTGTCACAATCTGAAACAAACTCCCTAGCGATGTGGTTGAAGCTGATAATTTTGGAACATTTTAAATAAGACTGGATAGAATCCTTGGATCACTTAGATACTAATGGACACTAAACGAGCATGATGGGTCAAATGGCCTCCTCTCGTTTGTAAACTTTCTTATGTTTCTTATGACACCCAGGTTTTGTGCCATCTCCTTACTGGAGAAATTAAAGTTATCATTAGTTTTGTCAGTGTATGATGAAAAGTGATTTCTGTCCCTTAAAAGTGGGACTTCTGTCTTATCAGAATTAAGCATAAGAAAATTACTTGTCATCCAAGTTTTAATCTCGGACAAGCAGCACATTGTGTTTCTGTGTCTATGGTATTGATTTACTGACAAATATAATTGTGTCTGCGTAACAGTGAAAGTTAATATTATGGTGTCAAATGATATCATCTAAAGGGAGCATGTACAATGAAAAAAGTATAGGTCCGAGGACTGAGCCCTGTGGTACTCTGTTATGATTTAAACCATGATATAACATTTTGACATTGTTTTCTAAGCCGTGGATCAAGATTTGGTGGTCAATTGTGTCAAAAGCCGCACTTAAGTCTAGTAAAATAAAAACAGTGGCATGCCCTAAGTCAGAGGACTGAAACACATAATTCAATACTTTTCACAGGGCCGTTTCTGTACTGTGGCCAGAGCGGGAGCCTGGTTGACATTTTTCATGAATATGATTATCAGTTTAAAAAGCTTGCAATTGGTTTGCAACTACTTTCTCTAGAACTTTAGAAAGGAAGGGCAAATTTGAAATAGGTTGGTACTGTTTAAGTGAGTTAGGGTTGGCATAAGAAGTGGTTTAATTACAGCTATTTTAAATGATTCGGGAACAGATCCTGAGGATAAACAGGCATTAATAATATTATGTATTAGGTGAATTATTTAATTAAAGAGATTGTTTTAGTAATTTAGTGGGTATAGGGTGTAGTGCGCAGGTTTTAGTTTTCATTTCAGTAATTAAGGAGACTAATTCTTGGTGATTTACTGCATGTGTCTGCTACAGTATTTGTGATTCCAGTTCTATCTGTTTTCTAATGCCATCAACTTTGCAATTGAAATGATACATAAAGTAATTGCAGATGATATTGGGTGGGATAACCTCTGAAGGCTTTACCTGCTGATTAGTAAGTGTTGTGTGAAAACACAGGTTTTTCTTATGCATCTCGAGTAGTAGGCAGACCTTGCAGAGGACAGGGCTTGGTTGTATCTTATTATACTGTCATTCTATGTCATGTGAAAGACCTCTAATTTTGTAGCTTTCCATTTACGTTCAATCTACAGCATTCTGTTTTAAGTGAGCGAGTGAGCTAGTTAAATGATGGTGAGCATTTTGTTGGTTTAATTAGTCTTGTCCTTAATGGAGCTACTGTATCTAAAGCAGTGGTTGGCATATTGTTGAAGTTATTTAATAATTAATCTACAGATCCTGTTTTGATAAAGCTAGCAGTAGGCAAAACAGTAGTACATTTATTTATAGCAGTAGGATTTAGGCAACAAGATTTTATGTTCTTCTCCTGTGTGTCCGTTGCTACTTCAAGCAGCTTAAAAGTAATAATTCAGTGGTCAGAAATCGTCTGGTTTGTGGGTGATATTATTAGGTTTTGAATCTCTACCCTAAGGGTAATAACAATAGGTTTCAAATGCAACCGTGATTATCTGAAAAAGGAAGCACTGCCCAAGGGGGAGGGGTTTCTGCACACTTCTGTAGGAACCCAATCAAAACGTCACTCTATCAAAGCTGCCATTGGCCCCTGTGCCCATCACTCAAACAGGGCCCTTGCCACTCCATGTTTGTATAAAAGGTGACAGGATCACAGGATCAGTGCACAGGATCTTCCACAGGATGGCTTAAATACCATGCCCAGCCAGTCCTTGCTCGCAAAGTCTTGTTAAGCCCCTGTGCTGCATTTCTGAGGTTTTGTGAACCTGATCTCGGCTTTCCCTTTGTTTTGACCAACGATTATTGGATTACCTGTCTTGACCTGTTCACCTGATCTCTGACTTGTGCCTGTTTACTGACTACGCCACTTGGATTTCCTGCATTGCCCTGTTCTCCTGTTTTGACTCTTGCCTGTTCTACTAACCACGTCTAATGGATTGCCCCACACTTGGGTCCTCAACCCCTGACCATGCTGCAATACAGCATATAGCAATGCACACATGCAGTTGGGCAGTGAGAAGTAGAGCCCTCCGGGACTGTTTTTTTTTTTTCATTCCACTCCTGTCCTGCCCCGCAATACCCACTCCCGCTCCCGCATTTATTCTTGCATTTTTTTATCCTGCTCCCACCCACAAAACCTTAGATCCCACAATTCCCACAATGGAGACAGATACACTGCTATTTAAACAGAATTGAGACACAATTTTACAGTTTTAAATATTTTTTGTGACAAATTGCTTTTCTTTAAAGAAACTGAAACAGGTGTAGCGTAAGGTACACTTATACATTTCAATTAAACAAGTGAATTTATAGTATCACCTTATCACGAATTCTGGAATCTTGTAGAACTCAATTTCCATAATAATAGGACGCAGACACCAATTCCAAAGATATAAATTGTCAAAGACTAAATGTAGCACTACACTAATTATACAAAAGGGAAAAACTAATTAAAATTTGACTCTAGATCAACAAATCAAAGACAAATCACTTCCGTGACCAAATCAAAGACCATGGGATCACATATAATAACACACAAATCGTTAAACAAAAAAGGTTATAAACACATTGGCTACAATACCAGTTAGTAAGACGAAGGTTAGTCTCTCATTAGTATTGTTAGTCAGACATTAAATAACTATGCAGGTTAGTATTTATGTCAGGTAACTTCTCGTTATATATATATCAGTCTCCTTTACGTTTAGGTGCTGAGAAAGATCCTATCATTACTTGTTACCACAATTTCCCTTAACTGATTATTGTTCAATGATTAAGGATAGGCAGGGAACCAATAATCTAATGTCTATTAACGTGTGTCAATTTCAGACTAAACAGTTAAACAGGAATGAGAAGATATTTCTCAGTGTTGACAGGTTTTATTTCTAAAATTGTCAACAAAACAGTTTAATGCAACACACATTTATATTTAAGCAAAACTAAATGATATTACACATTCTAGAGTTATGAATCACAGATTAACATTTCTAACTGATTTCTCAAATGTCATGAATGATAAACACCAAACTGTTAAACTTATCTGAACTTCGTCGCAGAGAGGCCTCTCTGGCTTCAGGCTCAGATAACAGCACACGGCACGAGGTCCGTGTGGTTTGGAACAAAGGTAGTCCGGTTCGGCTTTGTCCAAGAACTTCCGCTCAGTCGATGCACCTGGAAGTTGGGGTTTCGCGAAACAGAGTCTTTTCCAAACAGATTTTCCACTGGTTTGAAGGCTCCAAGGGTGTGCACAAAATCTTCTTTGTAAGCAGGGTTTCCACCATAGTTACTTGAAGACAAAGTCTTTGAGGAAAGCAGGGCCTGTTCATTTCCAAGGGTCAAGTTTCTTAAGACTCAATAGCTATTTAAATGACTGACACTTTCGTATTCAGTCGACTTAGTCAATTGCCAGCTGTAAAACTCCACTGATCAGGTGGGCACAGGCGGGCAGCGCAGTCTGTAAAGTTCTATATTTAATAAAGTCCTTTAAAAGAATTCTTCGTACGGCTCAATCTCCTTCTCCCAGTTTAACTCTTCTGTTGCCAGCAAAGACTTAGTTTCGTTTCTGGTTCTGGTTCTGGAAACAGAGCTGTAGGTTGAGCTGTGGCAGTGGGTTACTGGTTCGGGTAAGAGAAAGAGAGAGATGCCGTGCGCTACCCTTTATACGCCTGTCAGATCAATAGGTGATTGGTTCTTGAGTTTGTGAGATTGGATTTCGGTTTCAGCCCCCAGTGTCCTATTGGAGGGGGGCTTGATTTATGACTGATGTCAATCCATGCCATCTTTTGGAAATGCCGCTTGGCCCGGGTTTGTAGCTCTGTGTCGGGATTTCGACTCTTGTCCATTTCAAAGAGTTTTTATTACCTACAGTCCCCCTTCCCCAGACATCTCACAGCAAGGATTCCAAGCTATTTGGCCCATTCTCGGTGCCATCCTCCCAAGACTGCCACTTTGATGTAAACTAGTTCACACGCTGATGAGTTAAGGAAACCTGATAACTTTGGGGGGGAGAGGTCTTCTTTAGATCAGTGCTTCAGCTCAGAGCTAAAATGCTCTTATCAAAATACACCCCCCATAACGCTACACAGGAATAGCCTTTTATTGCTTTGTGAATCACAATGTTTCTCAAAATATTCCATATTCCATAATATGGAGGTGTAGCTATATACATGCATTGAATTTGTTTGTGAATAATAATAATAATAATAATAATAATAATAATAATAATAATAATAATAATAATAATAATAAATATCCATTAAACAAAGAAACAGTTCTTAGTATCATGAGAGGGGAATGGCAGGCATTTGTTTCACTTAATTATTTAATTACCTATTATGGTTTCTTTTCACTTTTTATTTGTAAATGTGTGCACATATTATTCAGTTATCACTGGTTGATTTATTATTATTGAAGTGGTTGCTTCTTATTCAGGGGGCTCTCTACAGGGGTGGAAAGTAACTAATAACAACTACTCTCGTTCCTGTAATTCAGTAGCTTTTTCGTATACCTGTACTTTTATAAGTATTTTTCAAATTTGGTAATTATACTTTTACTTAAGTATGTTTTGAGTTAAGTATTGTACTTCGCTACTTTTATAAAAGCATTCATTACAGAGTACACATTTTGTAGGCTGTCACAGAAAAAATGTGGGTGACAAATAGACCAATAAATGAAGGAGCAATACATTCAAATTTCAAGCATTCCGCACACAACACTAGCAATGATTGAGAATATATTTATTTATTTATTTATTTATTTATTTATTTATTTATTTATATACTCAATCATGGCCAGAGTGCACAGATATGTAACTATAAATTAATGGTTCTATTGATTTAAAAGTTTGTATTATTATTATTATTTCTAAATGGCTGTTGCTGATATTTAAATAAATAAATACATATTCAGACGGGTGACAAAGTAAATGAAAAACCTGAATAAATGAGTGGAGGAACATAACTAATGCAGATGCTTCCAAACAGGTGTACTGCATGATACAATTAAGCAATTAACATCCTATTATGCTCTGTGGCATAAATAAAAATGCTGAGCAGGCCCAGCTAACCTCGATTTTTGATCAAGATGGCAAGAGGAAAGGATCTAAGTGAATTTGAAAGAGGGGTCATTATTGGGGCACGAATGACAGGAGCTTCAGCCACAAAGACGCTCAACTGGCTAGTGTTCTTGGCAAGTGGTCGAGTGCATGTGTGGTGAACACCAAGAGAATGGTACAGGCCTGACTGCTTGACCCATACAGTGAGGCTCTTTTATGCTGTGGGGGGCATTTTCCTTGCATGGTTTGGGTCCACTTGTCCCCTTAGAGCGAAGGGCCACTGCAAATCATTACAAAGATATTCCGAGAGATCACCTTTATCCTATGTTGAAACATTTCTATCCTAATGGGAGTGGTCTCTTCCAGGATGACAATGCCCCCATACAAATGTCCCTGTCAGTCCAAGATATGTCTGGCTTGTGGTGAGCAAGCCATGGCAGGCCAAGACTGATGTCTGCTCCATGAAAGTCCATCAACAGGAAGGTCAGTTGTTCTGAATGCAGCAGGGGGATTGTCTTTTGGGACACTGGACCAGAACCAATGGGCTGGTTGCTGATAGCACAGACGATGAAAAGAGGTACACACGGTGAGCGTGGAATGTGATATTTATTCACCGTTGTACTGTTGATGAACTTCCCCACGGACCCTGAGTCAAGCAGAGCATACACAAAGACCGAGTTGGATCCGAGCCCGAACACAACATTGAGCAGGGGTTACAAGTGGGCATAGAGTCATATGTAATATTAGTCCTCTATCCCTGCTAGATAGCACTTCACAGTTTTTATTATGCTCCTCGCGTTCTTGATTGTTTTCCTCCTTGCTCCCTTTCCCATAACCCCTGTCTGTGACCCTACATCTTGACAGCACTTAGCTTTCACCATCCAGGATGTAGGACCTCACTTACTGTACTTGTGTAAATTGTAAATTGGAATTTGTAAAATGTGTTATTTTGAATTGCTATGTTTTAGCTAAATTCAATTTGTAATGATTGATGCCTTGTACGTAACTGTATTTTTGCACTTTGTTTGCACTTATGTTGTAAGTCGCCCTGGATAAGGTAATCTGCCAAGAAAAAAAATAAATAAAAAAAAATAATAATAATAATAATAATAATAATAATAATAATAATAATACACAGGGTCGTCAGGGGAGCCTGAGGATGAATCGTACACGCATCATGAAAGTGTCCAGACTGTCACTGCTGCAGTCTTTTCTGTCTCTCTTCAGGCAATAGTCAGGTATCTGGAGAACTAGGCAAAACAGGGAGTCTAAAGGGCAGTGGTCAACAAGAGAAGGCAATGGTCAAAACACAATGGAGGTTAGCTTTAGGAACAAGGCTTGGAAACTGTTACACAGGCAAACAATGAATTTGCAATGAGCTAGGGCTTGGTGGGGTTTAAATACACGGAGTGATGAGTGGGGACATCAGGTGAAGGAGATAATTCAATAAAGCAGGATTAGAATGCCATGAAACAGGTAAAGGATGACATCTGGTGGCGAACTTGGAAATTTCAGGTCGACAGCATGACAGAACCCCCGTCCCGACGAGGATCCCTTGATGCCACAGACCTCCAATGATGAAGATGGCCATGGGGTTGGGGGGTAGGGTCCCCCGGGTGGTCCCAATGGAAATCTGCAATAAGGGAAGGGTCGAGAATGTCAGTGGCTGGGACCCAGGTGCGCTCCTCCAGGCTGTATCCCCCCCAGTCCACTAGGTATTCTAAGCGCCCTGTGAGACAGCGGGACCAGAGCACAGACTGAACAGCATAAGCAGGGCCGTCATCCAGGTCAATGGGATGCAGAGGATATCCATCGGAGCCGTCAGCAGCAGCAGAGGGATGAATGGGCTCTGTAGTGACTGGTTTGAGAAGGGAAACAAGAAAGGAGGGGGAGATGTGCGCAGGCAATTGGAGGCAATATGTTACCGGATTGATTTGTCGGAGGATCTTGTAGGGACCAATGTAACTTGGACTTAATTTTCGGTACAGAAATTTCCTGAGACAGATATCCTGGTTAGACAGCCACACCTCTTGCCATGGCTGATATTGCAGGGCTTGACACCAATGCCGATCCACCTGCACTTCCTGATGCCGAACAGCCCATTGCAGCTGAACAAGTGCCATCTGCTGTGGTGGTACCAATTATCAATGGCTGGGATGTCAGTGGATCCTCCAGTCCTGGGAAACAAGGGTGGTTGGTATCCCAAGACACACTAGAATGGGGTGAGACCTGTAGAGGAGCTGACAAGGGAGTTTTGAGCATACTCTGCCCATGGGAGGTACTTACTTCACTCCTGTTGATGCTGGCTGCAATAAGGGCGCAGGAAGCAACCAATCTTTTGTTTGAGATGTTCTGTCTGGCTGTTGGTCTGTGCTTGATAGCCCGAGGAAAGACTGATGTTAATATTTAACCCTTTGGGCAGTAATTTCTCAAATGCTCTGCCAGGACTCAGAGTGACTTAAAATGTGATACCTGCAGCTTACAAGTATCTCTGTTCATCCCAGAAGGAAACAGGAAAAATAGATGTATATAACTGAATCAACATTGTATATTAAATTATATATAATATTGAACACTGGGGAAAAATACATATTTATTACAGTTAAATAACTGTTATTTACATTTCTAACCATTACCAGTTTATTTAGGATTTCACCAACAAAGACAAGAAAGTTTGAGAGTGAGAATAAGTTCGCTTTTAATTATATAAATATTTAAATTATAGCACTGGAAACACTTGTTTTTTGTTCCAATAAAGCACTTCAAAGTTTGAATGTGTGTGTGCAGGAGAGAGAGAGTGTGAGTACAGATTTTTTTCTATGGAGGTCAGGGACTCTGCTGTCTGGACTTCAATGGGAAGGTCGTTCCATCACTTAGGGGCCAGGGATGAAAAGGAGCAGCTCTGGAGGAAGGGGAGTGGAGAGGAGGCAAGGTCAGTCTTCTGGCACTGGAAGACTGCAGTAGGCTGGAGGGGATGTATGGAGAGATGAGGGTCTGAAGGTAGCTCTGTGCAACTGTTCCAGACAACGGTAGGTGAGGGTGCTTGAACATGTAGGGTGTAAATTAAATCGATTAAAATTATCTCCTTATTTAGATATTCATCTAGCAGTATGAAATGCAATCCCTGCATATTGCAACCAGGAAGTGTCGTGGCTCACAGTCTTTTAGTTTTAGTTGTATTTGTTTATTTCTTTATTGCGTTTGCTGAAATGCCAAAATAAAACACAAGAAGGCATCTTTTTGTTCTGTACTCCTGGTTTTATTTGTTTTCCTTTCAAAAACTACCCTGTCCCAATGTGTATGAACTAGCTGCACTGAATGCTGTATTGCTGGAGTAAATCGTCACTGACAAAGAGTTTATATAAATGACACTGAAGAAGGCTGGGTTAAAGGGGTTAACTAAACATATCTATAAGTGTTTCTATGTAAAGAGGAAGTATCAATGAGAAATGCCTTATACGGAGTTGTTTTTCCCAAAGTGTCTGTGTGCTACGATGTCTGCAGCTAAAGAGGAATTGAAAGAGTGTATACGCCATAAATATATATATGTGTTTTCCCTCGTGTATTTTCAACGTGAGTCAAGTCTGCCTAAAATGTCTACCCCAGCAACAGAGGTGGAGCAGACCCTCTGGACATCCAAAAATGGCCATCTGTGCCTCTTCGTGTCTCAAGCATTTATGTATAACTATGCCTGACTGAAGAATGTAACTTTTGAGAAACTACACTGAGACCTCCTCTGTATGAGATTCTTCCAAGTTAACTTGTTTATGAATAAACTTCTCTGATCAACGCACTCTACCTCTCCAGTCTGAGTTATTGAAGGGAAACACCTGGCTGTGTGGTTGTGGGCGTTTCTTCCTTTTCTTCAGACACTTCGACCGCTAATCGCAAATTCCAACTCAGACCAGGGTGTGTGTCTTATAATGTAATGAATTACATTAACATTTGATTGTCAAATTATTTAAAAAAACATAGCTGTAGCTAGTTTTATATAGTTTCATATGTGCTGTATTACCTTTCTATTGTAGAACAAACCAGTACATCAATACTTTCAAACTGCTCAAAGTGTTAAAGAGCACAGAAAGGCGGACCAAACCCGGGATGTAAACTGGGGACTCCTGTCTGGCACAATGTCTTCGGTCTGTCTTAGGGAAGACCATAGATGCATATGCAATCACTGCCTCTCCATTCATCAGACGGCTGTCTCCCGCCAGTGCTGTCTCCTGTGCTTTCAGCAGCTTAGGTGACACTGGTGATAAAGGTAGATACACACACATACACATGCTACTATATTCCCACACACTGATGTCATTTTAAGTCACTTGTAATTTCAAATCTAAAATTGTGTTCGGGCCTTTCATTGATGCAAAACAAAGAAGAAGTTAGGAATGCTACCTGACAGACACCCCCGAGCTCTGCCAGTGTATTAAAAATAGATGTCTTTTATCAACACCTCAATAGTTTCACAATCTCTGAAAATCAAAGCTGGGTCCCTGAAATGCAGTCAGATGGTGGATGTTTTCTTTTTTTTATTCATATTTCTTCCTTTAATATATTTTATCAGTACAATCGCTTCAGAAATCAGTGTGTGACAAGCATTTATTTCCCTGCACACACACTCACTCTCTCTCTCTCTATCTCTTTCTTTCTCCCTTCTGAAGCCTCCTTACTTAGTTGTTGATGCTTACTGGAGCACAGAGGACTTGCTGCCATCAAACCAGGGCTCTAGGCATCAGTGGAGGGGGGTAATGCCATAGTCTTCTCACTATATCTTGGCTTGTCTGTTAATTTTTATTTCCCCCTTCAACTCCCATTGAAGAGTCACATGACTATGCTGTGCTTCAACAGCCCCTGGGCAGACAACAACACTCCCCCACTCCCTCTACTGCTTCTACTTCCACTCCAACCACACCACCTCCCTACTCAACTCCAATCCTCAGGCCTCAACCCCACTGCTGTACAAAGATAAAGACTGTGAATATGCAACACAGTTTAATGAATTGTGTCTGTGTCTTGTGTTTTGTTTTTCTTGTTGTCTGTATTCCTTGCAAAATGGATGGAACTGGCCTGTGACAGACTGGACAATTACCAGAAGGTGTGGTCTCCCCCCTCCCAGCCCCCCCCCCACCATCAGAGAGATGAGTTACATTGATCAGAAAACAATACAAAGGAACAATTGTGCTGATTAAATAATCCGTGCATCCACCGTGCATTACGCTACAATCATACACAGCCATCTGATGACCAGCAGAATGCGCTTGTTATCACATTATAATATTTGGGTGTCCCTGATGGAGAAAGCAGCAGCCTGTTAACAAAGGCAGAGGAGGAGTGTATTCAATGTACTGATTAATTCACATGAGACAGTGTAGCCTGTGTGTTGCTAAGAGCAGGATCAGAGGTGCCAAATCCTTTCCACAGGGTTTTCAAACATACTATGAAGTTTTGTGGCATAGGTAAAGGAAACTGCTAGACCTGAAGCGGGCATTACCTGCCTGCGGTTGTCATGGTACAGTGGGTTTTCATTGTACGGGAGGCTGTTCGACTCATCTCACAGTGAGACTCCGCAGTCGGACATTGAGATGTAGGGTCTGAGTGACATCAGCAGCAAAGCTGTTTGTTTGTCCCTGAGTAAGATGTTGCCTGGCAACCATGGCCAGATTCTCTCTGTTCTCTCCATTGGAGTTTTCCTGAGCTCACACTCTCTCTCTCTCTCTCTCTCTCTCTCTCTCTCTCTCTCTCTCTCTGCTTTCTCTCTTTCTCAGTCTCTCTCTCTCTCTTTTAATGCAGACCTGTTCTGTAGAGCAGCTGTGATTTACAATATCTCTTGGTTTTGCAGAGTTGTGCTTTTGATGGGATCTGATGTCCCGGCCAGGATCTGGGACACAGGCACGTTGTAAATCCCAGCCTGTCCATCCCTTAGGGGCTCAGCGTGCAGAGGGGAGATTAATCGCACAGTCCACGACTTAGCATCATAACTTTTAATGAGCACTTACATTTTTCTGCTGCACTCCATTTATATAAATGATTATTGATTCAACAGGAGCCCTGAGGAAAGGAGGGAGGATAGGGAGCAGGGGTGGTATGATTCCCAGCTGCCAATGTGCCCAATCTGCAGGCAGCCCCTCCCACCCAAGGGTCTTGATAATGTATTTAACTTCAGTTAACCTGACGACCTAAGACTTCATCTTCCACGCTGACACAATGCATTATCCTCTCTCCCCACCCTCGCCCCACCCTCGCCACACTCTCTCCCCACAGTTGCCCCACCCTCACCCCATTTTCGCCCCCACCCATTCCCCACTTTCACCCCACCCTCGCTCCATCCTCACCCCACCCTGGCTCCAACCTTGCCGCACTCTATCACCATCCTCGGACCACCCATTCCCCATCTTCACCCAACCCTCACCCTACTCTTTCCCCACTCTTTCCCTACTGTCTCCCCACCATCATCCCACTCTCTACCCACTGTAAATCAAACAACCTTATTTTGGCAAATATATACACAAATTCATATACCTTCCTAACTGAGAAATGTAGGCTTGTGTTTAAGGACTTAAGGAGACAGCTTTGAAGTTCTGTGTTTTACGACAGGCCTGTGCTCACCAAAGTACGACAGATAACAAGTCCATGCTGGAGACCCCCCAACTGACAAATGGGCTGCCATGCCCATCTCCACAGAGACTAGCATCAAATTCCTATTGAAGATTTATTTTGTGAAACACAGACATTCAAGGTACTTTATATATTCCATAGACCATGGCAACAAACCCAGATACAAACTACATGCTGGTAACAGAAGTGTTACCCAGCTTCTTCCTCAGTTTGATAATAAACAATAAAAGGTGACTTAAAACTAACTTAATGACACTTCAGTAATTCTACCTCAGAACCAAAACATGCTCAAGCCATGTTTGGTCTTAAAAGAAAGACCATTAGCTAAAACAACCATTGGACCACTTATATTTCACATACAATGCAACATTTACATTTGGTAAGAGAAGTATTCACATATCCTAAATGATCCTCCACTGACATGGGCATCAGACCAGGCTTGTTTGGTATCAACTGTAAGGTCATGCTTTGAGGGACCTGAAAATGTAATTGATAGAACTAAAACATGACAATATAGAGAGTTAGAAACTCTAGGTAACATTTGAACCATTTTCACATTCCTCAAAGCCATCACTTTATTATTATTATTTTTATTTCTTGGCAGACGCCCTTATCCAGGGCGACACACCCTCACACCCTCAATACACATAGGAAACAAGGGACAGGAATGGCAAAGACGGCTTCGATTCGAATTTCAATGTTATTACCCCAAACCTGACCAATCAGAAGTTTGGAAGGAAAGAGATTAGAATCTCTTTGTCTTAAATGTATAAAAACAGAAAGCTAAAACTAGCAATTCGGAGTGAAACAATTAGGAGTGGCACAATTAGGAGTGGCACAATTGGGAGTGGTACAATTTGGAGTAGAGTGGAAAAATCTGGGAGAAGAAACCAAGGAGATGAAATCCAGAAAGTCTGAATGGAACCAGAACCAGAACTTCTATACCAAAAACCTGAAAGCTTTGCAACCGTCCTCAAGTCGACGCAGTCTGCCAGTCCTCCACGTCTGCATAACTGAATCTCAGTAAACCACACAGGTAGTATATTTCGTGTACTAGTCACGAATTAGGTAAATCACAATTACATAAAACATGGTTGTGTATGAGATCTAAATTATAGGAACAGCTAGCTTAATCATAATACTTGTTTGTTATTTTACATGTTTTGTGCCTTTTGTCAAAACTCGACATTGGATAGATGATATTTGGATAGATCTCCTCTCACTCTTACTTTTAATATTATCCACCCTGCTTGTCTCCATCCTATCTTTGCAAATACATATTGTCTATTTACATTTTTAATAAACCTATATCTGTATAAAAGGAAACAGCCTTGTGTATCAATCCGGTCTCATTTTCAGAGGATTTGGCCACTGTGGGTTATATGTGTGGGGGTCACTAGATAATAGGACTTTATACAGCAATTATTATTTCTTCTGATATTATTCTTTTGATATCAGATAAAAACGAAATCTCCAGTTTAAAGACCTAGGCCAATCGAAAGTACTTAAAACGATAACTGTAATGATAAATTAAAACAATTTGTCCATTGCAACATTTTGGCTTTGAGCATCCATTAATTTCATTAAACTATTTACACTACCCTTGCCCCACCCTCACCCAACACTCTCCCCACCCTCTCCTCTCCCTCTTCCCACCCTCACCCCATCCTCACTCTCTCCCTTGTTGTGGGGAAGAGAGTGCATGCATTTTCAATGAGGAATATTTTTTCCCCTGTGACCTAAAATACACTTTTATTCTTATCAATATAAATACTGCAATTGTTACTACTGATAATAATCTCCACCATACAGAATACCAGTCAAACTAGAAGCCCTTACTGAAAGATAATGCTTTTGTTGACAACACTGTGCATGAAAGGGAGCACAAACATATCAGTGTCTGGTGGCTTGGCTGTGTGCCATGCATCACACAGGGCATGCCACAGATGCTCAGACCAAGGGTCTCTGGTATTTGCACATTTGCTGGATGTGGAAGAGCAGAGGGAGAACTGGAAAAGCTCCACCTTGGTTTTCCCATTAACCTCAGCAGCAGCTACAGCCATAAATAGGTATTTAGTATTTTGTGTCTATGTGTGAAAACTCTGAAGAATAGAGAAATGGGTGAGATGGAAGGATGGGGTTGGAGGGGTGGGGTTTTGGGCCACTGTGAAGCATACGCACCCTGCAGCTGCTCGCACACTGTCTCTGGCACTAAGTCCACAGCCACTGCTTTGGATACAGAACAAAACAAGCTCATTATTCTAATTGTGTTGGCGGCAGAGAAAATAGCCACCTCTCTGAATCCATGCTCAGGAGGTTAATTCAATGAATTGTCTAAATACAGGTCAAATTAGGTTTGTGCAAATCAGCTCTGAATACTCCATTACAGCAGAAAGCCTTATTCTGGCACTCACAGGGATTTTTAATGCAAAATCAGGTACTATAACTGATCACACACACTTGTCCAGCCACCATCCTGACCAGCAAAATGGGATAAGAAGAGAAAAATCAACCTCTTAATTTAGTACACACTGTGGGAGAGCCAGGGGTTTAAGATGTAGGGCAGTTACAGGTCTGTTGTATAATTGGGGATGATGGGAATAGGTGTGAAGGGAGGTCAAAGACAACAATACCTTACACAGTTAATATTTTGATTTAATCACATTTGGGGTTCAGATTGTATTCAGTGGAGGGTTAGACTTTGGGCAGTTTTATAGTTTGATTTTCCCAGTTGTCCAATCACAGGACCAGAAACTGATCCTTGTGCACTCATTGCACACAGACATCTCCACTGGCCATGTACTGTAGGGAGCAAATGTGAGGTGGGTGCCTGTACGGGAATAGTATAATCTGAGGGAGCAGCCCCATGGTTTACACTCATCAGTCAGCCACCACAAGTATGACCGTTTCCCACTGTCAGTTACACACCTGCTGCTGATCTGTGTGTGCATTTAACAGAGAAGCTGTGAAACTGGGGTTGCTCATTGCTGCAATGTCTGCTGCCAGTGCTCAGTGTATATCACACAGTAGGACCCTGCTGGTAAATGGGATATGCAGTACTGGAGCAAGTCGCACGCATTTGTGGTGAGTTTCATGCACTGAGGCTCCACCTCATGCTCTCACGCTTTGTTGCTAAAATCTCACGCATTTCCCCAAAAATATTCTGTCACATTTAAAATTCACAACAACTTGGAATATATTTCAAGGTATTAACCTGCGCCTGTATTCATAATACATCTCAGAATTACTCCTAGTAATCACAATAAAAGTTAGTATAGGAGTAAAATTACTAGGAGTTACTAGGTAGGAGTTTCACATAATTTAACAGACAGCAATACTCAGCTTAATTGCAACTAATTATTTATATATATATAGTACTGTACATTGTTTGAGCACTTTTATGTATTTTTCTTTAATTTGTGTGATATTGGAAAGTGGGTTCACATTTAATTTACTTTTATATTACTTTGTTTGGTTGTTTTGTGTTTATTATTGAAGTATTCTATTATCATTCTGCACATGGGTTTGTTTTGATTCGCTCTGAGTTTCTCCTAACTGAGACAGATCACACCTCGGATTGGTCGCACTACAACCAGAGCCTGATTACCTGCATCTGCTCCCACTTCCATGTGAACATTTAAGCCGGGTGCTGAGCTAGAAAGCCAGAGACCTTCACACTATGAGGAGCACAGCAGCACTTTACAGGGGAGTGAGCAAGCGGACGTGGTGCACATTATACAGTTCGGGGAAAAGATGATGAGAGAACACCACATCATCCTTGGTGCAGCACAACACTGTTTTAGCCAAGTCAGCTAATGAAGAAGTCTAGCCTTGGCTTGGACCTGTGACAGGTGGATCCATGCAGCGGATTGGGATGGGAGCTCCTATGGTAGAGTCTTGACTGAGATCTGGGGACCTTGAGATAAGAGACATACTGCCACACTGGCAGTGATATTAAGAAACCCTGACGCAATCTGAAGGATTTTTATTGAAGATGTCACAAAGGGGAAACTCTTTTACAATAAGGTACCATAATTTCTCATTAATAGATGAATATCATAGGTTTTAAACTTCAATACATCATGAACATCATCTGAGTTCTGATGTTGAGCACATGAACCTGCACTTACCCTAACTTACCCTTACCCTGTTATACATGTGATTAACATAAGAAATTGGGTGTGGTGCATGATATATTCATGTTTATCCTGTGGTATTCATATATTAATTAATAAGGAATCATGGTACCTTATTGTAAAATGTGACCCACAAAGGTAACCAGGTGTGACACCAATCAGGCCTCTTAAGCACTGACAGCTCTCCACCTAGCTCCCCACTACACAGAACAGATATCAGGGTTGGCACACACGACAGCCAGGTTACAATCAACAAATCACTATGAAAGGTTCACCCCCCCACAGATCAATAAATCAATTTAAAATGGCAATTGCTCATACAAGGCCAATTGTCAAGATAATTTCTAAAATATGGATCCAAAGAAACAAACAAAAAGACACAAAACTAATTATCCCCAATCACTCTCCCACCAGCCCAGAATATTATCCAGGTTTCTCTTGATGCTTCTGCAACTCTCAGGCTGGTACACCCACCACTGCTTCCAAACCGGAACCACACCAAGTGATTCCCAACCTGTAGGCCGCTGCCCACTAGTTTGCTGTAGAAGTACTGCACTTGGGCCACGAAAATTATTATTATTATTATTTTTTTTATTTCTTAGCAGACGCCCTTATCCAGGGCGACTTACAAAATATAAGTGCAATACAAAGAGCAAAAATACAGTTCAGTACAAGGCATCAAACATTACAAATTCAAATGTACATAATACAAAGCAATTCAAAGCATAATACATTTTACAACTTCCAATTTACACAAGTAAATACAATGAGTGAGGTCATACATCCTGAAAAGTAAAAGATAAGTGCAGTCAGGATGTTAGGTCACAGTCAAGGGCTACGGGAAAGGAAGCAAAAATATTTGTAAAACAATGCTTTTAAAATACGAATAATTTTTTTGTTAAAAAATAAAAAATAAAAATAATAATAATAATATTCATAATAATAATTACTGCTGACTTGGGGCCATGGCAATTTTGAAAAAAATAAGTAAATATTTTGTAGGTTGGAGCTCCCCACACTTCAGGCGCTCTTCTATGCACCTGTACATAAATAAGGATGTCAAACTAATATGGAGATGTTTTGTTATTGATGAATTTGGGCTTCACAACAGTAGACTTGCATTCACCAAGAAACTCCTACATCAGCGGCAGAAACAGCTTATTTCCAATGAAGACGCATATTTCTATTTCATATTAAAGAGTTGGTGTACCGGTAGTGTAAACGTTAGGCGAAGTCGAAAAAGCAGTGTAAGCAACCATAATCAGGTAGCTCCGTCAAACACCAGTTATAAAACATTACTTAGTATATACAACACAGTTACCTGATGTTGCTGCATTTATGGCAGCATTCTGTGCATTCAGCCAACCGGAAGTACTGAACGGATCTTCATACTGAACTGAATCAAAATCGCCGGTTCTCTGAAAAGAACCATAATTCCCATCACTAACGGAATTGGAAAGGGGGCTGGTAACTTTTAATCAAATTGGTCTGCAACCTGAGTAGTGTGCTGCTGCTCTCCTACAGTCGGGTCTACACAGCCCTTGACAGGTTACCAGTTAAGGCAGTACAGATGAAGCAGGGAATTACAGTAACCCATTGAACAGTAAACCAATACTGGAGCACAATTGTTTGTATCCCGACAACCTGATTGATGAAACGACAAACCAAGATGAGAGCTCGTTTCTAACCCTGTCTAACCTCTTGCAACCCAAAACCAGTTAACAAATTTTGAATTTAGAAAATAATTAAATGAAAGGATCCAATTAGCCTAAGTAATCAGTAATTAAGAGCTCAGCTGTTGTGCAGACCTGCAGGTGCTGGAGAATACTCTGGGACCAAAGGGCTGAAGTCCCTGCTGAAGATAGTTAATATTCTTTTTACAGTCTTCTCTAAATTCACATTCACGTACACAGTCTGAGGGAGGGAAGGAAGGAGTAGAGATAACTGAAAGGGTAGCCTGGAGGAAATTAGGCTCTACTGACTCCCAGCCAGAGAAAGAGTGAGAGGGAGGGCCAGTATTACAAATATATTAATTTGTGCCTATGTTTGTTGCAGCCCCCACCCCCCCATTAAATTGATCTCATTGATTCTATTAACCCATCTTGGAACACAGAAGGTCAGCTGCCAGCTTGGTAGTTCGCTCTGTGTTTAATTATTTACTTGCTGATTTCGCTTGTCATAGATCAGTGGACAGTGGACAGCTGGGGCCTTGTCATACTCATGCAGTATCTTTTGATGTCTTGTGTTTCTGCAGGTGAATGTCATAGGCTCAGTTTACAGCTGTGTTAGACATGTCACTTAATTTGCTTTTGTGTTTGAATTTAAGTCGAGCTACTGTAGCCTGCACTCCAGCTTACTGAAGGGCTCCTTCCCTATAGACTCTGACTGGTGTTTTGTGAGACAGCGGATACTACAGCACTGTTTTGCACATATAGCACAATATGGAGTATAGAGTATGGGGGTTCAACCCTGGTCCTAGAGAGCCCATAGCCAACAGGTTTTAGAGGTCACCTTTGTATCTCCAATTTATAAACACCTGGAAGAATTTCATTTTGATCAATGAAGCAGGTGGTGTGGTAAATGCAGTCAAACTATTGGAGAAATTATCTGAATACCATGCAGGCGTGTGTGGGAAGACTTGCCTTGGTTGACTTGCTTAATTGATTAATCACTCCCATTTGCTCCCAGTATTTAGAAATTGGTGATTTAGGGTGACCTATACGCAGTGTTCGAATTGTGTCAGAGGTCTTGAGAGTTCTTGGAGCCCTGAAATGCGGGATTCTGACTCATTTTGAGTTGAACAACTTAGCTCAAAATCTCTGTGAATCAGGCAGATTTTGACTGAAACATATATTTGCTTCCCAAACACACATCACTATGGGACACATCCAGCCAAAAATCACAGACTTGTCTTGGACTTGATTCACAATGTCGATTAGTTTTGAGTTTTGGCTCCACCTTCTGGTAGCTTGTGTTAGTGCATCAATATTGCATTAAGCATTAGTGAAGTTCACTTCCTGTCAGAATCAGGAAGCAGTAGATTTCAAGGAACTATTTCCATGGAACATGTGTAGCTCCATTAATATCCTTCTCCATCCTTCTTCTTTTGGCTTTGTTAGACGCAATGTCTGTAAGTAATACTGTTTATAAGAATCCATTAATGTTATGGACATGTTATTTTTGAGATTGTGTTAAAATGTGTCATTACATGCTAGCTAAACAGTGATAATCAGTGATTACTGCTGCTGTACTATTGTAGATGTTTACCGTTTCTGTGTTGTTGCAGTTTTACACTTGATTTACTAAACTTCATAAATTATATTAACATGTTGTAGAGTTATTGGTTGAGTGTTTAGCCATTTTGGAAAGCTGTATATACTACTCTAAGCCCAGTGAGACCATTACAGTAAAAAGACAGCATCGCAGCAAGCTGAGAGGAAAGGAGAAACTCCACCTGGAGCTGCACAGCTAGTATACTGACTATTAGACAGTCATCATGCTATCTTAATTCTTCCTATACATCACACTTCATATTGTCATGGCTGAAAGCAACAAGGTAAAAAATGAAGATGTTCGCTCTGTAAGTTCCCGAGCATCAAGGTAATCATTGTCCATCAGCTCTAAGCGAAAAGCGAGAGCAAGGGCTGAAGCAGCTCAAGTCAGAGTTGCATACGCCACACGAGAGATACAGATAAAGGTTCAACTTCTTCTTACCCACGACACCTGAGAAAAAAGACAGACCAGAGAGATGCATGAAAACACCTATATCAGTCCACAAAATGCAGATGTCTTCATCCGAGAAATCTGGGTCAGGGGATAAGATGAAATCAGTGAGCCTGAGCAAACATTGTCCTATTCATAACAAGCCCCATCCACTGAAGAAGTGCAGAGGATTACGAGAGAAGAGTCTTGAAGCTCACAAACGGTTTCTCAAAGAGAACTTCATATGCTGCCAGTGCTGCTCCTCCACAGACCATCTCGCCAAGAACTGTTCGGTGGAAGTCAACTGCAAAGAGTGTGAGAGCAAATGCCATGTGTCTGCACTCCACCCGAGACCAGTTCCTTGGGAGTTCAAATTGTCTCCTCCTGCTTCAGAACATGGTGGGGAGACAAAGTGAGAGGTCAGGAGGTTACTTTAAGGTGCACAGAGGTGCATGGTGAAGGAGTAAGCTCGAGGGCATGCTCCAAAATATGTCTAGTCAATGTGTACACAGATGGACGCAGAGAAGAGTCCAAAAGAATGTACACCATATTGGATGAGCAGAGCAATCGTTCCCTTGCGAGGTCCGAGTTCTTTGATGTCGTCGACATCAAAGGAAGCTAATTTCTAAACATACTAAAGACGTGCGCTGGGCTGATGGAGACAGCCGGAAGAAGGGCCTGTGGTTCTGTCACCAAGTCCCTAATAATCGATCAGAGATACCTACCCTGGACGCGGCCCACCACCACAGTCATCTGAGGCACATCGCAGACGAGATGTCACCTCAGGACCTGGATGCTGACATACTTCTTTTATTGGGCAGAGATATCCTAAGAGTGGATAAGGTCTGGAAACAGATCAACGGTCCACACAATGCCCCATTCTCCCATAAGCTGGACCTGGGGTGGGTTGTCGTGGGCGATGTGCATCTTAGAAGAACCCACAGACCTTCACTGGTGGACACCTACAAGACCTCCATCTTGGAGGATGGTCGACCAAGCTACCTCCACCCATGCAACAGTCAGTTCCAAGTAAAAGAGAGGTTTAGTGCTCAACTTGCATACGGCTTATCAGCAACGCCAGTCGATCTTTGCCTGTACTGCTAACGATCACAAGCTTGCACCATCATTTGATGATGTGAGATTCCTTCAGATTATGGACAGATTATGGACAGTTGGGTTACACCCTTGCCCTTTCAGGTACCCAGGCAACAGTTGCCATCACAACAGGCAGTACGCCAAAAACCGGCTCACTTCACTCCGATTCACAATTGACAAGCGACCACAGATGAAAGCACATTTCTTGGAGTTCATGGAGAACATGCTCATCAACAAACATTCAGAGATCACTCCCATACTTCAGGAAGGCCAGGAATGCTGGTATCTCCCCTTATTTGAAGTGTACCATCTCCAATGATGTCCTGCTCACTGGTCCAGACCTTAATAACAGCCTCTTATTGGTCCTCTTGAGGTTCATGTGTGAATGTGTGGCCGTGACTGCTGATATCCAGCACGTGTTCTACTGCTTTGTGGTGAAAGAAGAGCACAGAGACTTCATATGCTTCCTGTGGTATCGGAACAACCATCTCAATAGTGACATTGTAGGTTATAGAATGTGAGTCCATGTCTTTGGCAATAGCCCATCCCCTGCTGTCCCATCTATGGGCAGCCAAGGAAGGACAAGATTCAGTGATGCAAGGAGTCTAATTGAACAAGAGTTCTATAGACATGGCCAAAAGTTTGGTACCCTTGCATTTTATTCAAATAATGCACCATTCACCCTGAAAAGTGTTGAAATTCAAAGATCTTTTGTCATCCATACATGCAAAAAAACTGTGAAAAGAACTGAATTCTTGCTTATTCTATAAAGAAATACTAAAATGGCCAGGACAATATTATTGATACCCTTTAAAAGGTATATGAAATAATTGTATTGTAGTGATACCTCAAGCAGACCATTCTCTTTTAATTAGTATCACAGGTGTCTTCAATCACACTATCGATCATTCAGCCAGTTTAAATGGAGAAAATTACTTTTTATGTCACTGTGTGTATCACACTGAACATGGAAGAGAAGGAAAACCAGAGAGTTGTCTGAGAAGGTTAGAAAGAAGGTAATTGCCAAGCATGGTCCAATATTATTAAGAAGTTTAAGGCCCATGGGACTGTAGCCAACATTCCTGGACGTGGCTGCAAGAGGAAAATTGACACAAGAATGAAGAGCAGGATTGTTCGAATGGTGGACAAAGAACAAAGGAAAACCTCAAAACAGATCCAAGTCGACGTTCAAGGTGTAACAGTTTCAAGTCACACCATCCATCGCACCCATCAAACCTGAGAGAACTGGAGTGTGCCAAACTACCAGTTGAGAAGTGTACAAATCTCATTCAGAGCTACAGACAGCAGTTGATTGCAGTTATTGTCTCTAAAAACTGTGCAACGAACTATTAGGTTAAGGGTCCCAATATTTTTGTCCATGCTATTTTCACTTGTTTTACTATTTAAATTAATATGTTATGTCATAAATCAACGTTTGTGTTCTATTGAATGTGAAATAAAGAATGGTGGATACCAAATACTTTTGTCAATTTGTACTTTAAAAAAGTGGAAGGGTACCAATAGTTTCGGCCACGTCTGTATGTTGATGATGTACTGAAATCTTTCCGCAAGGAGGCAGAGGCCATCAGTGTCCTTGGGAGAGCTGCACAAAATAATCTCCAACCAACCAGCAGTCATCAAGGCATTTCCCCCCAAAGACCAGGCAAAGATCTGAACCTCTTTTCTGATGACCCACCCATACAGCGCAGCTTTGGAGTGTCCTGGAGTATAGCCACATTCCAAGTCATAGACGCTGGGAAGCCTTTCACCCGCAGAGGAGTTCTGTCAACAGTGAACAGCTTGTATGACCCTCTTGGCATCCTTGCCCCTGTCACCTGTGGGATGAGGACTGGGATTCACCACTCCTAGAAGACATGGAGGCTGAGTGGACTAAGTGGAGGGACTCACTCCAGGATTTACAAGAGCTCCAAACACATGCCTACACCTTTTCCCCCACAGTTTTTGTCCCACTCCTCTTTGCAGATCCTCTCCAAGTCATTAAGGTTTCGAGGCTGACGTTTGGCAACTTGAACCTTCAGCTCCCTCCACAGATTTTCTCTGGGATTAAGGTCTGGAGACTGGCTAGGCCACTCCAGGACCTTAATGTGCTTCTTCTTCTTGAGCCACTCCTTTGTTGCCTTGGCTGTGTGTTTTGGGTCATTGTCATGCTGGAATACCCATCCACGACCCATTTTCAATGCCCTGGCTGAGGGAAGGAGGTTCTCACCCAAGATTTGACGGTACATGGCCCCGTCCATCTTCCCTTTGATGTGGTGCAGTTGTCCTGTCCCCTTAGCAGAAAAACACCCCCAAAGCATAATGTTTCCACCTCCATGTTTGACGGTGGGGATGGTGTTCTTGGGGTCATTCCTCCTCCTCCAAACACGGCGAGTTGAGTTGATGCCAAAGAGCTCGATTTTGGTCTCATCTGACCACAATACTTTCACCCAGTTCTCCTCTGAATCATTCAGATGTTCATTGGCAAACTTCAGACGGGCCTGTACATGTGCTTTCTTGAGCAGGGGGACCTTGTGGGCGCTGCAGGATTTCAGTCCTTCACGGCATAGTGTGTTACCAATTGTTTTCTTGGTGACTATGGTCCCAGCTGCCTTGAGATCATTAACAAGATCCTCCCGTGTAGTTCTGTGATTCCTCACCGTTCTCATGATCATTGAAACTCCACGAGGTGAGATCTTGCATGGAGCCCCAGACCGAGGGAGACTGACAGTTATTTTGTGTTTCTTCCATTTGCGAATAATCACATCAACTGTTGTCACCTTTTCACCCAACTGCTTGGCGATGGTCTTGTAGCCCATTCCAGCCTTGTGTAGGTCTACAATCTTGTCCCTGACATCCTTGGACAGCTCTTTGGTCTTGGCCATGGTGGAGAGTTTGGAATCTGATTGATTGATTGCTTCTGTGGACAGGTGTCTTTTATACAGGTAACGAGCTGAGATTAGGAGCACTCCCTTTAAGAGAGTGCTCCTAATCTCAGCTCGTTACCTGTATAAAAGACACCTGGGAGCCAGAAATCTTTCTGATTGATAGGGGATCAAATACTTATTTCCCTCATTAACATGCAAATCAATTTATAACTTTTTTGAAATGCGTTTTTCTGGATTTTTTTGTTGTTATTCTGTCTCTCACTGTTAAAATACACCTACCGTTAAAATTATAGACTAATCATTTCTTTGTCAGTGGGCAAACGTACAAAATCAGCAGGGGATCAAATACTTTTTTCCCTCACTGTAGTTCTCTATAATAAAGAGAAGCATGTCTGGAGCTGGAGGAGAAAGATGACTACGCTCAGGCATGGCAGAGAGGATGTAAATCTGTAGGAAGGGGGGATTTCTGAATATATTGGACAGAGTAGCCCAGCCACAGCTATGAAATTGTTAGGGTTGTACTTCCCATGAAACATCAGACTTCTGTTATTACTGGGGGTACATTTAAAATAAGTTTCCTGGTTTGGACCTAGCTTGAAAGTTTGGTGTTATTTAGTGTATTTTATTTAAGATTTATTTATGTAGTATTTTGTTTCTCACAGATAGTTCCACTTGGCATGCAGGGATTCAAGTTCAGATACAGGTGATACAAGTAATGGCACAATCTGTGCAATTTAAGTATCGACAGTATGCAACAAGGCAAGCAAACTGGATCACAGTGAGACACCAGGCAACCTGCCTCCTCGCAGTCATTGCTAATTGTAGTAATTGCAAAGTCTGAAGCCACATTAGCATAAGATGCTGGTGCTTCTGCTGGGGTTTTCAGACACGTTTTATTAGAAATTTACAGCACTTCCATCTTATTTTTTTAGATATTTAATTGTTTAATAATCCCCACTAATACTCTCTCCTCAGCACCACAAAGATTTTAGAAAGAATAAATAAATAAATAAATGTGAAGCAGAATAAATACAGAAATTCCTGTATCCTGTTTCTCCCCTTTTAAAAGTTCATATAATTAGACCTTGAACTGCTGATAGAGGGATCCAGGGGCTTTCGGGTTATATTTATCTGATACTTCGCTTAATGACTGTCATCTCTGGATAATAAATTCTCAGTTCCCTCCCTCTCTCTCTCTTGCTCTCTCTTCCCCCCTTTTCCTATTAATTACTGCAGTGATTTTCTTTCACCAGTTGTCATAACTCATGCAGCTCTAGAGCAGTACACTGACAGGCACAGCTCCCAGTGCAGGCCAGGCTTATGTGCCTGTTTATTTATTTATGTAATTGTGCATGAGCCTCACGTTTCACAGTGTGCTCTTGTTCTCAGTGTGCTGTCTGTGTATCCCCTTCCCTGAGCCTTTGACCCCACCTGGGCTGAACTCCTCTGACAGTCTGCCCCTCTCTGGATAGGATCGTTGGCCTTGTGTAGAACTGGAATAATCTGTGTTGTAAATTATAAGAGCTTAAACCTACCTGCCTTTAATTTATGATTATTCTGTTTTTTTACCCCCCCCCCCCCAATTAAAATCAATTCAAGTTTGCTTTATCAGCATGACAAACAGGAGTAATATTGTATTACCAAAGAAGGTTTTATACATAACATAACATACAATAAAACTGAATAACTGCAACATTTTTCCAGTCTTCAACTGTCCAATTTTGGTGAGCTTGTGCAAATTGTAGCCTCTTTTTCCTATTTGTAGTGGAGATGAGTGGTACCCGGTGGGGTCTTCTGCTGTTGTAGCCCATCCGCCTCAAGGTTGTACGTGTTGTGGCTTCACAAATGCTTTGCTGCATACCTCGGTTGTAACGAGTGGTTATTTCAGTCAAAGTTGCTCTCCTATCAGCTTGAATCAGTCGGCCCATTCTCCTCTGACCTCTAGCATCAACAAGGCATTTTCGCCCACAGGACTGCCGCATACTGGATGTTTTTCCCTTTTCACACCATTCTTTGTAAACCCTAGAAATGGTTGTGCGTGAAAATCCCAGTAACTGAGCAGATTGCTTAAATCACCTTTCTTTCCCATTCAGACATTCAGTTTGGAGTTCAGGAGATTGTCTTGACCAGGACCACACCCCTAAATGCATTGAAGCAACTGCCATGTGATTGGTTGGTTAGATAATTGCATTAATGAGAAATTGAACAGGTGTTCCTAATAATCCTTTAGGTGAGTGTATATATAAATAATACATATTATTTAAATAAATAAAAGTACAAATAAAATACATCAAAGTTATATACATATATAACATGCACCCATATGGCACAGCCAGGGGCGGGTCTGTCAATTTTGAGGCCCCAATCAAAGCTCAGTTTAGGGCCCCCTCCACCTCTACCTGTCATAACCATTTTAGCGTCACCTCACACACCAGTCTCTGCCACAATCCTATGTCATTATAAGGGTGGGCTAGAGTATCTTCAGTGCACTCAAACTAAAGTTAAAATGGGAGAGTGAAAGACATTTTCTACTACTTCACTTCACTCTCTTTCATTGACTGAAGCTGGCACAGTTACCGTGGCTCAAATGTGTCATGACGCTGAATGAAATGTACAGCTTGTAAAGAGATAGATGTGCAGATTGGGTGTTTAGGGCACTATGAAATCCACGTTGCGGAGAACACTGACAGAATTGTGGAATTAAGGGGGCTTTGTTCTGCTATCCTGAAAAAGTAGGAGTCTTCAGTTTTATTGTTCAACCAAACAGTAGAACTAGATACTATTCAAACAGAAAATAAAGGTAGTATTTATAAATATTAATAAACACAAACTGAATAAAATAAAGATTTAAAAGATAGATGTGTAAATTACATTGCAAATGGTTTAAATGTTATAAAGTTTTAAATCCCAGCCTTAAAAGGAGCATTTGAAATACACTTTTTAGAATCAAATTGATATTTTAAATAACTATATATAAATTAATCTGTTTCAAAGCTGTTATTGTTGTTTTAAAGTTTTACAAATGTTCAGTGATGTTGTGTGTGGAGGTTCTGTGCCAAAAAGACCAACAACTGTCTGGCTTTAACGATGATCGCATCGGAGCTGTAATGTACGCGATTCGTTTTATAAACTATTCTTAAATGGAGCATAAGGTATCCTGTAAATTTGCCACCCACTTTTCATCACAAGCTTTTAATTACAAACAATAAGGTCACCAACAAAAGATTGTCATGAACAAGTTTTCTTTTGGAAATATAATAAATAATACATAACAGATACAGTACATATTCAACTCAGTAGCTACATAAATAAAACCTGATCACTTACGGTCTCATTTGATTTAGATTGAATACTTCTTAATGTCCTACAACGATTCCAAAACAGCCTTTAATTAAATCCTACAATTACCCCTGGTGTTTTCAACTCTTTAATCTCACACCTTTTTATTGGTAACTCCGGCTACATGACTGTAACTAAGCAGGCTTCCTATAGAAACTATGGAACTACCAGGCATCACTCTGTCGGCTTGTTTACATGGGGTGCGTTCATGTCGTGGAGACTTTTATCATTCTTCAAGCAATCTGACTATTTAGTCAATGCTCAGACTTTCGTCTTCAGTGCTGGGCGCTGTTCCCAGTGGTCACTGTGGGACCCTCAGGTTGTGACAGGTTGCTACATATTTTTCAGCTAACGTGACTGTGTGTCCTTCTCCCAGGACTATATCTAGCTTCCCTCTCTGTGTCTCTGTCACTCTGTATATATATATATATATATATATATATATATATATATGCACACACACACATATACAGGCTAGTCCTGGGTTAGTGTACAGTGTTTTATATTGTGCAGGGAAGCGAGCATTTTGGTGGGCAATGCAAGTATGTGTGGGTGTGTGTATGTGGGTGAGTGTGTTGGAATGGGGCAGTGGTGTTAAAATAAAAAGCAGGTAATATATATATATATAGGCCAAATATGTGTGGTTAGGGAGTGTGTGTGGGGAGATCGTTGTGCCAGCAGGCTTTACAGGAGGCAGTATGGCACAGACTGTAGAAATGGGGAATTAAGTGATCTATCACCCAGTACAATCCTGGATCAACCACAGTGGTCTTTTTATCACATCAGTAGCTCTCTGCAGGCATCCATTTACTGTGATGCAATTTTATACTGAAACAACTCTCACGTGCAGATAAAAAGTTAATAGATGGCGATCAAACACAATAAAGGGTTTTGGAGAATTTATAATTTTCAGTGCCAGTTTTACTGCATGCACTGTGTGTTCTTTTATTCCCCAGTTTACAGCCTCTGTAATCTGCGACCTTGTGGAAGTCAAGGAACAGGATCCTCCCCTGTCAGTGAGCAGAGGAACAATCAGAGCTGGGAGAGTGCACGCTGTCTGTCTCCCTTCTGTGTCAATGTGTTTGTATGTCTAAACACATATACATTTAATGGACAGCAGCTCTGGAATAAACTGAGCTGCAGGTGACAGAGACACACACAGAGACACATACACACACAAACATTCATACAGTGTTCAAAATGAGTTAAGGTACCCCCCACAAAAGAGACATTTTTTAACTTGGGGGGTCCCATTATTTGAATGAAATCTGATTTTTGTTTTTAAAAATGAATGCCCTGACATACTCACAGTTTTGTCAAGCAGTGTACAGCAGGTGACTGACACCTGACATAGCGCAATTAAACTTGAATTGCGTGAAAGCCTTAATTAGACTAAATATACCAGTTGTTGCACTATATTAGCGTGGCGCATTCATCCAATAACAGCAAAACTAAATTATAATGGCTAAAGCAAATGGGTGGTGTGCTCATAAATTATACTGTATCTACTCACACTGCCCTTGTAAGAAATGCATTGCTTGCAAATGAAACAGAAAACCTTTAGTTTTTGTCTTCATAGTTTGCTTCTGAATCCAGTTTGAATTTAGACTAGCTAGACTTTAGTTTTCCCTATAGTGGTTTGTAACCCTCCAGTTTGTCAAGTCGCAATCTCTACCTCACCTGTCTACAGTCTTTCATGTGATTAAAAAACATGCACTGTATAGCATTACAAGCATTAACTGTAGTCATTGATTTGTTTTGACTGCAATGTACCCGTTTAGAACAAATAAGCGATTTGATGTTATTTATACCAATCATTTTAATGTTTTATGTTCATATTCCCATTGAAATATCCTACTCCATTTGTGCTAGTTTTATTTTACTAAGTCATTTGCCTTTCATTATTATAGCACAGTGTTTAAAGAACCATCTCTTGTTGTAGGTAGTTCAAAATGTCGGCACTTCTAGTGTTAACTGTATAATCACCAGTCATTAAAATGAAGACAATGTTAAATAAAAAATCTGCTAAATTAAATTGCGAAAATATTGATCATCAATCAAATCATTAGTTGATTAATAGACCCAATTAATCGATACAGTCCTAATAATTGATAGGCAAGATAATTATCTTCAGTAGTTCTTCTCCAGGGCCATAGAGTGCTGCCAGTATACAACATGTGCGTTTTTAAATGCAATAGAAATCTGCTATTCTTATTACAATGATTAGTATTTATTTCTTGGCAGACTTGGCCGCCCAGGAGCGAGGACCGCAATCTAACTGCACAATATATGGCACTGGCAATCAAGCAACTTGTGCGGCCTCCACACATTTTCATGACAAGCGGACCCCTGATCCAACGGAGCGGGGCCACTGACCCACTGAAAATCTACATAATACACAGTTGGCTAGTTTTCGGGGCTCAAATGTATTTGGACAAACTAACATAATCATTAATTAAATTGTGAGTTTCAACAACTGTGGTGGATGACAGAAGAATTCTTTCCCTAGTGAAGAAAACCCCAATCACAATAGCTGTCCAGATCAAGAACACCCTCCAGGATGTAGGCATATCTGTGTCAAAGTCAACAATCACGAGAAGACTTCACCAGAGTAAATACAGAGGATTTACCACAAGATGTAAACCATTGGTAAGCCCCCAAAACAGGAAGACCAGATTAGAGTCAAAAAACTTTTAAGAACCCTGTACAGTTCTGGAACAACATCCTATGGACAGACGAGACAAAGATCAACTTGTACAAGAATGATGGCAAAAGAAGAATATGGAGAAGTGAAGGAACTGCTCATGATCCGAAGCATACCACCTCATCTGTGAAGCATGTTATGGCATGGGCATGTATGGCTGTCAATGGAACTGGTTGCCTTGTATTTATTGATAATGTGACTGCTGACAAAAGCAGCAGGATAAATTCTGAAGTGTTTAGTGCTATATTATCTACTCAGATTCAGACAAATGCTTAAAAACTCATTGGATGGTGCTTCACAGTGCAGGTGGACAATGACCCGAAGCATACTGTGAAAGCAACCCAAGACTTTAAGGCGAAGAAGTGGAATGTTCTGCAATGGCCAAGTCAATCACCTGACCTGAATCCAATTGAGCATGCATTTCACTTGCTGAAGACAAAACTGAAGGCAAAAGCCCCAAGAACAAGCAGGAACTAAAGACAGCTGCAGTACAGGCCTAGCAGAGCATTACCAGGGAAGAAGGCAAAACAGAAGGCTGCAAAGGATTTGCAACCAAGTATTGAAACTCACAATTTAATTAATGATTATGTTAGTTTGTCAAAATACTTTTGAGACCCTAAAATTGGGGGGAACCACATATAAAAATTGGTGTAATTCCTACACCATTCACCCAATGTGGATGTAACTACCATCAAATTAACAATGAATGTCTACACTTAATCTTGATTGTTTCCTTTCAAATCCATTGTGGTGGTGTACAGAGCCAAAATAATGACATTTGTGTCACTGTCCAAATATTTATGGACCTAACTGTATATATATGTTATGGTTCACTTTCTTTATCTGCACTGTGGAATGTTCATGGTGATCCTCTTGGTCATCTTGGTTCTTATGATCCATCCCCCTGTCCTTCTTCCTTGGTCAGGCCTTACCCCTTTTTCCTGTAGGCTTTTTCCTGTAATCTAATTCAATATAACTGAAGATGCAGACTTTTCTGCCAGGCCCCTTCTGAATGGAATACAGCAGACTTGTCAGAACTTTGACTACACTCCTTCTGGGATGACTACACGCCCTCTATCAAATCAAAATTAGAATTTCGATTCAACATATCATGGGCCGGATTAAATCAAAGCTTTGACCCACCCACTAATCGAAAAACTACAGAACTGTACTCAGTTGTGGCTTCATTTTTAGTAAGATGCCACTTTCTTCTAATCATAAATGTAACCGCAATGATAGACAGGTTTGTAGTTTGCTATTAGCGGGTGCATCAAAAGTTTGATTTAATCCGGCCCCATATCTAGGTTGATGTTTCTGTGACAATCACTGAATTTGTTATTGATTTTTACGGCCTTAAATGCAATATTATTGACTTTATGTATTTCTATTAAATCAAAAGTAGAATTTTGATTCAAAACAAAGGTTTTAAAAGTATGCCAGACAATTGTAGAATAAATCATATCTAGTTTGATGTTACTGTGACAATCAGTGAATTAGTTATTCATTTTTAGGGCTTTAAATGGCTATTAAGCTTTTAAGTGCCCCCCCCCCCCCCCCCCCCGGGAAACGCCCCTGCCTATCACTGCTAAATCTTGTCAGCCTTCCAGTTCCTCTTCACCACAGTACTTTGTTATATGTGCAGAGGAAGCTGGCACGGTGCTCTTGAATTCACAATCTGCCATGCTATTTGCATATGATGGGGGAAACACCCTGCAGGACAGCATGGCCTTGGCTTCATAGTTTTTCTAGTTTCATTTATTAATTGATTTAATTGGGTAATTAATAAATACCATCCCATACAGCTCAATGTGAAACTTAGTCATTTAATTTAGAGTTATTTCTCCCACAGTGTGTCAGGCAGTGGAAACAGGATCAGCAGTGTCTGGGGTCTCCTTGAGATACAGCCAGGTGAAATTTCTAGCATCTGATTACTGATGACACTACTTTCACTTTAAGATTTTAATTGTTCTCTTGTGAGAAGGCACAGAAAATAGAAAAGTGCCCATAACAAAATATCTGCATTTGCAGCATGTGCATGTTTTAATTCTTTTTTGGTTGGAAACTTGTCACAATCACCCAGCTGAGTCAGTATGAGCTGGGCATCTGCGGAACCACAGGCAGGAACCAACTGCTGCTGCTTAGACTGGACTGAACTGCTGGGCAGCTGGGCAGCCTGGATAGGAAGAGGAGAGGAAGAGGAGGAGAGGGAGGCAATGAAGTAGGAGAGGAGCGGAAGAAAGAGAGAGAGGAGAAGGGGAGAGGGAGGAGGGAGAGAGGAGAAGGAGGGAGGGAGAAAGTGGAGAGGAGAAGGGGAGAGGGAAGGGGTGGAGAGGAGAAGAGGAGAGGGAGGCGGTGGAGAGGAGAGGGGGAGAGGGGTGGAAGAAGGAGAGGAGAGGGGGAGAGGGGTGGAAGAAGGAGAGGAGAAGGGGAGAGGGAGTTGGGAAGAAAAGAGAAGGGGAGAGGTAGCAGGGAGAGAGGAGAAGGAGGGAGGGAGAAAGTGGAGAGGAGAGGGAGAGGGGAGAAGGGGAGAGGAGGGAGGGAGGAGAAGGGGAGGGGGAGGAGGGAGAGAGGAGAAGGAGGAGAAGGGGAGAGGGAGGAGGGAGAGAGGAGGAGGGAGGGAGAAGGGGAGATGGAGGGGGCAGAGAGGAGAAGGGGAGGGGGAGATGAAGAGAGGGGGGAGGGGAATGAGAGTGGAGGAGTGGGAGGAGAGGAGAAGGAGAGAGGGAGGGGAGAGAGGAAGGAAGAAGAATGGAGGGGGAGTGGGGAGAAATAGGGGGGAGAGAGGAGAAAGAGAGGGGAAGGGGAGCGACCATTCTGACGAGAAAGATGAGTCACCAAAATTTTCATTCACATGGTGACTACAGAAAGCCATTGTCAGATGACTTCAGCCCTCCTAATACACCCACTCACAACTGACACATAAGCATGCATAACCAATCATGCAGTCTTGAACCCAGTGCATTCGCGCACACAGAAAACATGACGTAACTCTCAGAGCACCACTGTACCAGCCTGTCATACACTGACCCAAGTCAGTACAAGACTACTTCTGGGTGCCCATGGGAAGGAGAGAGGCGGAGAGGGCAGGAGATTATGTGAAAACTAGCCTGGGTTAGCCAGAGCAATACAACTCCACCTCCACTGTAAGAGGTAAAGCTGTCAGTGACCCTGCAATGTTGACTACAAATTATTGTAGCAGATCGTTTTGCTTTAGTTTATGATTTACAATGCACAGATGAGAGAGGGGGGGGGGTGGAGGAGACAGTGAAAGAAGAGGGGAGATTGCAGGGGGGTGGTAGTGTGAGAGAGTTATGATGATATTGTATTATAATCTGGTATACAGTACCGTTTCTACGGAGGTGCTATGCGATGTGGTCATGGCAGAAAGTCCGCGCCCTGGTGTGACCGCGGCGTGCCGAGCTGCTCCTCCGGCTTCTGCGTGAGCCGGCGCTGGAATTCCCCGAGCCCCCCCTCCTGGCCGCTGCAGTCACTTCCTTCTGAGCGCCTAAGACTAAACAAACCGATAGACACAGCGACACAGAGAGATAGGGGGAAAGAAGATCCCACACTGATTCGTGATTCAGGTAATAGTTTCTTATTTTTTCTGATATATAGATGTTTAATGACAGACTACATTATTATTATTATTATTATTATTATTATTATTATTATTATTATTATTATTATTATTATTATGTTGTTTCATTTCCACTGGTATTTGTGTTTGAGTACTTTTAATGTACCGAATATAACATCGTATTTTGTATTGTTTTAACATTAAAACAAAGTCACCTGTTTCACTCTCTAGCCCAGTTTTGCGGTAGAATTGTTTTTCTATAGTCGAGGCCGTAGGGATCTCAGAAAAGGGAGGTATATTTCCAGTGACGGTAACTGAGCAGACTCGCTCTTGAAATTTCCCTGTGTGGGGGAATGCAGTGCAACCAGCCCAGTAGTACAATACAGTAGTAAAGCCGTGCTCAGTATAGTACAGTACAGTATGCCTATGAGTGCAGTACAGTCGAGTACACTACCGTGCATTTGAATACAATACAGTTCTGCGCACTAGTGCAGTCAAGTGCAGGAAATTGAAGTATACAGTTATACAGTTCACTGTATAGTGCATTACAGTAGTACTGTAGATTGTATGCTGTACAGTACAGTAGGCTACAGTATAGTGCTGTGCAATACGGCATCGCTGACCTTCAGACTGAGGGGAAAGATTTCCAGTCTTATAGTCAGGTGAACTCCATTTACGACAGACTTCCTCTTTCAGCCACCTTTCATCGTGGTTACAGTTTTTGTTTTATTTTAAAACTTCCTCTTCTTGTTCTACTGGTGGAAAAACTAGTGTCGCTACGTAGGCTGCACAGCCATTAAAACAGGCTTACGGAAATAATAATAATAATAATAATAAATAAATAAGGTGTCGTTTTGCAGAAGAACTTTACAGTAATTAACGTGTTGCTCTGCGTGTGGGTGTGTCTTGTCAGCCGTGATTTGATATTTCCACTCGTGGCGATGGACGGCACGCTGTGTGCTGCGCAGGCTGCTCCGCCGGCTGGGTCGGAACCGGGCTCTCCCACACGGGCCGAGGCGGCTCGGCTGCACACTGAGGACCAGCCCGGCTCGCACCGCAGCAGTCTGACTGGCGACAGGTGAGTGGGTCGGTGCAGGGTCTGATAAATAACCCAGTCAGTCAGTCGGTCATGTCCTGAGATGGTTTATTATTGTTGTTGTTTTTATTATACCGTTATTTGGTTAAGCATGGGGACAGGGTATAATTTCATCCTTTCTCATATTATAGGACAATAAATTCCCCAGGCGGAGCTGATTGAGAACTAGGTCACAGCGCCCAGCCTCTGTGGCACTGGCTTTAATTAAAAAATAAAAAATAAAAAAGTCACACTCAGCCATGTGAAGCTGCTGGGTGGAGGCACTGGCTGCAAACGAGTGTGTGCTTGGTTGTAGTAATGCTCTCAACTAGCTCTTAAATTCTGTCTATCTCTGTTTATTTATTTGTTTATTCATTACGGGGAGGCTTTTTTTAAACACTCAGAAATGATTACTTGCGATGCATTGCAACGTCATGTATTGCTATAGAAGCGTGGCTAGTATTATGAGTACTATCGCTGGCTACCCAGGCTGTGGTAAACAACGCCCCCTATGGTGTGTGCTGGACATTATCAGTAAGGCCCAGGGCAGTCACCAAGCAGGGGAAATTCTGTTTGATGATGCAGTTCTGTGCTGGGGTCTTCCTTATTGGAAACTGTGGGAGGAGGATTGCTTGAGTCTGAAATTGGTTTCACACTGAAATGGTTGGACCTGGCTTTTCATTAACTTCTCCAGTCTCATGACCTTGCCCTATGCTGCTTTCTCTCTTTCTCTCTATCTCTCTCCCTCTCTCTCTCTCTCTCTCTCTCTCTCTCTCGCCTGACTTGTGTCTGTTGTCACATTTTACTACAAAGCTTAGGCACTTAGGCAAAAATAAGTGCATTAATTAATTCATTAACAATAATAATGATAATAATAATTCAAAAGAACAAATAACCAAGCAAGGACACTTTGTAAGAAGCAGGAGTGCTGGTGTGTGGACAGACGTTAAGGGGCAGGGGGCAGGGGGCAGGGGGCAGCTGTACTGCTCAGTACTGTTTCATTGTTGGTGAAATTCGGGGAGTGTGTCTGATCTTAGTGTCCTTAGTGTAACTCCTATAGCCTGATTATTCCGTTTCGCCACCAGAGCCACACTTTGCTCAGATCCTGTTCTAGGACCTTGATCAGCTCCCAACCAGTCTATCATTCTATCATCATCCCTAATTCCCGTTTACCCTTTCCACCTGTCTCCTGTTTCCTCCACTCATCAACCCTTGTGTATATACTACTTTGTTCCACTGACAAGATGTGAAGTACTGGTTTGCCTTACTGAGCAGTCTTTTCTAGTGTACCCTGTTTACCTGTGTTTTGACCCAAGCTTTCTCTTCATCCTACGTCTCTGGATCTTCCTTGTTTGCCCGATCGATCGACCTTCCATGACCCCAACTACGCCCTTTGTCTAGCCCTCTTTGTTCTGCTCGCCAGACTCGTGTTGGCAGTCTGTATCCTCTAAACCGCAAGTGGTTCCTACTCCCATCTGTCATCCCCAATACCTGTCCTGAGACTTAGCAGTGACCAGTGAAGCCTGAACGTTGCCAGAACTCTGCTCAAAATATTAAACAGTCAGCCCAGAATTTACACAGCTGAAATACTGGATGCGCGGCAGGAATGACTTGTTTACGATTCAAGAAAATGAAACTGATACCAACAGATTTAATTTTTATTGCCCCAATGCAATTATTCAATAGAAAGGAAAAATTATTTTCCTGAAGCTGTGGATTTTCTGGTGCAGGGGAGTGGAGGGTGTGATCAGTGAGGGCAGGGCTGCAGATGTGAACCAGGACAGATAATCTGATAATCTTCTTATCTCAAGTCTCTAAGAGCACATTGTCGGCTGCAGCAAACTTTCAATCTTCTTTTTTCGTTTCCCTTCTTCTGAGTCCCTCTCTTTATATTGACAGAATTTCAAAGTCATCTCCAGCAGGCTGCCATTACTGTTTCTGACTGACAGAAGTCAAGGGGAAGAAAGAAAGAAAATAAGCAGCTCTGAAATCAATAAGCCAGCTGTTTAATGTAGTTTTTCACAAGAGCTGTTTCCACCATTTTCGTAACACTTACAGGAACTGCTCATCTTTGTGCTTTTCTAAACTGTGATGTGGAGGACAGTTTTTGTGTAAGCTGTGAATTATCCACTTTTACGGTCTGTGCTTTTTCATTTCTTGGTCCCCATGCACTGTATTGACTTATTATGAAAGTATATATGAGTATTTGTGATAGTGTGTGTGTTTGTGTATAGGATTCTTACATATTGTGCAATTACATGTTTTTATATGGATGAATCAATGCAGTAGCAAACAGGGAGTTTTCACTGTGTGTTCAGCTCTCTAGGGTTGTCCAATGCTGGGCAGTCCCATTGGGTCATGTTCCATGCTGGAGCTCAGTGCACACAGAGACAACAGCTCCTCCCAGTGAATCAGCCAGTCTGCATCTGGGAGCAGAGTGTCTGCCCTGGGTTATGTATTGAGGGTGTACAGAGAAACTACACTGCAGAATCCGCCCTGGCACAGCAAACTCCCTCGGCTTCTGATTTCAACAGTTTTCTTCTGGGGGGGTGGTTGGACTGGTAATTTTTTAGAAGGCAGGGCTCTGTGTTTGTTCTGTGTCTGAGAGGGACCTTGACAATGTGTGTGTGTGCACAGGGGTGTGGAAATGGGCATGTCCCGAGGAGAGAGGCTGCTGTCGGAGGAGGAGCAGGTGACACTGATCACTGAGAGCATGTCAGTGACCTCAGCCGACGAGGAGAAGCTGCTGCTGCTGAACAAGAACACAGACCTCAGGAGGCTGAACAAGGAGGTAAAGGTCATGGGTGCACCATCACTGACCTCTCACCAGGGCTGCCAGGCTCTGTGCGGGGGAGGGAGACTGGGGGAGTCAAGAGCACATGGAAGATAGGGGGTTGGTGTGGGAGGGTTCTGAAGGCTGGTTTCAAGTGAAAGCATTTCTAGCAGTCTAGTTCTACAAAATGAAACACAATCTGCCTCTGTGCTATGTCATTCTCTCTCACTTTCACTTTCACTCCTCTGTCCCTCCTCTCTCTTCATCCTCGCATCCTCATTCTCCTGTCTGTTTGTCAATTCTTTACTCTATCTCTCCTCACCTCACTTCTAACTCCTCTGGTCTCTCCTCCCGTCTCTCCATCCCTCCTTCCTTTCTACATCACTCTATCCCAGCTGATGAAGCTGAATGAAGAATGGGACCACATTTACCGAAGCACCACCCTGGGACTGCAGCAGCGGGTGGGCGTCCTGGAGCAGGAGAGCAGCACCCTCAGGCAGCAAAACAACCGTCTGCTCCTCAAGCTAGAACATGAGCAGGTACACCCGGCATGGGGAGAGGGGGAAGAGGAAGAGGGGCTAGGGGGTAGAGAGGGAAGGGGAGGGAGAGGGTGAGGGGGCAGATGGAGAGAGAGAGAGAGACAGATAGCAGGGGGAAAGTGGAAAAGAGCTAGTGAGTCAAATGTCTATCTGTGTCCCTTTCTGTCTTTCTGTCCCCATCTCTCTCCTCTCATCTCTCTCTCCCCCTCTCCATGTAGAGTAAACGAGAGTACTATGAACAGACTCTGCTGCAGGAGCTTCGAAAAAACCAGCACCTTCAGGAGTACATCCGCCTCCTGGAGAACAGACTACACCGCCAGGACTGGCCAGCAAGCTCACCGGTGAGCCTCTCGCACTTCCACACATTCAGATATACATGCACACACACTCATGAGATTCTGTGTTTGTCTGTGTCGCTGCTCATTCTCACTTCCTCTGTTGCAGAATGGTGTGGAGAGGTGTGGTCCTCCTGAGGTGTCTGGTGTGTGTGAGCCCCCCCGGGGGCCATACGGGAGTGCCAGCTACTCTCCTCCTCCCCTGGAGTCTCCCCCCAGCACTGACACACAGGGCAGAGAGAAGAGGGGCAGGAGCTCCCCCTGCAGGACACCTGAGGAACAGGCAGACACGGTGAAAATGGTGCAGGATCTCAAAGAACAGCTGGAGGCACTCAGGTGTCAGGTGAACAGAGCAGTGTTTGTCTGAGTTAGTGAGCATGTGAGTGAGTGAGAGTGCAAGTCAGTGTGTGTTTGTGTGAGTGTGAATGTCTGTTAGTGAGTGTGTGCTTGTCTATGTGAGTATGTCTTTGTTTGTATTGTATGCAACATGGGCTGATAATTCACATCTTTCTGCATATTTAATGTGCATCTTGGAGATGTTAGACTCACACTGGGGCTTTGAATAAGAAATCTATTTGGCACAGTTGTTATATGAAGCATTCGAGCTGCATTAATGTAACACAATGTGCCCATTGCGTTTCTGTGATCAGGGTATGTGCTGATGGCCTTGATGTATCACCAGTGTATGTATGTGCATAACAGTGCTGTGAGTTTCTGCACAGTGTACAATAAAAAGGACTATATTTATTAGGACTGTCATGGGGGAAAATAACTCCATTCTAAGTGATTTTTATTCACTAAATCACACAATGGACCAGAGCCAATGCCACACCTATCTTCATGTTGTAGTTTCAAAGAGTTTGAGCACAGCCCCAGAGCACCACACTGTGGGCAAGCTTTGTCACTTCACCAGGGTCTGCAAAGCGAGGTGAAAGATGTTTGACACTAACACTGACATAGTTGCAGGATATTCAGTGAGTACAGGAGGGAAGTACCTGGAACAAGTTAGTATGCTATAGTTTAGTTATAATCAGGGAGTGTGACTGTCTGTCTGTGTATGTGTCTGTGTGAGAGTGTCTGGGTGTGTGTGTTCGTTTCTTGATTTTTACTGAACAAGCTTTGCAACTGTCATTATGATTATTCTTTATGTCACTTATAGATATCACTTAAAAAAGTGGTTCTTAAACCTGTCTGGATTCCGTTCTTCGTACGTGGATAAGTTTCAGGATAACTTGGCACAAACACAGGATTTTCCTTTCTCCAAAGTGAGTTTAAAGTTCAGCCAGCACCATGTCCAGCATCTTAAACCTGCTCCCTGGCAGGTTAACTTGAAGTTAGCCGGCAAAGAGTCTGAATATATTTAATCCTGTCCAATTACATGACAGCGGACACACCCACAACGATGACACACGTTCCTAGCAGATCCAGTAGGGGTGGGAGCGATCTAAATAAGGCAAGCTTTTCAGCGAGAATTAATTAATAGAGAATTCTTTAAATCATACAGATGATAATTTTTTTATGCGATACAGGTTCGGTCGGCAAGGAATTATTTATTTAGAACCGAACATAAGTAACAGAAATAACATACATAACATTCCTCAAGCACAGATACTTAAAAATAAAGCCCTAATTGCATTGATTTAAATCTGTGTTTTTGGTGCCTGGTGAATTGAAACCGATGAGTGCATTTCTGATGGATAGAACAATACAATGCATTGAAATCCCCTTTATTATAGCAAATTGCTTGATCTATGTATCTTCATAGATAGAACAAAATTAACAGTAGTCTTTATAAGAATTTAATCTACTTACAATTTACGGAGAAGATGCCTATTTACGTTTTCAAGAAAATGCGTTTCACGATATCAGTGATAGCAGAAATTCCAAAAATAATCAAAAACTATTGATTACGTTACTGACTTGGAGATAATAGATAATATCTCCAGATAATGAATTCATGCCTTTGTTTTGGAGCTAATTTTAAATCACTTGTATTGTAATATGTAATGCCACAGGACCACAGTCACTGCTGTCAGAGTCAGTGCTGCTAGAGGATAGGATGCCATGAGAGACAGATGTGGGTTCAAAAGCATTGGCAAACTGTTGTAAGATTGTGCAATGGTTCAGAAACTGACTTGCCTGGGGTTTGGATGCTGTTGTTATGATTATTGTTTTTCTTTGTGATTTTGCTATGTTTTAGATTTCATATTTACAGTACATGATACATGCCTGATTTTGTGCACTGTGTGGTGTGTCTGACTCTGTGCTGTGTGTGCTTGACTCTTTTCAGACACGGATCTATGAAGCAGATTACAAGACGGAGCACAAGGACCGGGAGCGAATGCAGCAAGAGAACAGCAAACTGCGCAGGAAGGAGGGGGAGATGCGCCAGCAGATGGTGTTGCTGCAGGAGCAGGTCAGTCCCTGGAACCTGATGGGGGAGCTCTGACGTTAGGGGGGAATGGAAAAGCAAAACATGATGAGGTATTTTTCATAGACAACGTCTGTCTCTCTCTCCCTCTCTCTGTGCAGCTGAAGGTGTATGAAGATGACTTTCGCAAGGAGCGCTCGGACAAGCAGGTACTGCAGCGCCTCCTGCTGAAGAAGTCGCCACCCAGCGACCCGGTGCTGGTCCACCGCTGCAACAATGAGCACGGGCGCCCAGCCACAGAGAGGGAGAGAGAGAGGGAAAGAGAGCAAGAGAAAGAGAGGGAGAAAGCTGGCTCCACCCGACGCAGCTCCTGTCCCAAGCACTGTGAGCGGCACGGGCAAAAAGCTAGCACATGCCTCCGCACCCAGCGCCCAGTGTGCAACACGGATGTGCAGGCCTCCGCACTCTCTGTAGACTACCACTAGCCTGCTGACCCTCCACCTGCCTATCAGGCAGCCCTGAGACACAGACACAGGGCTGCAGACACACCAGATCATTGTGTTCTTTGTATTTCTGTTATTCGATTTTCTTTTGTATTTATTTATATTCTTAAAAGCTCCTGCTGCTATAACCAGTATGTGCGAGATCATCACAGTGATCCCTTTCTGAGCGTTCCACCTCCCCTCCTGTATTAGGGCCCAGGCCTGTTAGCGTAGTGGGTTTGTGGCTCTGCTGGCGAAGCTGTGTGACACACATCCACACACTACACTGTCACACCTGCTCCCCACAGAGCACCCCTGCACAACTAGGCACTTCAAACCTATCCTTGTTATGGGTTGATTTAATTATTTTTGTGTCTGGGGGGGCAGGTGTTTGGTGAGGATGTCCAGAGTGGGCAGAGTAGGGTGAGTCAGGGAGTGCTCATGGATCAGGGGACAGTGACACTCTCATTGTAAGTGCATCAGTTACTCTCTCACTTCTGCATTTTGCCTGTGACGCTGTCTGAGCGTGTGTTGGTATTTCATAGTGAAACTGATAGTACCCCAGATGGAATTTCCTGTGTCACACAGGCTGAAGTGCCATTGAGAGCATCAGAAGGAGAGACTCTCTCTCTCTCTTTCTCTCTCTACTTTCTTTCTGTTTATATCCCACTCTCTTCCTGTCAGAACTTAGAAGAGACAGAACCCAGACATGTGAATGTGCATCTGACATGCTGTACATACTGTACTGTCCCTTTGCACTCCACACTGTGCTCTGCTACCCAGTGCTACTTGTTTTCCTTTTTTTTTTTTTTACTTCTATTACAAATTGGCTGAGATCAGCTGTGCACTAAATACTGAAACGCTTTATTACTGATATAAATGTATGTATTTTTTTAACCTGTCCTCCTAGGTCCCAGAGGCCTTTTTTTTTTTTTTTTACATTAATCTAATTTAATTAAGCTATTGTCAGTAACAGAGTTTGTGGGGTTTTTTTTAAATCAGATTGTATTTTCCCAACTACTTTTTTTACATTGTTTGGGATTGTTTATATAACAGAGCCTGTTTCTCACTGTGCAGTGATCCTAAATGAATGGATGTGCCTGACCACACATGCTCTGCTGCAACAGGTTGTTGTGGGGAAATCATTTAACAATGTAATGAGTTAACAAATTAGTTGATATAATAAATTATATTTTACCTTAATCTTGTAATATGCTTGTGTGCTTCCAACAGATGCCTTTTCTGTTTTGTCATCATCTTGTGTGTTGTTTTAAAAAGCTAATGAGCTTGATTACACAGCACTCAACTCCCCAGCCTCACTCTTAAAGAGATACCATGGTAAATACAGTGAGGGAAAAAAGTATTTGATCCCCTGCTGATTTTGTACGTTTGCCCACTGACAAATAAATGTTCAGTCTATAATTTTAGTGGTAGGTGTATTTTAACAGTGAGAGACAGAATAACAACAAAAACATCCAGAAAAATGCATTTCAAAAAAGTTGTAAATTGATTTGCATGTTAATGAGGGAAATAAGTATTTGATCCCCTATCAATCAGCAAGATTTCTGGCTCCCAGGTGTCTTTTATACAGGTAAAGAGCTGAGATTAATCTCAGCTCGTTACCTGTATTAAAGACACCTGTCCACAGAAGCACTCAATCAATCAGATTCCAAACTCTCCACCATGGCCAAGACCAAAGAGCTGTCCAAGGGTGTCAGGGACAAGATTGTAGACCTACACAAGGCTGGAATGGGCTACAAGACCATCGCCAAGCAGCTTGGTGAGAAGGTGACAACAGTCGGTGCGATTATTTGCAAATGGAAGATACAAAAAAAAAATGTCAGTCTCCCTCGGTCTGGGGCTCCATGCAAGATCTCACCTCGTGGAGTTTCAATGATCATGAGAACAGTGAGGAATCAGCCCAGAACTACACGGGAGGATCTTGTTAATGATCTCAAGGCAGCTGGGACCATAGTCACCAAGAAAACAATTGGTAACACTCCGCCCGCAAGGTCCCCCTGCTTAAGAAAGCACATGTACAGGCCCGTCTGAAGTTTGCCAATGAGCATCTGAATGATTCAGAGGAGAACTGGGTGAAAGTGTTGTGGTCAGATGAGACCAAAATCAAGCTCTTTGGCATCAACTCAACTCGCCGTGTTTGGAGGAGGAGGAATAACCCCAAGAACACCATCCCCACCGTCAAACATGGAGGTGGAAACATTATGCTTTGGGGGTGTTTTTCTGCTAAGGGGACAGGACAACTGCACCGCATCAAAGGGACGATGGACGGGGCCATGTACCGTCAAATCTTGGGTGAGAACCTCCTTCCCTCAGCTAGGGCATTGAAAATGGGTCGTGGATGGTATTCCAGCATGACAATGACCCAAAACACACAGCCAAGGCAACAAAGGAGTGGCTCAAGAAGAAGCACATTAAGGTCCTGAGTGGCCTAGCCAGTCTCCAGACCTTAATCCCATAGAAAATCTGTGGAGGGAGCTGAAGGTTCGAGTTGCCAAATGTCAGCCTTGAAACCTTAATGACTTGGAGAGGATCTGCAAAGAGGAGTGGGACAAAATACCTCCTGAGATGTGTGCAAACCTGGTGGCCAACTACAAGAAATGTCTGACCTCTGTGATTGCTAACAAGGGTTTTGCCACCAAGTACCAAGTCGAAGAGGTCAAATACTTATTTCCCTCATTAACATGCAAATCAATTTATAACTTTTTTGAAATGTGTTTTTTTGGATTTTTTTGTTGTTATTCTGTCTCTCACTGTTAAAATACACCTACCATTAAAATTATAGACTGATCATTTCTTTGTCAGTGGGCAAACGTACAAAATCAGCAGGGGATCAAATACTTTTTCCCCTCACTGTAGGTGTATAATATATGGTTGTATCCAGGTATGTAACAACATTTTTTTTTTTTTTTTCTTGGCAGACATCCTTAACCAGGGTGACTTACAACATAAGTGCAATACAAAGTGCAAGAATACAGTTAAGTAAAAGGCATCAGACATTACAAATTCAAACATTATACAAAGCAATTCAAATTATAATACATTTTACAACTTCCAATTTATACAGGTAAGTACAGTAAGTGCGGTCATACATCCTGGAAAGTAAAAGCTAAGTGCTGTCAAGATGTTAGGTCACAGTCAAGGGCTACGGGAAAGGGAGCAGGGGGAAAATCAATAATACAAGCATTAGTAATGCAAGAAGGATGGTAAAATGTTGTGAAGTGCTATCTTACAGGGGATTAAAATACCTAATATTACAAGACTGCATTACTAAGGTCCTAATAACCTTACAGTGAAGAAAAGAGAGACTTGCTGTTTTGTACAGATTCTCGATCTGAGAGATGCATCTCTTACTGTGATTATTTTTTTATTATTATTTTTATTTCTTGGCAGATGCCCTTATCCAGGGCGACTTACAACATGATGTACTGCTCTGTAGGGTTGCCACCTGACCCTGTCTCAAAAGTGCACTGTATCTGATGCTGGGGACTGTGGGGGTGAATTGTCCTCCACATCAGCACTTTCACACAAAATATCTGACCCAGTAACATCGCTTTCTCTGTCATCTGCCATTGAACGCCAGTTGTTTAAATCAGTGAACTACCTGGTGTGACATCACGCACTAGCTCTTCTGGGTACGGGTACAAGTTGTTGTTTTTTAACAGTCTAACAAAAAAATAGCTTTTTTTCCCATCTTATAAGCAACGGATGTGAATGAAACTTTCAGGACATATTTAGAAAGTATAGGTACAACTTTTAACGTAAAAAAAAATGATGATACCCCACTTTCAACTATAGGTATTGTCGGAGGTGTGTGTGTGTGTGAATGTGAGAGACCATGTGTGTGTTTGTATCCAGACACTGTGGCGTGGTCAGATCACAGGCAGGTATCTGATTATAAACACGCACACCCCCTGTTTCTGCAGCCTGCTGTGGTCATTAATCACACAGCTCCTCTAATAAAAATAATGAATTATCAGGTCCCCAGGGTCCTGCGCTAAAGACTGTTCTCTGTAAATACAGGACTGTTCCCGAGACACTGAAGTAATTTTTGAGGTGGGGAGTGTGCAGGTTTTCTGTTTTGTTTGTGTGCATGTGTATTATTATTGTTTAGTACCGGTATAACTAATTGGTAGTAGGAAGAGGCCGGTATCCTGATGGACATCCTGGCACTGTGTGTGCTTTAGCTCTTGGTCTCACAAGCTCTGACTTGATTTTTTTTTTTTTTTTTTTTTTTTAAGTCTTAATCCCAATGTCCAATGAGCCAAAACAGGCATTTTATTTTCTGTTGCTCTTTCCCGCTGTTAACCAGCATTAAGCGAGCTGCTTCCTCTAAAGGGAATAAAGAAATTAATGATACAGAGCTACAGTAGGTAAGACCAGCTGCAGTGTGCCACTTTCAGCCATAATCACCCTGCCCTGAGGAAAAGCCTTACTCCGTCAAGAAAGATGGATCTTAAGTACAAGTTAGTAATTTGTGACTCTCATGTCTGAGTTTGGAACAAAGTAGACCATCTTCCCTGCCAGGAGTTTAGAGGAGAATGATGAGTCTCAGTTTCCTCTGTTCTGCAGTGAGTGCCACTAGATGGCAGTGCAGAATCACTGATAGGTAATGTGTTACTGACAAACACAGACACTCAAACACTGCTGAGATAAATACACTCATGTGTACACACACTCCCGACACAAAAACAAAACACACGCTCACACACTTTCCAACACACACACAGACACACACATGCTCACACTGTCCAACACATAAACATCACATCCACAAACTCCCAAAACAAACACACACAGCTACACAGGCTTGAAAATAATGAACAAATCTGAGGGGGTTTTGTGATGGGAGGGGAAAGCAAATCCATGGTGCCAGAGCAACAGGAAAAGAGAGATGATTCTGCAGAACACCACCTCTTCTTCTGACATGCAATGCACAATTGTATTAGGAGATGTCCTGCATTGCATGACCAGTACCTGAGCACAATGCTTTTCGAAAGGGGGTGTTGCTGAGGATTTGACCTTTCACCTTGAACTTGAGTTGAACTCGAGGCCCCTTCCTAGGATGGCGTGTTCTGTGCCACTGAGGAGTTTGCATACTGGAGGGTGGAGTTTCGGGGCACTGAGGAAATGTACAGGTTGGTGGGGGTCTTTCCCCCATTTATTTAAGTACTGTTGGAGATATACCATCTGGCCCAGGTGATTTGTTTGTTTTTAATTCTGCTAGTCCCATTAGTACCTCCTCCTCATTTATCCTGATCTCTCTTAGGATTTCCCTGGACTGATTGTTAACCTGTGGCATGTTATCTGTTATTTCTTTTGTAAAAACCTCTGTGAAAAACTAATTTAGAACATTTACCACATCTTGTTCGTTTTCCAAGATACTTCCATTTTGCCCTTTATCTGTTTCACTTCCTCCTTTATTGACGTCTTGCTGTTGTAGTATTGAAAAAGCTATTTGCATTAGTTTTAGCTCCAAGAGCTATGTTTCTTTCCGTTTCCCTTTGCTTTCCTGATGCCTTTCTTAAGATCTCTTTGCAATTCAACATATTCTTTGTATTTTGTTTAATCTCTATCCCTTTTGTATGCACTATACAACATTTTCTTTCACTTGATATTTTTTTGCATACCTCTTTTCAACCATTTTGGCCAATGTTTTTTGGTCCTGAATTTGCTGAGCTTTGGTACAAATTTCTCCTGAGCCTCAAGTACTATATTCTTAAAATATAACCATCCATTTTCAACTGAATCTGTATCCAGTGTGCTCCAGTCTACCTCTTCTAAGTGCTGCCTCATACCTTCAAGGTTTGCTTTTCTAAAATTGTAGATCATTGTTTAAGACTTGGTCCTTGTTTTTTTAAATAATGCCTCAAAGCTAACCATATTGTGATCACAGTTTGCCATTGGTTCTCTAACTAGTGTCCCTCTGACTATCTTGGTCATTTGAAAAGATCAAGTCAATGCATACTCTCTCTCTGGTTGGTTCCCTGACAAACTGAGTTAGAAAGCAGTCATTCATCATCTCAACCATTTCTATTTCTGCTTCTGTAGTCCCAAGTGGGCTTTCCCAGTCTATGTTTGGGAAATTTAAATCCCCCATGATAACAGACATATCTTTGCTGCATGCAGTTATGATTACAGTGTACAATGCATCATCTTGCTGAATATCTGAATTGGGTGGTCTGTAACACACTCCTACTGCTAATCCTCCTGATCTTTTATTCAAAAGTTTAACCCACAAACATGCCCAGCTACATGCTTTGGATGATTGTGTATGCATCTCTCATATATTGTATAAGATATTAATTATTTGTATACAAATGAGATCAAAGAAGAAAACCAGCAATCATGCAGTCACTTCCAGTAAAATCATACTGGCAAAGTATAAAAATGCACAGAACAATCAGGTATGATAGTACATTTATGAAGTGCTAATTTAGTTACACTTCATAAACGTACTATGTCCACTGGACACTGGACACTCGGGCAAGCTCGGGCAAGCCAGCTGAGGAGTAGCCTAACTCGCCGCAGTTAAGTATCGCTTTTTCTCTCATGCTTCTTAGTTTAGTTAAGAGTTACATTGATTGTTTACGTGGTTACTTGTTTCGCTAAGAATTGTATATCTTGCACCTGTATTGTAGTAAGAGCAGCGACTGTTTGTTAGTTAATTAGCAACTTACATAGCACACTCGATACGTCCTTTCTGCAAATCAGAAGCGTTACATTGCAGGCTGTTATTATTTAGCATTTTTTTAGCATTACTACGAGCTATTGTTCAGTGTAACTGCGTGTGTCCAGCTCGGTCTTTGTCTGTATTCAGATATAAAGTGGTAATTATTTGTGCTATTAGCAGTCCTGCGTGGGGGGGAGGGCCATCCTGACAGAGACATTATCTCCCTCATCTCTCACTGCTGATGATTTTGCCTCCATCTTCTCCTCCAAGATTGCAGACATCCGCAAGCTCTTCAACAGTCCCCCCTCCTCTCTCATCACACCCAAACCTCCCACCGACCAAGCTTCTCTATGATGTTTCCGCTCTACAACGTGTGCCCTGGAACCTCTCCCTTCTCACCTCCTCCAAGCGACTGCTCCTGATCTTCTACCCTTCATCTCCTCCCTCCTCAACTCCTCACTCCTCTCTGGCTGTTTCCCCTCTGCATTTAAACAAGCTGCTGTCATCCCACTCCTCAAGAAACCAACCCTTGATGCCACCTATCCTCAGAACTACCACCCTGTCTCCCTACTCCCCTTCCTCTCCAAGACCCTCGAGCGTGCTGTTCACCATCAGCTCTCTGACTTTCTGTCCCAACACTCACTCCTTGATCCTCTGCAATCCGGCTTCCGCACAGCTCACTCCACTGAGACGGCTCTCCTGGCAGTCACCGACTCCCTCAGCTGTGCTCGGGCGCCTCCCTCTCCTCAGTCCTCATCCTCCTTGACCTCTCTGCAGCATTTGACACCGTCGATCAATCCATCCTCCTCTCCTGCCTCGCTGACCTTGGAATCTCTGGGACTGCTCTCACCTGGTTCTCCTCCTACCTCAGTGACCGGACCTACCAAGTGACATGGCGAGGTTCCTCATCCACCCCCCAACCTCTCCTCACAGACGTACCCCAAGGCTCTGTCCTGGGCCCCCTCCTGTTCTCTCTCTGCACTCGCTCCCTGGGCCCCCTCAACGCATCCCATGGTTTCTCCTACCACTTCTATGCTGATGATGCCCGGATCTTCCTGTCTTTTCCCTCTTCTGACCCTCTCATCCCCTCTCGCATCTCTTCCTATTTGTCTGCTAGCTCCGCCTTGATGCACTCGCACCACGTCAAGCTCAACCTCTCCAAATCGGATTTCCTGTTTTTCCCCCACTCTTCTTCACCTTCTGCTGATCTCTCCATCTCGTAAATAGTAGTAATAGTAGTAAACAGTTTGTTACTAACCCTTGTGGGTCCAAACAAGGAGTCAGACACCGAATAGACACAAACGTGCTCTTACACTCCAGGCAGACCTGGCAGTGGAAAGAACTAACTTAAAGTACTTCTAATATTAGTCCTTTTAATCCCTGTTAGATAGCACTTCACAGTTTTATTAGGCTTCTTGTGTTTTTGACTGTTTCCTCCTTGCTCCCTTTCCCGTAGCCCTTGACTGTGACCCTACATCTTGACAGCACTTTATTTTTTTATGTAAATTTAATTTGTAATGTTTGATGCCTTTACTTAACTGTATTTTTGCACTTTGTTTTGGATAAGGGCGTCTGCCAAGAATTAAAAATAGTAAAGCAACATAAAGGCTGGGGAAACCCAAACAGAGAACAAACATGTAGTACAGGGGGGAAATAAAAAACAATACTGTACAATAATACAGAACTTAATGAACTTACAATAATCATTAATAATTAACTGATTTAGTGAGCCTCGGGACCACCTCCCAGCAGCCCTTGCGGAGATGCCCGCATAATAATGCGCCTGGGTGGCTCTGCCTTCCCATCTCCGTTACAATACCATTTAAACGCAGACGTCGTCTTAGAGCTTGCATTCCAGGTTCAAGCTCGTCAGCACTTTCATCGTCTTAATTGTTTTTAAAGATTTAGTTGTTTTTAAACCACTAATTGTTTAGGGGTTTTTTGGTTTAGTTTTGTTATATTCTTTTGTCAAATACATTGACCGTTTTGGATTTAATTTTAAATGCATTGGACCTTTTTTGTTTGTTTTTTATTTTTACCTTTTTAATTGTTTCTTTATTTTGTCCAATGCATTTTCAGTTATTTTCAATGTATTTGACTTTTATGTTGGTGAGCAGTTTTGCTTTAATCACATTTGTTTTGTTGTTTTGGGCACGTTTATTTGAAGTTAATTGTTTTGTTTTTCGTTAAAATCACAAAGATTTTAAAAATGTTAAGTGATTTTAAGAATTGATTTTAAAAGATTTTAATCATAAGTATTAAAAAATTGAATTGTTTTTTTTATGAAAATGTAAAATACTACACCAAATAAAACAGTATTTCATCGTCTTGAATCAAAACATGAAATAACTATGTGTTAATACAATAGGATAGACTGGGAACTTCAGATCTCTTATTTTCAAACGTTTTCTCGCCTTATAGAGCCATCATTTAACACACACATCTTGGTGAGATATTTTATGTATAGATGAAAAGCATAACCTACTCGGCTCACCGTTTGAAGTGCTGGGTCTTTCGTTGCCTATTGTCGGGAACAAATCTGAAAGTAAAGATGATAGGAAAAAACAAGATATACATGTATAGCACGTATAATTAATGTTCGATACATCTCGCTTCGTATACATAATTAAATGAGTCTTACCTGTATTCACGTTCTGGTAAAATTCAAGCACATTGGTTGGGGCACGATGTAACCCTGTACCCTGTAAAATCATATTTATAAAATAATACCAAGTGTAAAATACTCTTGAGACATTTCTAAATCATCGACTCCTGTAAACCGTATTTAAACATTTAAATTCTCAAGAGTACATTTCAAAAGGTATATTTCTTTAATATGCATTTCAATGTAGCACATTGTATTATATTGTTTCTGAACGAGTGTACGACTATCTAAACACTTTGCAATTATATTTCTTGATTACTTGAAATGTACTTACCATCAGAGTTTGAGAAGGTTAATCTCCGTTCTGCGTGGCTGGACATCTTCAGAAGAGATGGTTTTATCTGGGACCAGTTGATGCGGTGTGTATGGGCAAACTGGGCCTAATCTCCCCGGACCCGCATTTAAATAACGCGCGGTGTAACCAAACATAATGTGCGTCGTATTTCACGGCACCTTATCGGTCACTTCAAACTTTTGACAATCCGTAGGGTGTCTGTGGACTCAAATTAGCGCCATAAGTAACGAATTCAAAATAAAAAATATTGTAAAAAAAAAAAAAAATGATGTTGAGATCAAAAATAAAACAATCGAAAGCAAAATGTATAGAATTGTATCAGGGTTGCATCAGGGTCTCCAGTCTGCATCAAATCTTTGACTTTACCAATGATTGAGCAACTGCATGGCTTCGGGATTTAATTATAAACAAAGCATGTTTTTAATAAAAGTTGTGGACAACCGCTTTCTACATATTACATGTGTTTGTTTTATAGAGCCTTTATTATGGGCTCAAATTAGAGCCATAAGTAACGAATTCAAAATAAAAAATATTCATACATTAATTCGTTAATTCGTAAATTAATTCATCAATTCATAAATCAATTCATTAACTTATTGCACTGTTTGCCAAGTGATCTTTAAATTTAATTTGCCAATTGATCTTTCAGTTTCATTTGTCAAATGATCTTTCAATTTCATTTGGCAAACGAACTTCTTTTTAATGCTTGTCAATCACCCGAGGGGGCGGGTTTTGTCCTTCTGGAGGCACCAATCGCGCACGGGTCTGATCGATGACGCTTGGTTGTGGGCGGGGCTTGTGTGCTGGGAGGGACGACTAGTGTTGGCAATATTTCACAATATTGACCCGTGATAAGTGCTTTAAAGTCTCCTAAGTGAATGTCCAAAAAGCATATTTAATAGAGTGTTGTAACCCCATACAAACATTATTTTTCTTAATTTATAAATTTATTTTAAATAAATTAAAATAATGTAGTCATATAGACTACACGTAATTAGGACAGTTGTCTGCGTTAGGAGGGTAATTTACTGTGTATGTGCTAGTTGTTAAGAAACACAGATGCGAACCCGCGGGCAGCCCTGCCCACAATCACAGCGTCATCGAATTAATTTACGAATTAATTTACGAATTGATTAATTTATTTATTTATTCAAGATTTAATTTTGACACTTATAATGTTACATAATACTCGCCTGCAGTCCCTGTCTGTGGTTGCGATGCTGCGATCTTTGCTTTCGCCGCCAGTTTCTTTGCTTTCGTTTTTTTTTTTTTCGTTTAGGAGTTTTGGCGCTGTTTTGTCGTGAGGGCGGGATTTACAGGGAGGCGTGGATCATGGGTCTCCATTGGTCCACTACGTTTGAGTGACGGTTTATCCTAACCCAATCAGTGAGCAGGGTGTGCTGTAATATAATAGTAATAGTAATATAACAAATTGACCCTAACCATTATGACTTCTACATTAAATATGAAAACGAAAATAGTATTTTCTATAGGTTTCTATACATCTCTTATGATATTGTAATACATTTGTAGACCCTCACCCATTTAGACCATGAGGGCCTTACAGAACACCTCTTAAGTGTGATTGATGTTAACTTACTAACGTTACATTTCATTTACATCACACGGTGTTGTGAATGTACTTCATGATTGTGTGCATTCAGTCTTTCCATTCACCATTTATTTAAATAATATACTTGTTATTTAGTGAGATGATATCAGTTATTTTTCTTGTCGCAATGATATGCATTTTAATTTTGTATATATTCAGGATTTTCTAAATTTATGACCATTTACACTGACGTTTAATTATTTATCTCTGTAAGAAAACGTCGCTAACTATTAAAAGCTATGCAAAGTGGAGGAAAGGCTGAAACTCAGTGTACAGAAAGGCAGTGATCTCCAGCCTGCACGCCGCAAAACCCATCAGCCATTGAGCTGCTCTGGAAACATGCTGTCTGTCAATCAGGAGATCCTGGAACATCTACTGCAGCCTGCCAGTGCTGCACTCCTCCGCCTGCAGGCTGGGCAGATGTCTGTAAGTGTCAGTGGTATTCTTTTTCTCAATCACTATGGGTGTGTATTTATTTGTAGAGAGAGACTATGTCCATGTGCATATGTACCTGACCTTTCGGCCTTTAACCCCTTTTTTCAGGAGCCCAACCTGTTCAACAAGAGACATTGTGCCTTTGTGATGCATTTTATCCCCTCTTGCACCTTCCCTGTCCAGGTGAGCATGCCCACATGGGAGGAGCCAGCACCCCTTGCAGTATAGTGTAGCATCCTCTTGCTGTGATTGGTCTGGATTGACCCCTTTCCCCCTGCAGGACACCGACTGTCAGTATCATTTCACCACCACCCCGCTGCTGTCTGGGGTGGACTGCTACAAGCACTTCTTAGACAATGTCCCCCAGTTCCAGGGAGCACTGCTGCGCCAACCAATAACCAGTTCAGAGGTTGATGTGATTTTGAAGTCTGCATTATTTCTGTTGGTTGTGTATTCTAAACTTATGTTGTAAGTCACCCTGGAGAAGGGTGTCTGCTAAGAAATAAAAATAAATCTAAAGAATGTTCTAGGTCACTCTCCTGCTCTAGAAGTATGGTTTCTTTTCTGTGTAAAGACGCAGTACTGAGCAATAGGGACAAGGCAATCCTAATCAACATGATTTGGGCCTTTCTAGCAATCAGGCTTTTAATGCCCCAGGCAGCAGACCAGTGTTTATAAGGTGTGTGAGACTGTCAGTCAGAGCAGCAAAGCACAGAACTGCAGAGACCTAGTAGTACAAATAAATACTGTGTTCTCTAACACACACAGACAATGTGGCTTTAACTACAGCAGTCATGTATGCTGTAATCGCACTACCCAGCTTCAATTTTTTTTTTTTTTTACCATTTATCACAATAAATGTAATACACCTCATTGACACACACTTTCCTGGAACAAAGGTTTTATTTTAGTGTCAAGTCAGTCACATCCTGCAGCAGCCAGAGATCCATGCGTGTCTGACATTAGAGGAGTTTCACAAAGCTTAGTGCAGCTTGTTACATTAGTTATTTATTATATAGTTAGGAGTGTACATAGATGCTTTTACATCTCACACATCGTGTGCAATTATGCCTCAACTTTGAGAGGGGGTGGGGGGGAATTTTTTAATATATATAATTATTATAATATATTAGGGTCTTAGCTGAAGCTCACACCTGGGTAAGACTCAATGCATCACATCTTGTCTAGTGCAGAAATAATTTATAGAACTCCTGTGCAGAAATGGCTTTAGTGTTGAAAGAAAAGGCACTTGGCAGCCTGCAGTTTCAACAGACCAAGCCCGAGTCATTGTTCTGAATAGTTTATTGAAGATGCACCAAACCATAAATGTGGGAAAACATTTTGGAATAAATCTGAGCAAGGCAGGAACAAAACTCATCTGTCCCCTACAGCCCTTACAGTCTCTAGGCCAGTTTCAGCACCTCAGTCACCATGACACCCACACCATCAAAGACCTCATGCAGTGGGGCATTGCACATGAAGGCACTTGTGGTCACCAGCTTGTTCTTGACATCAATGTGCACCTCCCCCACATTTTTGTTCACGTGCTTGCAGCCCATCTCCTTCACAGCAGAGGTGTTTTTTGCATGGGGCCACCTAGAGGTAGGGAGAAGAAACGGGGATGAGGTTCAAATATGGGTTAGAAGTGGAGTAGTGCAGGACTGCACAGAGGAGCAGTAGAACAGAGTAGAGGCAGCACACAGCCAGCAGACCCCAATGCAGGCACTGTACTCTGTACATCAATGCTTTTTTTTTTTTTTTTTTTTTTTAAATTAAATCTATGCAAAGTGTAGCCATCCCCTCAAAGGCAGGGTCCCTCACCCACTCATGCTCTCAATTTCAGACTCTCTTCCACTCACTTTTCACACTCTGTGTCATGGCCCATGGTAACCTCACAGCCTGGCAGGATCTTGGCAGCCAGGACAGGGGAGATGCAGCAGAGGCCCAAAGGTTTGCCAGCGCTGTGAAAGGCCTTGATGGCGTGCTCTACGCCCGGCTGCACTATGCAGTCCTTCCCCTGCGTGGCCCAGGAGCTCAGATTCTTGGCGACACCAAAACCACCTGCACATCACAACACAAAGCAGCACAGTCAGCTACAGTGCGATCTTCACAGCTCACACAGACCGGGGGCTACAGGCCTGTGTAGCAGTGTCCAGTGTTTGCCATGGTTTCTCTACAGCATTAATGCATGTTAATGTTAGACCTTGCATGCAGGCAGTTCTGGCTTGTGCTAAAAATCAGTGGCATTATCCCCACCCACCCCATATGTACTTGCTGGAGTCAGTGTATCCCAGTGTGCCAAGTCTGTACCACAGGGTGTCGGTCAGAGAGGGGGCCAATCTAGTCTCACCGCTTGATAGAGTTTGGCCTCAGTGTCAAAGTGTGCATCACACCCAGTGCACCCCCCCTCCTCACCAGGAATGATGAGAGCATCATGGGTGGCAGGGTTGAGTTTGGCAAGGTCATCGATGTCTCCACGGGCAATACGGGCACTCTCCTGTAGTACATTGCGCTGCTCCTCCGTGGGCTTGCCCTCCACATGGTTCACCACGTGCATCTGGGGCACATCTGGTGCAAACATCTGGACCTGCAGTACACAGATATACCAGTGTGCAGGTCAGCAACTGAACCAGGAGGGAGACCCTTACACTATACATGATCATTTCCACATCTTTAACTAGCACATTTTCATATCAGGTTTTGGGGAGGTGCTGGTTGTCTCTCACCCTCCCTCATTTCTTGCAGCCAGTCTAATCTAAGCATAGTCAAACGGCACCTAGTTAAATATTAACCTTCACACATACCTGCCATCAGACACTGAAGCTGCCAGAAACAATTAGTGAAATTTAATCTGTCTTCCACAGATTACAAGCAACAACTGCCTTGAAAAAGGATACTGTGGAGAGAAAACGGGCGATTGGCAGTGCCCAGCAGTGTGGGACAGGTTGCCAAGTGCAAGGATCAGAGAGCAAGTCAATAAGAAGGAGTATGAGGGTGTGAGGCTCACCTTGGCCCCCACCCTACTCAGGTGCACCAGCACAGCAGACGCCTCATGGATCTCACTGCCGTCATACACCCCACAGCCAGAAAGCAACACAGCCACATGCTTCACCATTGCTGAGAGAGAGAGAGAGAGAGAGGTCATGTTTAACATAAGCATCTAAAGTACCTTAATATTCTATTGGAAATTAAAATGAAACAATTAAACCCCTTGAGATTTTTTATTAAAAGATTTAGGAAATAACTTTGGATACACCAGAATCAAAATTAAAGAACTTAACTGCAGAAGAGGACGGAGAACCAGAAAGAAAAAGTAAAAATAAGGAATACAAAAAAAAAAAAAAAAAAAAGCTTCATATTATCTGCAGCTGTGCAAAAGATGAAGACCTAAGGTAAGCCTCTCACCTTATACATTTAATTATATAACCACCGTTTCTATACAGAAAAGCGGTTCAGATTTGAAAAGTGAAGATTATATTTGAAACTGGCAGTTGTATGGAAGCATATACAGCACTGGAAAAAAAAAATGATTTCTGAACTTGGAGTGGTCTAAATGTTAAGTGGTCTCAGTTTTTCCCCCAGAGCTGTAGAGGACTTAATTCAAATGATAATGGAAAATGGAACATTATTCAATTGTGGGATTGCATCATCATTTTCCATTTGGGACAAAATTCAAATTAAATGCAAATGGGGATTGCATTTTTCATTTCCATATATTAGTACACACATTCGCAGACAATATTAATATAAATGCAAAATCCAATTGCAACTGCATTTTCATAAACTTTCCCTGCTTTATGGTGGATTTTATTCAAATCATTATGCATTTGTGAAAATAGAAAAACAGCACCCCTCTTTGTAAATACATGTCCAAGCTCTTGCACCGTTGACTGGACAAAATGGAAATGCAAATGTCAAATGCAATTGTAAATACATGGTCAAAGACTGCAATTACAAATGCATGATCAACCCCACTTCAAGATAGACTATATTCAAATCGATAATGCAATTGTGAAAGGAGGTAAACACAGATGGACAAACAAGGGGGGTCCTTGTTATCAATAGGAACAAAAGGTTGAGGAGACAGTTTGCTTACCAGTCTTGGATCAATAGCATATCAAAAGCCATTGATGAAGATTAGTAAAGAGACCGCCCATTTCGGTTGGGAGGGGCGAGTTAATCCCCTCACCCATACCTTTCTGAGGTGAACCGGTGAGCCATTACCCTGCTCTACCACATTCCAGGGTGAGGGCTCCATTGTCACTTGGTATGCTAATAGGCAGCTGGCATTGAATACTCTGGTGGGTGGGGTGGTCACTCTATATTATGGACTCGAATAAATCACATTGAACCTGAATGGTCTTGGTTCCAGTCACTTGTACAGGAGGTTCCATTTTCCTGCACAGACCTGGCTGCCAAGAGAGGACCAGCTGTGCCCCCACCACATACACACGATATAGACATCTACATCTACTACACACATACACATGTATACATATATTAATGCGTGCATGTAGATTATACATGAACAACCTACCAGACAGTATCAGTCCTCCTAGATCAACATGATCAGCTACAGAGGGACACAGTAGACACTCCGTTACACAGGCAATGACACCCATGTTCAAAGGATTACATTTTAGGTTTCTCTGAATTATGGCTTAATTTTACCAATTTACATTAATGCATTTAAATCAAATCAGTTAATTGTTGACCATAAATAAGTATATGCATGAAGATTTACATGTATACGTTTTGAAACAGTTTGGTCAGTCACCATTGGTTTGGTAATACTTAATTGTGGTCATGCCAATAAAGCAGTTCAAATTGAATGGAGAGAAAGTTATACTGGCAAACAGGCTATGCAGCATGGTTATCTCACTCTCACACACACACACTAGGGGTTAACAAGGCAGTTAATGCAGTCAGATGGGAAGGGGACAGTGAGCTGCAATCCTAGGACACTTGTCTGCAGACTGTCAGTGGTGCCACAGTAGACAGTGCCAAAAGTATATTGACAGTAGAAGACAATTAACTGTAGCCCAACTAGAAACAGCAACAGGAGAGGACAGCATGGTTAAGGCCATGCATCTACTTCAACCTGTACTTCACCACCTCGAAGATGGGCTACTTTTCCCTATCCCATTCATCTTGTGGTCTGGCAAATTATTTTTAAATACATTTTCTATAGTTTTGCGTTGGTGTGGAAATGATGCACAGAAGAACTACCTAAAACTTGAACTGCACTGAAGTTATATATGGAGCATTAAAAGGGTCAAAGTGAATTAATAAATTAACTTACTGCGTTATTTGCCAATTGATCTTTCAATTTAATTTGGCAAACAATTTTTAATGCTCGTCGATTTTAGCCAATCGCACGCGGGGGGGTGTTGATCGATGGGACGGATTGTGTAGCGGGGAGGGACGACTAATTGAGAATAGTCTCCCAAGTGCTGTATTAATGTCCAAAAAGCACATCAGAGTGGTGTAACCCCATACACACATTTTTCTCAATTTATACTTTTAAATGAATTCCAATAATTCAGTCATATAGATTACACCTAGTTTAAATTTACGAATTAAACTATCAATTAAATATTTAATTATGACCCTTATAATGCTCCATAGTTCTAAGAGCAACATGGAACCAAATCTACTGTAGGAAAGACGAAGTGAAATGTGGTCTACTCACCTGCTTGAAAAGGTTCAGTGGACCGCTGGGCGTTGGCACTGAGTCGGTGTGCTCTAGTTGTGAAGACGGCTCTGAGCCTGAGCTGCTATTTATGTCTCCGCTCGGAACACTGGAGTGGCCACACCTGCTAGAGGAGGAGGCCGCTCTACACATGTGGCTTACTCCTCCTTTCTGGACCTGTGAACAAATACGGGATTTTCCAGCCAGGGGAGGAAAAGGAAATGGATATATTATTAGAGTAGGCACAAAGTGCAGTGTCACCCCTGTCACATTTTACTGCCAAACGGTTACTTAAAACACAAAAATAGCATCTGTTTAAACTGAAGTCTTGACACTCTTTCTTTCCCTCGTCCCCACTGGCGTGTTCTGTGAAACCAGTTATCAACGTTAATTTAATTGCATCACAGTGAGTGTAATGTGTGTACCAACAAATCCAGAACATGAGCCTGTAAATGTATACATGTGAAATAACTACACTTGTAAAATCTATAAAGCTATTAAAACAGTATTATACAATAACTGAATAGGCCTACACGATTTTTGTTTGTTTGTTTGTTTTTGATTGATTTATCTTTACTGTATCTATAAATGCTTTGTCAACACTTGTATATGTGCAAATACAGCTATTTTTGAATTATAATTTGATGTGTGGTCAGCCCACTGCAGGTTTTTCATTTTGGTTATTTAAATTTCATTCACGTTGTTCACTTTACACCTTTTAACCTGAGTTATCTCCCTCCAATCCCTGTGCAGCACAAAGTATATAAATTGGCTAACTTAATGTATACGATTTAAAGCCCTGTGTAGATAGTGACGGGGCGGCCTCTCCCGAAACAGTGCAGGGGAGAGGATATGAGAGAGGGAGAGGGAGAGGGAGAGGGAGAGGGAGAGGAGAGGAGAGGAGAGGAGAGGAGCTAACCCCTTGGTCTCTGTGATTGTGTTTTTATTGGATTATTATTATTATTATTATTATTATTATTATTATTATATTGCTTGTTATACTAAGTGAACACATTTAAATTAAATCCCTCTGGCTGTTCTCTCCCACAACGCCGCCCCCCTCATTCTCTCCTGTCAAACCGAGCAGTACAGCGGGTGCCTGTCACCTCTTCCTCAGTAGGACACGCTGACCGACTTCTGCCATGACATCTCAGAGCAATCATTCTGACCAATGTCAGATTACGATAAACATTATGGGACGCCAAATGTAAAACAATGCACACTTTTATTTTATGTATGTATGTATGTATGTATTTATTTATTTATTTATTGGGGGAGGTCATTTTCACAGGTTTAAATATCGTGTTTTTTTTTAAATAAATACATAAATAAGCAATTTATACGGTGGCTCGTTGAGGACATGAAAAAAAAGCACCTCTGGTTATCTCGTGATCACGACATAACGTTATCTCTCGCTATCAGAGAAAACAGAAGTGGCGTCATTTTCATGAGACAATGCTGAGACTGGGGCAGTGCTGTGTCAACACAGTCGGGTTTATTCTCATCAAGGCTAATGCAGACAAAAATTGTTATGTCTTTCAATAACTGAAGTGATCCTGAAACTGTACAGCACAACTTCTTGGTTAATGCATTGGCTACCCACTGGACTGAAATGTGCGTAATGCATTAAACGTCTGTGAAGTTTGCTTATTCTCTCCGTATCTCACTTGTCTTTTCTAAGTGTATTATGGTTTCCTCCCATTTCCACCCAGTCCAAAGACACGCAGTTCAGGTTAATTGCATGGTCACTCAAAAGTGCCCGTTGTCTGAGTGTGTGTCCGAGGTCCGACCCACAGCGACCGAGTGCTCTGGAGAACCGCGCACTGGTATTTGTTATCTTGACACAACTCCTAAAAACTATCCAAACTACAAGCATAATAATCACGAACATGTTCATATTAGCATATTCTACGTGTGCCTATTCGTAAATATATAGGCTCATTCTGCATAATGAACACGTTACAGATTACTTAACCCTGAGTACAACATTAAGCCACACTTGTAAACAGGTTTTGTGTTGTGGTGTAGCAGGTTGAACACTGGAGGTGGTGAGCGCTCAGTAATTACGGTTTTAAATGCATTGGTCACATGTATTTATTGCTATTATTATAATAATGTTTGTCCTGTTATTATTATCCCGTACAATACAGCGGATGAAATAAGTCTATTAACCATTGAGTATAGTTATACCTGCTTGAAATTATATATTTTAAGCCTTCATCTGTGTACACTTGCCGAGATCCGGACCACATTGACCAAATTGACCGAGTGGTTTGAATCACCGCACGGTGGTCCTTTTTGATAAGCATGCAATTGTTTGTGTATGGTTTTATACAGCTTACATATGTAGCGGTCTCAGTCCACTGTACGTTTTTCACTTTGATTACTTTTATGAAATACACCTATATCACATTTTCACATTTTAATTTGTGTTCTCCCCCTTCAGTCCCCGTGCAGTTCGATGTTTAATTGAATAATTGATTTAAAGCCCCTGTGTCGCCAGTTAAGGGGTGGCCACTCCTTTGATGTGTAGTCCTTCAATTATTGAAAGGCATAAAACAATTTCTATTTGCATTAGCCTTGTTGCAAATAAAACCAAATGTGCCCCAGTCTCAGCTTGTCTCATGAAAATGACATCACTTCTGTTTTCTCTGATAGCGAGAGATAACGTTATCTCGTGATCACGACATAACTAGTTTTTCATGTCCTCAACGAGCCACCGTACATTTTTACATATTTAAAATTTTTTAAATACTGAAATAAATGCTAAATCTACATTTTGAAAAATAATGATTTGCTGTTTGACTACATATTTAAGTAAATCCGAAATCTAGGATTTGAAAACAAATGTTTACCCAAATCTTAAATAATAAAACAAATGTTTATCTTACATTTAAATGTAGATGCTAAATGTAAATGTTAAGTCTAAATCTAAGGTTAAGTGCGAATGAATTTACTTGGTCTGAGAAGGCTCTTACTGAGAGCAACTGCAGACAGGGACCCAAGGTATTTTGCGGTTGGAGCTATACTGCTCTGTTTTGTGGGCATATTATTATTATTATTATTATTATTATTATTATTATTATTATTATTATTATTATTATTATTTCTTGGCAGACGCCCTTATCCAGGGCGACTTACAACATATGTGCAAAAATACAGTAAGTACAAGGCATCAATCATTACAAATTCAATTTAACTAAAACATAGCAATTCAAGATAATACATTTTACAAATTCCAATTTACAATTTACACAAGTACAGTAAGTAAAGTCCTACATCCTGGACTGTGAAAGCTAAGTGCTGTCAAGATGTAGGGTCACAGTCATTATAATCTACCTCTGAAGCTGACACTGCTGCTGTCCTGACAGTCATTTTAGTAAATATATAATGAAGTCTTTATTTTGTCCGGTCTGACAACCAGTAGGAAAATAAAGGTTCAGAATGGTATTTCCTGTTTTTCCACACCACTCCTCCAAAAGCAATGTATGACTTTATTAACAAAAAAAAAAAAAAAAAAAAAACCCGAAGGACAATGTCCATTTACATATTATTACATTCTGCACTTCCTTCTAGAAATACGAGACGAGAATAATCGCCCTTCTCTTCCTCGTTGAACACACGTACAGGTCGTCGGCGGCTGGGCTGGGCTGGGCTGCGCGGGGCTGCAGCGCTTATAAAGCGGGACAGAGTAACGTGCGCTCAGTCAGCCCGGAGCCTCCGCTGCAGCGCGACGCGATGACAGAGCCGCGGGTCGAGATAGAGTCGCTGCACTTCTCTGTTGGCATACTAGGCATCTCTGGAGGTAAACGCTGCGTTACTGAATTACAATACATTATATTACTGATTTTATTACGTTAACTCACTGCCAAGTGCTCATTTTTTCTAGGTTTTTATATTTGGATTATTAGTATTGTTGTTGCTGTTGTTATTGATATTGTAGTTTGTTGTTGATGGTGGTAGAAGTGTTTTTTGTGTGTGAATGCATATTTCATGAATACAATGAATTTAGAAACTGTTTTTTTTATCATAAAATAGCGTAATAATTTGATAAAGTATAACATTTTCTTTGTGAGCTAATTATTTATATTAATATAAATCGTAGCGAAAAATACGGTATTTAGATGGGAAACCGTATTAAAAGAAGTATATTTCCATATACAGGTACACTTATCGCAGTCGTTGCTTAAGTTAATGATAAATAAAATTGTGTTCTAGATTTACAATCGGAGGGAATTTCAACCGATTGAGAAAATCTGACAGAATTAAACCAAATCGCAGAGCGAGTCGGTTAAATATAATTTTCTGGGAAACAAACCAGCAAAACTAACCCCTCCCTTCTACGTTGCTTAATGAAAGACGATTTCCTAATCGGACAACAGTATGGAGTATTAGTTAAGACTACCATTGAGCAAGGTACGTTACCTACATTGCTCCAGTAAAAACCCAGCTGTGTAAATTGTATATTTATAGTAATAGTAAATTGTATGTAAAAATACAAGAAATAAGAAATAATAATATGCATTCATTATTATATGGAAATGAGACCATAATAATTATAAATATTATTGTTTATAATTTCTCATTTCGATAATTAATAATGAATATTAATAATAATAATAATAAGTCTCATTTTGAAAGCCTCTGCACTGCCCTGTGAGCACAGAGCTGACAGAGGGCACTTCCATGTGTGCAGAATGTGGGAAAGGAAAGCATCTGCTGTACCAGACAGGGTCTTACACCTGGCTCTATTAACAATACTCCGCTCTCCCTGCAGGGTCTCTGCTGCTGCTGGTCAATGGCTACAGCCACAGCCCCAGTGAAGCCCTCATCCACAGCACTGCCCTGGGCATCCTCCTGCTCATCATCGCTGCCCTGCTGGCCTACGCAGGTATGGTTAACTACCCTCTAAGCTCCCTCAGTCATAGTGCTCATTGTAATACATTAGGACAAACAAATACATATACATGTTTCAGTTAAACATTCCCTAGCTGACATTGATATATAGACTAGCCCTAATAATAATACAACAGGCTTTATTGAGGTTAATAATAATTAATAAAAATAAACTGCGGTCCAGACGGGGGTGTAGTGGTAATTGGTGTAATGGAAGAATATTTATTAATTTTAATTGCAGTAATACCTGATAATAATGTGAGGTATTGTAAGGGTATATTGTGTGTAACAGTGATATTAATCTAGATTGAACACACTGCTTTGACATTTGGATTTTATTTAATATATTCCAAAGCCAACCCTGATATATTCTTTGTTTCTGCACTTCAACATATGAGAGCAAACCTGCTGAGAGCTCACTGATGACCCCCTTCTCTCTTTCTCCCTCACTCTCCATTGCTCTCTCCATCCCTTTCTTTCCTAATATTCTTTTTCTGCTTACCGTGCAGGTGTGCGTCGCAGCCTGTGTCATGCCCCCCTGTTCGTATGCCTGTGCCTGACCATCTCTGCGCTGTGGTGCGGCTCAGGGCTGGTGCACATCCTGCATGGTGAGGGGGTGGTGCAGGGGGAGGAGGGCCTACGGGGGGCACTGATCCCAGGGCTGGCTGCCTTCACCCTGGCACTGCTGGTGATTGGTGTGGTGGGCGTTCTGTGCAAGGAGGTGGTTTTGTCCATCATCGCCTTCTCTGTGTGCCTGGCCTGCGCACACCAAATAGCTGGGCTATATGACCCCAGCTTCGGCCAAGGAGCCTCGGCCGCCAGCTATCTACTGGTGTGCTTCCTGGGGGCGTACTTCGGCACGGGGCGGCTGCTCTCCTACATCACCAAGGGGAAGGTACAGCTGCCCGGCACGCGCTCTGAGAAGAAGGCCAAGCTGACTGCAGCACAGGCTCAAGACCGCAATGACGTTGTGACCGCCGGCTTGGTCGGCAACCTGCTGTCCGCCACTGTGCTGGCCTGCCCTCTGCTGGGTGTTGTGCCTGCTCTGGTGCCTGGGCAGGTGCCCTGGCTGTGGACGGCTGGTGTGCTGCAGCTGGGTGTGTGCATACTCTCCTACCGCGCTATGGATACCCTGGCCGCAACCTTCTATGGCTTCACTGCGGTACTGAAGTTTGCAGAGGGTTACAGCCTCCTGTTGCCAGTCTGGGAGCTCCAGGTGCTCTTCTCCCCTGTGCCATTGCCCACTGTGTTTGCAGTGCTGTTCTTCATGTTGGCTCTGTTCAGCACCCAGAAGAGCCTGGCAGATGGGCTGTACCAATTGTTCTATGTTGCATACTGCGTGGCCCTGGCTGCCCAGCCGCGGGGGTTCTTCCAGGGCGGGACGCAGGGCGTACAGGCGGCCATCTTTGTGGTGTCCGCTGTGATGCTGCTGCTCACCTTGCACAACATGGCCTGCCCCTGGAGGTTACCCACAGGGGAAGGGCTGCTACGCTCACTACTGTCCCGCACCAACCTGCTGACCCTGCGGCCCCTGGACAAGGACCTGCATGCCCCCTACCTGGGCTACTCCAAGTATGCAGATGCAGAGGTGTTGGGCCATGGCTGCAGCGTTCTGTCCGCCTTCGCCATAACAGCCACTGTGGGCTCCGAAGGGCCGTTGGCATTCTTGGTGCTGCCCTGGGTGGTGGTGGCAGGGGGGTTGCTGCAGCTGCTGTGTGGCTCAGTGGCTTTTGCCCGGGGCAAGACCCTTGAGAGCACGGCCTTCATCTTGTACGGCATCATGTGGGCGGTGTGGGGGCTGACGCGCTACGGCGGGCTGTACGGTGCCACCCGTGGCTTCAATGTGGCAGTTGGCATCATCTGCTTCCTGCTGTTCAACTGCTTCATCACAGGCGGCGCACTGTTCCTCAGCAAGGCCTGGTTCGCCTATGCACTAACATTCCAGCTCATCCTGGTCAGCTTCCTGCTGGACACGCTGGGCACCCTGCCCTACGGCTACGACATCGGCGTCACCATCATCTTTGGCCTGGTCAGCTTCTACTGCTTCCTGGCCAACCTGTTCAACAGCAGCTTCCAGAGCCCACAGCTACCCCTGGGCACCCCGTTTTTCCGGCTGAGTGGCTACGGCGGTGGTGGCGAGCACTGCCCCCATGTCCCCGCCAGGAAGGCCACTTCCGTGCAGCAGATCGCAGGTGAGCACCATGTCCCCTGCTGGCTCTGACAGCACCTGCATCTACACCACACCCCTTCTGTGTCAAATCTCTGTATAATACAGATATGTATTTTCTATACACTACTGGTCAAAAGTTTTAGAACACCCCCATTTTTCCAGTTTCTATTGAAATGTATGTAGTTCAAGTCCAGTGAATAACGTGAAATGGTACAAAGTTTAGCAGTAAACTGACAGAAGTTAAAAAAATTTAAAAAAAAAAGTTTAGGTTACCGAAAACTGAAAAAAAATCCGTGGGGGGGTATAAAAACCAAATTTCACATCAGAGAATGCTTCACCAATTGGTTTTGTTCTATGCTTTAATTTCAGAGTACATTGAGTTTTAATAAAAACTGGAAAAATGTAGGTGTTAAACTTTTGACCGGTAGTATATATATTGCAGGAGCTATTTGGGCATTCTTTACATTATTATTAAAATATAGTATATAGTAATATTGCACTTCCTTCAGAAGAAAAAGTCAGACCTGTATACAACTTTTGGACACACAACAAAACCAATAACAGACATTAGGCTCCCTTTAAATAACAAATTAAATGAGTATACAGACAGTGACGTGGCAGGCAGGCAGTTGCCCAGTGTCCAGTGTTTAACGCGTTTCCTCTAATTGCAGAGATCATGAAAAATGGTGGGACGTGTGGAATGCCCACAGACACAGTGTACGTCCTGGTGGCAGCATGTAATCGCCCCGATGCAGTGGAGAAGGCGTACAAGTGAGTGTCTGTGATTCAGAGGAATCTCTCCTTGACAGTCAGTTTGTGACCAAGGCAGTGTCTGTGCTGTGACCAGAGTTGTAAACCAAGTCACTAAAACTGGGACTTCAGTCGAGTTGAGTCCTTTAGGAGTAAAGACTCGAGTCGAGTAGACTCGGTGACGTGCCAAGCTTGAGTCAAGTCGAGTTGAGTCATTTGGTATCAAGGTCGAGTCATCAAAAATGTGACTTGGGTCTGACTCGTGACTGAGGCAGTGTCTGTGCTCTGTGCAGGGCGAAGGTGCACGCTCAGGACAGGCCCATGTCTCTGTGGATTTCCAGCATCAAGCAGCTAGAGCCAGCCAGACACCTGCTGAACCCTGTGCTGTGGGACTTCATGGAGGCTGCTTGGCCCTCCTCCATCAGCATGGTCATCCCCAGAGGTAGGTGGTGCTGTGGACAGAAGGGTGGTAGGCCTGCCAGAGTAGGGTATCCAGGGTGTGTGTATGCATGTGTGTGTGTGTGTGTGTGTTGTTTAGTAGGGTTTTCAGCTCTCTGTCTCTGGCCACCAGGCCCATGGATGGACTGCTTTGGCCTGAAAGACTCTGCAAAGTACATCGGCACCCCCACCAGCATCGCCATCCGCAACCCCGATTGCACGGTGGCCACACACCTCATCGACCTGGTAAGAATTGGACTGGACAGCTGTATGCAATACAGTACTGACTTCCAGAGATGGGTCTGAAAAGCATACGTGTGCAGACTCCCTGATGAGAGAGAGAGAGAGAGAGAGATAACTGAAAGACCAGAGTCTTACCATGACATCCGGAATGTCTCTAGCAGGAACCATGTGTAAAGGCCCAGAAAAGCCAACCTCAAAAGGAGTCAGGCTGGGTGTGTATTGGGCAGTTGTAGACGAAAACACAAGGTGCCACAGGAATCTAAAATGCCACATCAAACATGGTCTGGCAACTGTGAGGACACTTAGTGAAGCAGACGCTGATGCTTTTGTTTGACTGTTGCAAAGACAGTGACATGTTATTAGTGTCTAGAGAGCATTGATGTACACTAACTGGAAAATGCATTGGACATCCCAGTCCTGTCCCATCTGTCTGTCCCCCTTGCACTGGCCCAGTCTCAGTGAACCTCTGCTGTGCCTGCAGGTGGGGCCCATCGCCACAATGTCAGCCAACCCTACAGGAGAGGCTGACACCACGCATCACAACCAGGTGTACGCCAAGCTGGGAGATAAGGTGAGCACACAGGTGGAGGTGTCAGCGAGGTGAATGTGATGGCGAGAGACGGGCTCTCTCTATAGTGTGTGTAGTTTCCAACATATCATGTTTCCCTCTCTCTCCAGGTAGACGGGGTGCTATGTGATGGCCCGTCGCCAGAGAACATCGCCTCCACAGTGGTGGACTGTACCAAGATCGAGAGCGGGAACATTGGCTTCTTCAGAGTTGGCATCTTCCCCAAGTCCCAGGTGCTGGCCCCAGCCTCTACTTCCAGTCCTTACCCCTCTAAACACTATTGTGCAGACTACAAACACTCACTCACCTTAAGCCCTGCCATAACAGAATGAGTACATCATGCATCAGAAACACAAAGCCTACACTGTGAAAAGGAGCAAACACGGCAAGGACAGACGGCCAGCCTTGGGTGTGAAGGTGTTAAAATGTTAGTGTTGTAAGAAAACATTCCACTGCATTTGGACCCCCCCTGCTCTTACTCAGCCCTCCCCCAGCTCTCTCTGCTCTGGCCTCCTGCTCCCTCTCCCCAACTGGCTGAATGCCTGTGTCTGTGTTGCAGGTGCTACAGATCTTTGAGGAGGTGCAGAGAAAGCACATGTCCGGCAAGGTGAACCCCACCTTCGAGCCGGACTCCCCGGAGCACAGCGAGGCCGCTGAGGAAGAATCCCAGCCACAGGAGGCCCTTGACACAGTGAAGGAGGAAGAGGAGGAGGAGTAGGGTAGGAAGGAGCGATAGAAGCCCTCCTGGAAGAAACAAATATAATTTATTATGGTAGATGTATGTACCTTGTATTTTCATATCAAAATTGTGAGTATGATGTATGAGTTTGATGTGTAATGTGTGAGTGTGATGCCTCCATTGGTGACCAATTGACTTCCTTGCCTGCGCTGTAGAGTGCTATGCATGTCAAGAGACTCTAACAAGGTGTGACATGCTGCCTGGCTATCTGGTGATGATTGTACATTATGTAATTTTTTTTTTTTTTTTTTTGCACAGGGACAGAGTCTGATTGCATATTGGAAGTGCAAATGTAAACAAATGTATCCAGTTTTTTAAATTATTACCTTGAAGAATCAGGGTGGTGCTGTATATAGTTTAATTAGACTGAATGGAATGCTTTGTCTTTTGATTTATTTTATTTTTAAAACAGATGTGCTTTGTACTTTTAATAAAAGCTTAATTGAATTTTTACACTTGTGCACTTCTTTCTGATTTGACTTGCATACTGGTAGATGGTGATCTGGTCTTCAGAGTTGACATCATGTATAAATGGATACAGAAGTCGCCTAAATAGTACACTAATTGTACACAGGCAAGCCTCCATGCATAAGTAACAAGGTCATATATTACACATGCTGTATTTGTTAATGGCACAATGGCAGGCTGTAACTATTGCCTAATGCAGTGGTTCTCAAACCTGTCCTGGAGTACCACCTGTCCCGCTGGTTTTTGTTCCAACTGAGCTCTCAATTACTTAATTGAACCCTTAATTTAATAATTTCCTAAATCAAAGCCTTTTCATAAGTTTTAATAGTAGGGGTTTCAAGTTAAGTTGTATAAGGAAATTATTAAGGAGCCAACTTTTTATCAGTTACACAATTTAAAGAGTCAAATTAAATTAAGGTTTCAATTAAGTAATCGAGAGCTCGGTTAGAACAAAAACCAGCAGGACAGGTGGTACTCCAGGACAGGTTTGAGAACCACTGGCCTAATGCAATTCATGGGGAGGGTCCTGTGCATCTGCTAATGCCATAATGCCCAGGGTCACACAGGGGATTAACGGGAAAGGCCCAGTATCTCAGAATCCCTCTGGGATCAACTTAACAAGAACATAGGGGCTCAAGACAATAGTCATTGTAATAAAAGTACATTAATGATGTTAATTATATTTTATCAATAAATAAACATATTTACATACACCAATCAGCCATAACATTATGACCACGGACAGGTGAAGTGAATAACACTGATAATCTAGTTATCATGGCACCTGTCAGTGGGTGGGATAGAATAGGCGGCAAGTGAACATTTTGTCCTCAAAGTTGATGTGTTAGAAGCAGGAAAAATGGGCAAGCGTAAGGGTCTGAGCGACTTTGACAAGGGCCACATTGTGATGGCTAGACGACTGGGTCAGAGCATCTCCAAAACTGCAGCTCTTGTGGGGTGTTCCCGGTCTGCAGTGGTCAGTACCTATCAAAAGTGGTCCAAGGAAAGAAAAGCGGTGAACCGGCAACAGGGTCATGGGCGGCCAAGGCTCATTGATGCACGTGGGGAGCGAAGGCTGGCCCGTGTGGTCCGATCCAACAGACGAGCTACTATAGTTCAAATTGCTGAAAAAGTTAATGCTGGTGCTGATAGAAAGGTGTCAGAACACTCAGTGCAGTTTTTTGCGTATGGGGCTGCGTAGCCGCAGACCAGTCAGGGTGCCCATGCTGACCCCAGTCCACTGCCGAAAGCGCCTACAATGGGCACGTGAGCATCAGAACTGGACCACGGAGCAATGGAAGAAGGTGGCCTGGTCTGATGAATCACGAGTTCAAGGTGTTGACTTGGCCTCCAAGGGATGAGGTGCTCTGAAACAGACCATATGGACACTCTGATAGCAGTTTGATATTGTCTTTGACTAAGTAAATGTATGCAGAGGGGTTTATGACAGGTTTGCTGCCGAAGTGCGATCCAGAAGGCGGGTGTTGGAAGCTGCCGAAATGTGGTCTTGTTGGGGGCGTGGAGGGGTGGAAGCTGACGAAGTGCGGTCCGGGGGGCAGGTGCTTGGGGAGAAAGGGCACTTTGGAAGTCTTATGGAAAAAGGGCATGTGCTCTGCACAGGTTGAGCCTTACCTGTGCACGTGTCAGCCAAGAGCCACCTGGTAATACAATTGTTGCAGTCTTTGGAGCGGGCCACCAACTGAAGGGGAGCATGGTTAGTCATTAGGGTGAAGTGATGGCCCAGTGGGTAATAACAGAGCCTAAGGAGGGACCACTAAGTATATCATATCATATGCTTTCACATGCTTTCACATATGCTTCCATACTTTCAAAAAGCTTTTGATAAGGTTCCACACCAAAGACTGATCCTCAAATTGGAAGCTGTAGGCATTCAGGGTAATGTAAGTAGATGGATTATGAACTGGTTGACGTATAGGAAACAGGGTGTCGATTAGAGGAGTTGCTTCTAACTGGAGTGAGGTTGTTAGTGGAGTTCCACAGGGATCAGTACTAGGGCCTTTGCTTGTTCTAATCTATATTAATGATCTGGACTCTGGGATAGTTAGCAAACTTGTCAAATTTGCAGATGATTATAAAAAAAAGTTGGCTCAGCAGATACAATCTCGGCAGCACAGGTTATTCAAAGGGGCTTAGATAATATTCAGGTGTGGGCAGACTCCTGGCAGATGAAATTCAATGTGGACAAGTGCAAGGTATTACATTCGGGTAATACAAATTTGCACTATAATTACACTATGGGAGGAATAGAACTAGATGAAGTAACGTACGAGAAAGACCTAGGAGTCTATGTGGACTCCTCACTTTCTCCATCCAAACAATGTGGGGAAGCAATAAAAAAGGCAAACAGAATGTTAGGGTATATTGTCAAAAGTGTAGAATTTAAAACAAGGGCAGTAATGTTAAGACTGTACAATTCACTAGTTAGAGCTCATCTGGATACAGTGTACAGTTCTGGGCTCCACACTTCAAGAAAGATATCGCTGCTCTAGAGGCAGTTCAGAGGAGAGCAACCAGACTTATTCCAGGTCTGAAGGGAATTTCCTACTGAAAGACTGAGGGAACTGAACCTTTTCACCCTGGAACAGAGGAGACAACATGGGGACTTGATCCAAGTCTTCAAAATCATGAAAGGCATCGACCACATCAAACCAGAGGAGCTTTTCCAGATCAGCAGGGACACACGCACCCGGGGACACAAATGGAAATTGGGCTTCAAGGCATTCAAAACGAAAAACAGGAGACACTTCTTCACACAGAGAGTCGTCACAATCTTGTAGTGGGAAAATCATTTACTTTTATTATTTTCTGTATACTATTTCTATATTATTGTTTCATGCTGTTATAGTATTAATTGTTTCAGTTTTGTCTATGAAGCAATCATTTGTTTGTTTGTATTTACCCCTTTCTGTGAACTACTTTAATTATTAGTTTTCATGTAAGAATGCTACAGAAATCTACCAAAGTAATTTCACCCTGCCTCCCCCTCAAGGTTAATTGTTTCTTGGATTGTATACAAAACAATTGTCTCCAAGTCACTCTGCCTCTGCCTTAAGGCTCACTGTTTCTTTAATATATAGGCCTACAGCTATTGTCTTTTGAATACCTGATCAACAACTATCAGTAGGCATGGGGTAAATTGAACTCATACAGCTGGATTGAGCTGGATTTGCTGTAACCTATTGTCTATCAAAGATACAAAGCGGCTTCTTCCTGCTCACATCTCTAGTTCTTTTCCTCACTTCATGTGAGAGGAGAGCTCCTGGTTAACCTGTATTTATATTTTGTATAATAAACTTGTTACTTTTTCATCTGTGTTTCCTGGGATTTACTGAAACCACTACAATTGGCGAATAATATGGGATATTGACCTGCCAGTGGACAGTGTTAAGGGGCATCCAATTCATCTGTCTCTGGAGGAGTGAGTATGTTGAAATTACCATCTTCCATAGATTAGGAGACAGAGGATTGGGGGGCCATTTGTATGCAGTCTAAGGCACTTTTTGGCAATATAAATATAGTGGACCAGAGGAGAGGCACTGTGCATTTGTAACAAGTTTGTTTGTTTTGTGAATAGGTTGTGTTTGTACAGTCTGTTTTACTGTAGCAGGTAAAATAAAGACTCAAATATGTGTCTTTGTAATGGTCTCCTTTTACTGTAGCGGGTAAAAGAAAGGCTCCAAATCCCAAAGGGTCGAGGTGTGTAATAAGGAGTCAGACTGCAGAGTTAAAAATGTCTCTTCACAAGTAGCGGCTGGGAGAGAGAAAATAAGAATATTTGCCCAGATATAAAGTGCACGTCTGTGCGTGCATTAAGTGTGAATACGGGAAGTTGTCTGGAATTAATTGTGAGATACTGTCCTTGTTTGTGAAAATAAATAAATAATAATAATAATAAAATAATAATAAAAATAAAATAATAATAATAATAATAATAATAATAATAATAATAATAATAATAATAATAATCTCTTGTTAATGTAGGAAAGAAAGAAATGTGTATTTTACTGTAGCAGGTAAAATAGTAAGAAAAAATCCTAGTCACTGTAAAAGTTGGACTGGAGAAGTATGTGTCCTGTGTTCTCTGTGCATGTGTGGTAATTATACATGAGGATTTGTGGAATATTGTTATTAAAATAAATAAATAAAAAGGTTAGTGAAAACCTTAGTCTAGAACGCTGCTTAACTAGAATGGGTGACATAACAGGGTACGTATTAGAGGATTTTGAAAAGACATTAAAAGAGATGAGGGAGAAGGGCTGGCTGCTTGCAATTGTTAAAAGGGTGATTCGGTCCACATATGCAAAAGGCATTATTGTTAGGTGTTAATCCTGGACATACATTTGACACTATTGTTATTTGGGCAGGAACTGTTGAATCAATGCAGAGTGAGCAGAAAGGAGGTAAAATTGCAGCAGTAGTGTGGGACCAAGACAAGGTATCTGTAGAGTGTTTCGGTTGTGGACAAATAGGACACAGGAGAGAACAGTACACTAACAAATGTGTGCAAAAAATGTAATAGAGAGGGACATGAAATAGGGAAATGTTTCTGCCCCGGTGGGAGAAGAGAAGGACAGTGGTGAAGGAAAAATGACAGAGCAGCGAACTTTTCCATTACACACACTGTCGTCAGCAACATGCCTCAGCGCACCTCCTCTGTATACATCAGAGGAGGTAAAGAGAATGATTCAAGATGCAGTATGGGACATCAAGGACTAGGGGTGTCCGGTTACCATTGCTGCAGACCGAGTGCTTCAGAGGTGGACGCACCAATGTAGCAACATCGGCAGTGCAGTATGGTAATTGACAATGATTAGTCTCTCTAATACAAACCGCCCCTTACCAACTATAAATATGTTGTAAACACCAAAGGTGTGGGTAGAGAAACAAAAAAGTTTGAATACAAATCAGTGTTAACAGAATAAGGAGGTGTACATATTTTGTGTAAATTTTATGATGTAATAGTAATAAAGGAAATAGTCTTGGACATATGTTAGAAGAGATAGGTGCTGTAATTTATTGTGGATAAGAAGTGATAACTGCTTCAGAAAGCAGAAAGTAGTATTGAGTGTTAGTACAAGGCAAAATGGCAAATAGATTCAAATCAAGGAACCCATTTTGCAAGGAAGGTAGTAAAAGACGTACATTTTTGAGAGTAAATAATGATGGATATTTCTTCCCATCATCAGAGCTCTGGAATGGTAAAATGTCTGTCTGAACTGGAACAATGGCAAATTTGGGGAATGGGTGAACTCAAGCTTTGCACTTTTGTCTTAATGCGCTTACAAGCTGTGCCCTCATGGGCCGTGGGTTTTATGACTGGGCGCCACACATGTCTTCATGAAAGCATTTGGACTGAGACTGATCAAGACTTGGTGTTATCACTGTAATAACATAAAACTCAGACTTCACTAACACACTAACCATATTACAGGAAAAAGCGCCAGAGAAGCTAAACACCGCAGCGATTGAGAAACTGAACAAGAAGGAGAAAAGGAAACATAGTAAATTGCCACATTGTGGAGATGAAGAAATGCTAAAACATTTTCCAAAACAAGGTGGTGTAGATTTCAAAGTGCATGGGCCACATACTGCACATACCCAGTGTAGCCTTAGATATAGAAGGGAAAGGTAGATGGGTCCACTGGTTTCAAATTAAATTTAATTATGTTTCCCTTTCGCCCTCTACTATCTATATGTATCAAATGATTATCAAGTTATTTTTCATTGCATGATGGTGGAACGCAGCGGAAAATAACAATTGTCTTTACAGATCTCCCATAATGATGCCTGCAGTGGTCTTCATCCTCCTCTACACCTGACCTTTATGGATGATAGACTGGGCTCTGCAGAATTTAAGTAAATGGGTGTAACTGGACACCTGGTTGCAATGTCACACACCAATATCTACATGATGTAGACACAGTAGTGAATGCATGTGTAGAAAATATATATGTAAATATGTAAATAATATATGTAAGGGGGCCTCCAACCTGTCCACAGGAAGTCAGTGGGCCCCGCCCATGGGCTTATCACTAAGGGTCCAGAATTAAATTTAAACACTGAAGTAACAGTGAAAAGTCAATGTCTGTTAGAGTAAGTGGGTCAATACTAGATCCTTGGCAAAATGTCTGTGCTACTTATTACATTAAATAACATATTGGAAAATAAGCACATATATGTCTCAGAGTCACTAATCAGGTTTCACTAATCAACAAGTCAGAGGTGAAATTTAGATCTTGACCTGACTGCATGGTTTGGGGCTGCCAATTCAGGAATAAACATTATAGATGCAGAGTTTAATAATGCAATCTGCATCCCTCCAGCATGCTTCAAAAGGAAGCCAACATAATGCACCTTTTTGTGATTTTACAAGTATTAACTTGCTCATATTGTGACACATTGAGCATGTTAAGGCAATTCTAATGGATATACTAATGTCTGCACATGAGAAGAAATACTACAGAATGGGAATTGCGTTAACTCTGACATTTAGGTGGGAAGTTTGTATTCTATTAAATTAACACATCAATACATGTCCCATTGTAAATGAATCTGTGTTACAAGTAGAAGCCTGACTTACACTCACTCTTGGGATTTGAGTAAGTGGTTCAGGCTGATAACTGGTGGTGTATTTTCACCAATAGATATTATTTAGCATCGACTTCCATTGTGAGCTCAAATACTGTCCTTTACTAACATTTTATTATCAACTGTCCTCCACTGTCCAACACATGGTCACAATTGCCAGTTTCAGTGTGTCTGCCGCTGCATCTGCCAGTGGCTGAGACAGAGTCTAAAATCCTGATGCCCAGAGCTCGACATGAGTCGGGTGGAGTTTTATCTATCCTGGTTTTCGAAGGTCTCCTTATAAACAGGATAATCTTTTAATCAGTGTTAGAGCCTCTTTTATGGTTCAACATACCAGACCTGAGACAATTTCTCTGATCCCACTATGATTTGTGTGTCCGACGTGGCTAGAATGGCCACTTGGCCAAAAGGGGGGACTGTAGTGGGAAAATTATTTACTTTTATTATTTTCTGTATACTAGTTCTATATTATTGTTTCATGCTGTTATAGTATTAATTGTTTCAGTTTTGTCTATGAAGCAATCATTTGTTTGTTTGTATTTACCCCTTTCTGTGAACTACTTTAATTATTAGTTTTCATGCAAGAATGCTACAGAAATCTACCAAAGTAATTTCACCCTGCCTCCCCCTCAAGGTTAATTGTTTCTTGGACTGTATACAAAACAATTGTCTCCAAGTCACTCTGCCTCTGCCTTAAGGCTCACTGTTTCTTTAATATATAGGCCTACAGCTATTGTCTTTTGAATACCTGATCAACAACTATCAGTATGCATGGGGTAAATTGATCTCATACAGTTGGATTGAGCTGGATTTGCTGTAACCTATTGTTTATCAAAGATACAATGCGGCTTCTTCCTGCTCACATCTCTAGTTCTTTTACTCACTTCATGTGAGAGGAGAGCTCCTGGTTAACCTGTATTTATGTTTTGTATAATAAACTTGTTACTTTTTCATCTGTGTTTCCTGGGATTTACTGAAATCACTACAATCTGGAACAAACTCCCCAGCGATGTGGTTGAAGCTGAAAATTTGGGAACATTTGAAAATAGACTGGATAGGATCCTTGGATCACTTAGTTATTAATGGACACCAAACGAGCACGATGGGTTGAATGGCCTCCTCTCGTTTTCTTATGTTCTTATGTTCTTAAAATCAGAGTGTTTCTTGTATTTTCCTTTTTGTTTAGGAGAGTCACATGTAGCTGCTGCAGGTCGGAGTTCCCTGCTTGGGATTCGACCAACACACCTCCAGCACTCCTAGAGCTCTGCATCACAGCGGCTCCAGCATAGTACAGTGTTAAGCCCTCTATGCCAAAAGGCAGAGTCTCCCAACGCAGGAAGCTTAACACTGTACTACTTTTACTGAGGGGTTACATCACTTTTTAACATGCTCATTATATACTGAATGAGCCCCGTTACACACGCTCGCCCATGGGCGCTGTCATCTTTGCTCTGATCTTGCCTCGATCAATACAGCCCTCTGATTGGCTAGATCACGGGTGTAGTGATTCTACCCGTACATTTCGAGTGTGACGAGTCAGTAAATATAGTTGAACATTGTAGTCTGAATGAAAAACAAATGGCAGAAATCACACAGAGAACTTTGAGATTTACCATTAAATAGTATGAATACAATATTTTACAAGTGTTTGTTTTTTGGACCCACGATTACGGGAACAAACCTAAATGATACAGTGTACAGCCTATGGACTAGAAAACAAGAAGTGATACTGTTAGCCTCTCCTGAACTTTCAACCAGGAGAGACTGTCATGCATACTATTTACACTAGATCTTAGTGTGCATTGAAGGGCAAGCTGAGCTGCTCTGTTCCTAAATACTTATTCCATACCACCGGGCAATAATCTATATGTGATAATACTAGAGTGAGCAGGACATGTTTGGTCTAGTGTGGTATTAAAAAAGGAGAGCACCTCTTTACCACAGCTATATTTCTCCCCATCTTTACAACCAGAAAATCAATGTTTTGACTATGATTTGTAATGTTTTACGCCTTGAATTGCACTTTGTATTGCACTCATATTTTGCCAATAAATAAATAGTAATAATAATGATAGTTTACAATCTATAGTCACACCAAGAAGCTTTGTTTCCTCTACCTGCTCAACAGCCACATTGTCCATTACCAAATTTAATTGAGGTCTAGAGCTCAAGGAGTGTTTGTACCAAACCTAATGCTCTTAGATATGTTCAGTACCAGTTAGTTATTAGTGACATAGACATCTCCCTAACTGTTGGAGCAGACATGTATAGTGTTGAATCATCTGGATACATAGACACACAGTCTTTTTTTACAAGCAAGCCAAAGATCATTATTAAAAATAGAAAGAGCAACGGGCCAAGCAACGACCCTTGTGGAATTCCACACTTTACATTTCTTACATTTGAAAAGCTTCAGTTTTTTTCATTTTGTATTCTATTAGCTACATAGCTTTCTATCCATGCAAAGGCAGATGGAGTAAAGCCATAACACCTAAGTTTTTCCAATAGTAATTTTTTGGATCAATTTATTTTAGCCAATCATCTTTAATTTGTGTAAGCACTGTGTATGTTGAATGCCCTTCCCTCTGCGTGGTGCGCAAACCCTATGAATATCGGGGCCAGGAAATTTTCTTAATGCCTGTGAGGACAACCTTGTATCTGGGATATGACTGATTTCAATCTGTGACAATCCTGAGTGAGAAAGAGAAATATTCAAAGAGTTGTTATTTGTGTAAAGGGAAGATAGAGGAGTGTGTGAGGAAGAATGAAAGAGGGGCATGGAGAAGGCCGAGGCAGGAGGGGTTGACTTTGTAAACAAATATGTAAAAATAAGGAAACTGACACAATTAAACCCACTCAGAGACTCTGCCCGTTTGTCAACTCCCTGTCACATTGCCCATGGGAGCCACAACCCAGTGCCTAGGTCACATTGCTGTCTGAATGATAATGCACATTTTTCATTAAGTCCTGACACCTTGTGGAAATGTTCTCCTCATGCTGCTAAATAATTGTATTATTCTCTGACCAAGGTATGCTAAGGTTAACCTGATATGCTTAACAGGAAACATTATTGACTGTATCTACTGAGGGTACAATGGAACCAATGCCTTGCAAAGGTATTCTGACCCTCTCACAGTTTTTACATATAAAGCTTGCAGTCATGACACTTTGAAGTAGGAATTAATATTTGTCATATACACAACCAAATCCACACATGCAAAACCAAACAAAAGGAAAGAAGAAAATAGATCATTAATATGCATTACAATGGAGTCATGACTGCATAAGTATTCAAACCCTTAGATGTGACAAACCTAAATTAATTTAGGTACACAAAATTACTTTAACGAGCCACACAATATAGTTGAATGGCCTCTGTCTGTGTGCAATAATAGTGGTTCTTGTGATTTCAGAATAAGTACAACTGTCTCTGGGAGGTTCCGTGGTCAGGTAGTGAATTTCAAGCAAAGATTCCACCATGAAGACCATTGAAAAGCACAGGTCAGATGAAGGGTACAAAAACATATCAAAGTCTCTGTATATCCCTGTGAGCACAGTGTACTCAATCATCAAGAAATCAAGGTGCATTGTACCACCCAGACACTGGCTAGAACAGGCTGCAAATTGAGCAGCTAAGCAAGGAGGAAACTTGTGAGCAATCAACTACTATCCACAAACTCAATTCTCAATCTCTCAATATTAACTTTGCTCTCAACACTCAATCCATGAACAATAAAGCCCCCCTGCTCCATTAACTAATATTAAATGACAAACTCTACTTCCTCCTCCTAACTAAAATGTGGCAACAGCCTGGTGATTTATTTTTACTTAATCAAGCTACTCCTGCTGGTTATGGCTACTTGTGTCACCCCCAACCCACCAGCATTGCTGGCCTCACTGTACTGTACAACTCTAAATTAAATTAACTGAACTATCTCTCCTTACAATCTCCTCATTTGAATAAATTGCTTACAAGTCATCCTGTTCAATTACTGTTATTGTATTCTCCTAAAATTTGCATGTGCGAATTGGGGCCGAGAGAATACCAGACGAGCCACAGAGTTCTGGATGAGCTGGAGCGGGCGGGTAGAAGTCGCAGGCAGGCCAGCCAGGAGGGAGTTTCAGTAGTCCAGGCGGTAGAGGACCAGGGACTGGACTATTCAGGAGGACGGTCCACTCGCCTCCTTCTTGGATGAACTTGAGGAGAGAAGGGGAGAAGGGGAGAGAAGGGGAGAGCAGGAGTTATTGAAGACTTCCTCTCTCGGACTGGTGCTGATGCCCTCCACATCGTAATTCTCGTTGACCTGAGTACCGCTTTTGACACAGTGAGCCATCAGTTCCTTCTCACTAGGCTCAGGAGTCTGGGTGTTGAGGGCACCATTATCATGGCTTCAATCATACCTTACAAATCGGACTCACTACATTTCCCTCAATGGCCACACCTCAGACTCCACTGTTGTTATACAGGGTTATCCACTCCCCTTCCTCCAGGGCCCACTCCTTTTCATCCCTGGCTCCTAAGTTGTGGAATGACCTTCCCACTGAAATCAGGAGAGCAGTCCCTGATTACTCAAGACACACCTATTCAGACTGTACCTGTAACTAAGCTCTTATTCGCGGGGCACGGCTCTCCTGTTAAATTGCATTTTATCTAGTTTTTTAATGTACAAATTGCTTTTACATTGCTAGTACTTGAGTTGTTAATATTGTTTGCCACTATATCCCTTCCCCTGAGCTATTAACTATGACCTCACATCTAGTCTGCAATTATTAGCTCACAAATATAGGATGTAGGGCTTGAAATTAACTGTATATTTTTACTATGCACTTATGTCATTTTGTACTTGTAATTTGTACAATGTTTTGAGCTGTAATTCTCGACTGTATTGCACTTTTATAAAGCTCTTATGTTTGGTAAGTCGCCCTGGGTAAGGGCGTCTGCTAATAAATAAATAATAATAAAAATAACAGGGTGTCCCCCAGGACTCTGTGCTGGGCCCCTTATTTTTCATCATCTACATCCTCCCCCTTGGTCAGATTCTCCGACACTTCAACCTTAACCTCCACATGAGCCGTCTCTGCAGAGCAGTTTTGTCTTACAGGAAGGATAATGAACATGATGACATTTCATCATAGAAATACTCTTGTGTTGTATCAAAGCTGTGTGTAAGTGTGATTTTTAAAACAATATAAAATTCAAATATTGTTATTTAATTCCTTGTTAAGTAGATAGAGGAAGAACATGATGACTGTGGCAATACATCAGATGGAAAAACTAAATTTCCTTTCTGCCTGGGGTGCTGTGGAGAGGCACTGAGATTTTAGAAGGTCAGAGGAAGCCTCATCAAAACCAGTCCTGAAATGTGAGATAATGAAATGGAAAATATTTGTTTTCCTGTCTTGTCTGTGACAGCTGGTACTGTGGGCAGGAGTGGGGTTGGAGATATACCAGGGCTCTCAGACAGGAGTGTGGTGAGGACACCTGATCCACCCTTTACTCACAAGATAAAAACTAAAACAAAAAAAGAGCACATACAGAAGCTCAAAACATCTTCTTGTCTCATGGGTACAAATGTTGTATCACACAACAATGTGAGGGTCTGCATCTTAGACAACCTGCAGAGATCTGAATTATTTTCCGGGTGAAGATTTCTCACCAGAGGGGACAAATGTTAGATTAGCAGGTGGTGAGCAAGGCACAGGTAAATAATTAAATACACATTGAAACTTGCTGCTAAGCTTATATCATGAATGTAGATGGTGTTTTTATTAAATCAAATGGATGGTCCTGGGGCTGGCCAGCCGAGAGGTACTGAACAGAGGAGGAACTGTGATGTGAGGAGTTGTGTCAGACCACTCTGGAACTGGGTATTGCAAAACTTCCTTGCAACTTGGCTTCCTTCTGTAATTTCAACATGTCCTCTCTGTTCATTGCAGACGCACCAGTGCTGCTCATTAAGGTAGAAATTAAATTTTGGGGTTGATAACTGAAGCGTGAAGCGTTCCTGCAGGACTCTGTGATAAACTCTGTTCTTTATGAATGAATGAGTCAGTGCAAACCAGGGGGGACAAGACCCAGTTCTGTCCCTGCTCTGCCCCTCCCCCCATCTCATTCCTACCTACAGGACAGATAAGTGAAATCATGTTGTCATTGTGGTGGTGAATGTTTTTTTTTTTAACAAACCAACACTGCCCATCTGTATGTCTGCACCAGAGGCTTTACATTGAAAAACAAAACCAACCATGCAATTTATGTCTTGAGTTTTTTCTGCATTTAAACTGCAATGTGGTTGAGCTTTATATGCTTCCTAGTAATGGTGATGATTCAGAAGGACCGGAGAAAGACACCCTCCTTCCTCTTAGAGATACTGCAGTGGCCACATATTGTTTTAATTGTCAGTATTGATTCTGAAATAGTTTCACATTCCTATTTGTTTTATTCTTTACAATGCTCAGTTGCTAAAATAGATTTTAAGTTTACTATTGTTTCTATGTATAGAACAAATACTGTAATCTCCCATGAAAAGTATGAAATGTTTAATTTCCTCCAAAGTTCCATCTCAAAGTCCAAAGTTTCACAAATTAAATGTTTATTTTCAGGTAGTTGTTTCCTTGCCTTATATGAGCTGTGTCTGTTATTGCTTTTGCAAATGTAATGTGAGTGTGTAATAAAGAAAACTATGTTTACAAAACAGCACAATTTATAAAATACATACAAAAAAATTGTATAAAATCCAGCATATTGCTGTCCAACAGATTTTTATTTAATTTTCCTTTTTTTTAATTTTCAGTTTACATTTTTTGAAAGCCAATGTTTGTGTTGCATTGCATTGTCTGCCTGGTTGTCTTGAAAAAATCTAATTTAGGTTGATTCCTCTCATTAAGATGTGGGGAAGACTTTTGCTGATGTAGAAGTGCCTCTATGTCTGTACCATGTTGCATATGGAAAATGAACACAGCTTTCTATTGTGCTATCAATATACATGGTGGTCAGGTTCAGTGTCAGAATAGACTATATAGATTATCAGAGATAAATGCACAGGGCTCATTTAAGGTCTCTTAAGAATATTACCTGCAACTGAGAGATGAAAGGGGACTTTTAACCAGCTTCCCAGTGACTCCACTTGGAAATACTGAAAGAGTAACCATCCTTAAAATGCCCTACCCTGTTGTAATAAAATACCACAGTTGTGGAGCTGTGAATTCACTTGCAATATATGTTACTAATTTTATTTAGAAAAAAAACAGTCATATATTTCATGAGCAGGAACAGCATGAGGAGAGGCATTGTGACACAGTCAGAAGCACACCCAGCTGTGATGTCTCCAACTGAAATCCAACCCCACAGTTACTGTTTGTTTAAAGCAGATTAATTCAAGTGTTTTACATTTGATTGGACCATTTTTGTTTCAAAATAAGCGTTTTTAATAACACTGCTTATGTGTATGTGCCAATATACAATATATTGCATATTTCCTGTTCCGGTCTATATTGCAGCAGTTACATCTACCAGTATAACATACATTTTCTATATTTTTCCCTGTCTGTGGGAGGCAAGCTAAAAATATATGGCCAACTATAAATAATCTTCAACTCATGAAGGACAGTTTTTCCTTGGAAAACTAAATTAGTTCAAAGGCTCTGGCCAGCTTCACCCCTGTGGGACAAATCAAGCTTCCCTTAAAGTTTGCAACAAGAAAGCTCTGTTTTCCCAAGACTCTGTTGAAGGAGTTGCTGTGTAGCTACAAAAAAAAAAAAAAAAAAAAACAGTGCCAGTTATCTTAAAGCCAAATGTCAATTTGCAAACAAAAACATTAAAATACTAAATAGATAATAATAAATAAATAAATAAATAAATAAATAAATAAATAAATGCATATATATACACTGATCATCCATAACATTATGACCACCTGCCTAATATTGTGTAGGTCCCCCTTTTGCTGCCAAAACAGCCCTGACCCGTCATGGCATGGACTCCACTAGACCTCTTAATGTGTGCTGTGGTATCTGGCACCAAGACGTTAGCAGCAGATCCTTTAAGTCCTGTGAGTTGCGAGGTGGGGCCTCCATGGATTGGACTTGTTTGGCCAGCACATCCCACAGATTCTTGATTGGATTGAGATCTGGGGAATTTGGAGGCCAAGTCAACACCTTGAACTCGTAATTCATCAGACCAGGCCACCTTCTTCCATTGCTGCGTGGTCCAGTTCTGATGCTCATGTGTCCTTTGTAGGCACTTTCGGCAGTGGACAGTGGAGTGTTCTGACACCTTTCTATCAGCACCAGCATTCACTTTTTCAGCAATTTGAGCTATAGTAGCTCGTCTGTTGGATCGGACCACACGGGCCAGCCTTCGCTCCCCACGTGCATCAATGAGCCTTGGCCGCCCATGACCCTGTTGCCGGTTCACCACTTTTCCTTCCTTGGACCACTTTTGATAGGTACTGACCACTGCAGACCGGGAACACCCCACAAGAGCTGCAGTTTTGGAGATGCTCTGACCCAGTCGTCTAGCCATCACAATTTGGCCCTTGTCAAAGTCGCTCAGATCCTTACGCTTGCCCATTTTTCCTGCTTCTAAGACATCAACTTTGAGGACAAAATGTTCACTTACTGCCTAATATATCCCACCCACTGACAGGTGCCATGATAACGAGATTATCAGTGTTATTCACTTCACCTGTCAGTGGTTATAATGTTATGGCTGATCGGTATATATATATACTGTATATATATATATATATATATATATATATATATATATATATATATATATATATATATATATATATATATAACAATCCTAACATGTTAGGACTAACTTTCATATAAAATAAATAAAAACACAGCTCTACACAAAATACACAGCTCTACCAATTCAAAGAATTAGGCCCAGGTACATGCAGTCCTGTCTCATTGTTTCAAGGAGGAAGACATTACTCAATAAGTCCCTCAACACTCCAGATCACATATGCTTTACAGAAACATCTTAGACTGGATAAAGTCCAGAAGAACAGTGTTTTCTTGTAGTATTTTAATGAACAAGCCTCTTGATCATTATGCGATTGTAAAGGCTCAGGAACTCTGCAAGGAAGTCAATCTGCAGCGATTATGTAGGCATCTATTTATTTAATTATTTTGGCTTGTTTTTGTCCAGTACAACTTGATGTTTTTTTGGTTCGTTTTTTAACTAGCTGTATCTATTTGAAAGAAGAATTGCTTCTGTAATATAGTTGACATTTGTCAAGAGTTGAGTCAGAGGTTCAACAATAGCATGTGAATATTATTGTGATTTGTGGAAAATAGTTGCTTCATCTTTAAAAAGACCTGGGGGACTGTTTCCCATCCTTTTGTTACTCAATGCCCACCCTACTTCCTTTATAAAACAATTATATATTTTCTCTCAGGGTTTCACAAGTTATTGGTTAAAGCTACCCCAGAGAGAGTGCTAGTCAAGTTGCACATGAAAGAAAAAGAACACGTCTTTTTTTTTTTAAAGGGAAGCATTCTATCAGTGCAGACATGCAGACAGAAAAACAGCTCCACGTAAACTCTTGTGGCACTTGTGTAACATTCAGTTGTGGCCTGAATAATCTGTGGTCAGAGTTAGAAACACTGAAAGATGTAGCAACTTTGGCAGTAGGTTTCATCTCAATCACCAGTTTTTTAAAAAGGTAATTTGGAGAAAACATTGTGTAGAAAAATAAAGTAGCAAAACAAATATATAGGCCTAAGGGATGAGCAAGGATACATCAAAATGTATTTTAAAATAAGATATCAAATACCTTAATTTTAAGTGTATCAAAATAAACTACAAAATACAGCAGCCATACCATGTATCAAAATAAACAGCTGTATTTTTGTATTTTAAAAATACTAAAAATACTTTTACAAGGGAGCATGAAATCACTTCGCAAACCTTCTTTCTATCGGCCTATTTGATCTATCCCTTAACCAGTACACTGACTCAGTTGATTAAGTAGACAGTGTTTGATAGCAACAGCTTTCCTCTACCTAACGAGTCGTGCGATAAATCTGACATATGCAACCAGTTAACACATCAAATATTCACATATCCCTGTGATCACCCAGATGAAGGTTAGTTTTAAAGTAACCAACAGTTTAATGTTTAACTAACAGTCCGCTAATGACTCATAATTGTATCCTAATTTAGTTACTTGGTGTTTTGTAATGAAGGGCCTACTTTGCATCAGCAACACAGACTCATTGACAAACAAGTCATTCATAAGAAGACAACTGATGACACCTTTATTCATGGCAACTAGTTTCTAAGTAATTAATCATCTGATTGTTAATTATAAATATAATAATAAATTATGTGTCAGGCAATCATTCATGCAATGGTATGCAAAATCATGATCCTACTAAACAGCTACTTCAATTAGGGTACAATAATTTAGCAATCAATTATTTATTTATCAATCATTGGACACCTATTTGGAAGTTCAAAACAAACATTTTAGCACTTTGTCAACAATTATTAAATGATCAATATGTTTTGATTTTAAATTTAGCCAGAAACATAACCAGAAAGTAGCAACAGAACTTGTTGTGGAGTATTAACCCAACTCCAACCACTGAATCTATTGAGAGCCTCAGAATATAGGTATAGAGGACACATACATATTCATAGTGTAGTAAGATCATTTACTTAAACTCCAATAGAGAATACTACAATAGAGAATGCTACAGACCAGGTATTCCAAAACAGTTCAAAAGTTCTACCACAAACAATCAAATGTATGTGTGAGTGTGGGTGAGAGAGTAAGCGTGTGATTGAGTGAGTATGTGGGTGTGTGTGAAAGAGGGAGTGTATTGAATGAGTGTGTGAGCCCTGTAGCTTACATTGCAGAGGTTTCTTTAGCTACTGATGCCTTTAAGCAAAACTAACTTTTCAAAAAGTATGGCATTTAGATGTCGTCGATGGGGCTGGTTGATCAGTCCAGCAAAGGAAAATAAACACTTTACTGGAGCTGAGGATGGGATGATTGTGTTAAACCTCACAAAAAGGTGCTTGATTAGGGGATACTGCTCCAAAGATGCCAATTCCCTCCTTTGATCCTCAAGGTGTGAAAAGACTTCAGCTCTGCCTTGCTCTGAGTTGGCTTCTGGAAAACGTCCACATCCTCTGGGAAGATGAAGAAGTCATCATCTTCCTCTGTTGTAGCAGCTGAACTTGAAGCCTCACTCTCTGTCACAAGCCCAAGATCTGTGGCAGCCTGAAGCATTAGTTCATGAATCCTTCTTTTTTTACATGCCATTTGTGGAGGCAGCCATCGCATTTTGAAGTATGGATGCGTCACCCTTGCCAGGACTGCTTCATTGACTTCTGGGCAAAGCTCTAGAAAGGCACTGAATCTACACTGGAAACCATCAACAACAGCATGCAAGAGGTGAGAGCAGTATCGCAGATTGGTGGCATGCAAAGTTTTGACTCAACGGCAAAAAGGATAGGGATCAGTTCTGCATAGCAGCATGGTGACTGGGCTTGTAATCGGTCAATGGCCACTGCAACTGGCCTCAAGACTTTTGTGTACTCCTCTATGTAATCCATCTCAGCATAATAAATGTTGGAAGGTTCAGCTTTGATATGACATCAGCAAGTCTCTCTCGCATGGTTGATAGCTGATTATGGCTGTCATAAAGAGAGTTCCACTGTGTCACACAAGCTGTTATCAAGCTGCATTTAAACTCTTTAGACAGGTCTTCAGCTGTTTTGGGTCTCCCTGAGAAATTCCACAGAGCAGAACATTTTCCCATTGCTGAGTTATTGAGGCGTGAGAGAGTAGAATTGTCCTTCATTGCTCTTCCGGCATCTGTTGTAGCCACTAAACTGAGGGTATGGCATGCACACCACAGATGAGTGGGCAAAATTATCCCAGTCTCATTATCTTCTGAGTCTGAGTCTGAGTCTATGGTCACAAAACTAAGCTCTTCCTCATCATTGTGATTTCCTTCATCCACACACACTGCCGACATGTTGAATTCTTTGAACGCCTTCACAAAGTTGGCCCCATTATCTGTAACTGTTGCAACAATGCATTCATGGGACAACCCATACTCTGAGTGAATTTCATTCAGTATCTCTGCTATTCGATGATATATGTGTGGACTGAGGAAATGGCAGCATGCAAGGGCAGTGGATTGATGCTCCAATGTGTCTGGCTTAATCCAGTGTGACACACTAGTAGACCAAATGTCAGCTGTGGTACACAGGTGCTTCACACCTTTCAAGATTTCGTTTAAACGATTAACTTTTGAGGAAAAGTCCTCATCAATCCTCCTCCCTAGAGTTCATCTTGATATCACAGATGTTTGTAGGCTCACTTCCTGAATCAGGTTGATTAATTCTTTCTGCTCAACAGTTGAAAGAGGATGCATCCCTTTAACCACATAGGCAACAATAAGATAATCGACTTTCTTTTGTGATATCTGAGACGGCCCTGTAAACAGCTTGGTCTGCCAGTGTGTTGTAACAGGTGTCTTTTTCTTTCCAGTACTGAAATCATGTTTATGTTGCTCAAATTCAGGAAGTACATCAGTATGCATAGAACCAGATATTATGTTTTTCTGCTCTGTGCACAGTTTACATTCAGCTTGAACTTGCCCTGACTCCTAGTTCATCACAATTACTATTATACAATTGATGGTACCTTCAGTACTCAGTAAATATTACATCTTTGCAGCCTCTCACCCAAATTCTGGCATTCTAGAAATCCACCATGTTGCTAAATATAAAATAAATTAGTAATAGCAAATAAATTCAGTGAGAGCCTGATATAAACTTTTTCGTGCCAATTTTGTCTTGTTTTGAGTAGCTTTTGAGGAATCAATACCATTAATGGAATTTAACTGCATGTAAGACAGGTAGGTAGTTGCAAGGGATCAGTTATATTTTTTAATGATGATGTTATCATGAAAACTGTGTTACAAACGATTGTGAATGTTTCAGGAGTGCAGCATAGGCTACAAATTTACACTAGCACGACTCCCTTACCTCTTCTCTTCTTTGTCTGCCTTCCTCTCACTCATGTCTCTCCTCATAGGCTACTGCCTCTCTATACTCCTATCTCTGCCTCCAATCTCATTCTGACTAGCAAAAGAGGGAAAATGACTTTGAGGCGTGCATTTTCAAGTATAGTGCCAAGTCTTGTTCAATAGCAGACTTATTTGGGAACAATTCACATGAAACACAAAACAGCCCCCATTCCACACTTAGACTTGACGAGATGATGTGAGCTACAACAAACACAAGTGGTGGATGGGTTGACAACCTGGCCTTTAATAGCGTTGCAACACAACATTGTTAATGACAATAAGGCACACGTGTGTGCATTTAACAAGTTACACCAATGGCATTATAATGTAATGTTGTACAACACTGAAATGCTTTATTATTAACTGACGAAAACTTAACATAGGCTGAAAGTAGCAAGCTAACGTTAACTGTGAGGGCTGCTACTCGGGTCAAATAGTTATCTAGAACATTACGTAAATTGGTAAATGATTTGGCCTAGGCTAAAACAAATACCAAATCTTAACATGAACTGTTAAAAATTGTAGGAATTTATGCTAAAAATCGATGGAAAGTTGGCAACCTACACGTTTCTCACCTTGACCTTCTTCTTCTTCGGGTATGGATCAATTTTCTGTTCTGATCTCAACAAGTCTGGGCAAATTACTGAGTAGGCACCAATCAGAGGCAGCGCTTTTATGATGTCATCATGTAGACTTCCCACAAAGTATTTTACAGTATTTTTAAACTAAACTACAAAACACTAAAGTATTTTGATACAAAATATGAAGCCTTTTTCATCAACCCTATCAAATACAAATTACAAAATCCTATTTTGTTTTTGAAATACGTGTTTTAAATACATGTATCATAAATACTGCTCATCCCTGGGCCTAGCCATATAATTGATAATTGACATAAATGTGGGAAGCAGGATAACAATACTGTATACTCAGACCCCTGTGTGTGGACTCCTGTCCTTCATTCATTGAACTTATTTTTTTTTTACCCCCCATCACCTCAGTCTGAGATTATCTCACTTGTTTTAATTGTATTATATATATATATATATATATATATATATATATATATATATATATATATATATATATATATATACATGACTTGGATCTCGAACACAGAAACACACAGAACCTTTGACTTCTGGAATCTAATGCCTTCATTCCCTGTAATCTGATTTTGTGAGCCAGTTTTTTTGTGCTGGTGCTACAGCGACAACTTCTGATTTTTTTTTAATGTAAAAAATCTTGAAAACTGATGTTCAGCAGCAGTGTTTTTTGTTGGGTTTCAATTACTAAAACTTGGGACATTATAGTCCACAATGGGAATACCCATCAATGTATCAATGTAATGAGAGCTGTCTTTACAGTGAATGTAACCACAGTGTTTTAGTAAAACTACTGATTAAATCAACCAAGACAGTGGAGCCTCTACACATGAGTTACAAGCCAACAGGACATCATGAGAAGGAAACACTGTAGATGTGCAATGCCATTCCTAAACTTTCAAAATTAAATTATAAATTAAATATATATACAGTGCTGTGCAAAAGGATTAGGAAGGTATGAAAAAATGCTGTAAAATAAGAATGCTTTCAAAAATAGACGTTAATAGATTAAATTATCAATTAACTAAATGCAAAGTGAGTGAACAGAAGAAAAATCAATATTTGGTATGATCACCCTTTGCCTTAAAAACAGCATCAATTCTTCTAGGTACACTTGCACACAGTTTTTGAAGGGACTCGGCGGGTAGCTTGGCCCAAATATCTTGGAGAACTAACCACAGTTCTTCTGTGGATTTAGGCAGCTTCAGTTGCTTCTCTCTTCATGTAATCCCAGACAGACTTGATGGTGTTGAGATCAGGGCTCTGGGGGCCACATCATCACTTCCATTACTCCTTGTTCTTCTTTACATTGAAGATAGTTCTTAATGATGTTCACTGTAGGTTTGGGGTCGTTGTCATGCTGCAGAATAAATTTGGGACCAATCAGATGCCTCCCTGATGGTATTGCATGATTGTTGAATAAAACTTCTCTGTGGATATTTTCCTTTTAATAAAACCAGCTGAGAGAGTGTTGAGCGTTGATCAGAAAGTTTATTCGGGCAAGCGGCTAGGGGAAGAAAGACACACGGAGGCAGTCTCCGTGAGGTTTCTCTCCAAAGATACAGTTTCAAACAGGCACATTTATACAGACCAGACAGGAGAGAAAGATAACAGACCCACATGTCTGTCCCGTGATGAGTACAAGTTCAGTTCCTGCCTGACATCTGCTCAGGAAAACCCATATATGGTTAAACCGGGAAAAATGTAAGGCATATCTAATGTTTAATATAAGGGGGGTTTGTACAATGTATCAAGCCCAAATTACTGGTGAAAACTGGTTCTTATCAGACTCTGTTCTTCTAGGTATCAGGGTTGAACTATATCACAGTAGCATAGCACAGTAAGACAGTGAGACAGTGACCTTGTTTACACAGACACACAGGGAAAGAAATGCAGTTCAACAATGATGGCTAAGTATCTGCCTGTACTTCTCAGCATTGAGGAGACCATTAATTCTGACCAAATCCCCAACTCCATTTGCAGAAATGCAGCCCAAAACTTGCAAGGAACCTCCACCATGCTTCACTGTTGCCTGCAGACACTCATTCGTGTACCGCTCTCCAGCCCCTGAACAAACTGCCTTCTGCTACAGCCAAATATTTCAAATTTTGACTCATCAGGGACGTAATAGAAAGGAAACAAAAGATGTCCTGAGGAACATTTAGGGAACCCTACAAAATAACATCCTAATCTTTACTTGTGACATTCTTTTATGGTCTTAGGAATGGTACAAAAGACGTCCAGGGAACCCTAAAAAATAATGTCTCATTAATGTTGGTTTATGACACTTGGGAATGGTATGGAGACATTCATGGAACGTCAGAAGAACATCACAAAAGATGTCCTGCAAAACACTTTGGGAACCCTACAAAAAAGTCTTTCTGGTAATGTTCGTTGTGATGTTCTTTTATGGTCTTGGGAATGGTAACAGGACATTCATAGAATGTCATAGGAATGTCACAAAAGACGTCCTGCAAAAGACTTAGGAAACCCTACAAACAAACGTTATGCTAACAACTTTAGAGAACCTTTAGGGGACATTGCGGGGACCTGTTTTTGTTAGGTGGGATGTACTCAAACCATGCTACTCTTCAACTCTTCACTCTCTCAAATATCTGCCTGACTCGGCCGGGATACCCCCTTCTCTCAAAATGGTGATGGTGTATGGGTATGGAAAGCGGCAATGACAATGTGCTCATTGTGTCTGCACAGTTTGTCTGTTGTTGCCTGTGTGTGAAAAAATATTTGCTAAATTAAGTAAAGTAAATGTAAGTATATATATATATATATATATATATATATATATATATATATATATATATATGGTCTAAATAACTAATAAGTGAGAGTGTGGCTACAAAAAAATATTTTCTTTATATATTTTTGCCTTATTTGGGGCGAGCACCTCATAGAAGTGAAGACGCTGTAGTGCACGGATGTTTTTAAGTTACATTAATATATATATATATATATATATATATATATATATATATATATATATATGTATATATATACAGATCAGCCATAACATTATGAACACCTGCCTAATATTGTGTAGGTCCCCCTTCTGCTGCCAAAACAGCCCTGACCCGTCGTGGCATGGACTCCACTAGACCTGTGAAGGTGTGCTGTGGTATCTGGCACCAAGACGTTAGCAACAGATCCTTTAAGTCCTGTAAGTTGCGAGGTGGGGCCTCCATGGATTGAGATCTGGGGAATTTGGAGGCCAAGTCAACACCTTGAACTCGTGATTCATCAGACCAGGTGTTAAGGTACAATGATTCAGTTGAAGCAACCCTTCGGGTCCCAGTGAATCAGGCACCCCAGTGAGCGCTTCCAGTAACAGTGTAGACTCTCAGCAGGAGACAGGCCCTGGAAGTAAAGTCACTGACACAATGTCTGTTCGTTTATCTTTGTTTATTAAAAGTTTCACACAGACTTTTATACATCTACAAGCAATATTTCAAAGGAGGTTTGGGGCCGTCCTGAACCTGGATGATATTTTCTTGGCATATGTCCCTGGGCAGTTCCGAGACATGGGAAGCAATAATTAATGAGGTATTCTTTATAATTAGGGAAACAATATTTCATCCAGACATCGAAACACTGGTACCAAGGACACAGCACACACTATACTGATAAGAACATGTTATATAGTTTTGGTTCGTTAACTAAAGAATGTCCATAGCAGTAGAAATTATCTCTATCTGCCACACAGATAAGCCTGAGCAGGGAAATCCTAATAAGAACAAGGAAACCCTTATAAGAGCAAGTTTTAACTAGTATCTTACTGGAAAGCAATTTTACCCCAACACCAGGCCAACTTCTTCCATTGCTCCGTGGTCCAGTTCTGATGCTCACGTGCCCATTGTAGGCGCTTTCGGCAGTGGACAGGGGTCAGCATGGGCACCCTGACTGGTCTGCGGCTGTGCAGCCCCATACGCAAAAAACTTCGATGCACTGTGTGTTCTGACACCTTTCTATCAGAACCAGCATTAACTTTTTCAGCAATTTGAGCTACAGTAGCTCGTCTGTTGGATCGGACCACACGAGCCAGCCTTCACTCCTCACGTGCATCAATGAGCCTTGGCCGTCCATGACCCTGTTGCCGGTTCACCACTTTTCCTTCCTTGGACCACTTTGGATAGGTACTGACCACTGCAGACCGGGAACACGTCACAAGAGCTGCAGTTTTGGAGATGCCCTGACCCAGTCGTCTAGCCATCACAATTTGGCCCTTGTCAAAGTCGCTCAGATCCTTACGCTTGCCCATTTTTCCTGCTTCTCACACATCAACTTTGAGGACAAAATGTTCACTTGCTGCCTAATATATCCCACCCACTGACGGGTGCCATGATAACGAGATTATCAGTGTTATTCACTTCACCTGTCAGTGGTCATAATGTTATGGCTGATTGGTATATATATATATATATATATATATATATATATATATATATATATATATATATATATATACACTCACCTAAAGGATTATTAGGAACACCTGTTCAATTTCTCATTAATGCAATTATCTAACCAACCAATCACATGGCAGTTGCTTCAATGCATTTAGGGGTGTGGTCCTGGTCAAGACAATCTCCTGAACTCCAAACTGAATGTCTGAATGGGAAAGAAAGGTGATTTAAGCAATTTTGAGCGTGGCATGGTTGTTGGTGCCAGACGGGCCGGTCTGAGTATTTCACAATCTGCTCAGTTACTGGGATTTTCACGCACAACCATTTCTAGTGTTTACAAAGAATGGTGTGAAAAGGGAAAAACATCCAGTATGCGGCAGTCCTGTGGGCGAAAATGCCTTGTTGATGCTAGAGGTCAGAGGAGAATGGGCCGACTGATTCAAGCTGATAGAAGAGCAACTTTGACTGAAATAACCACTCGTTACAACCGAGGTATGCAGCAAAGCATTTGTGAAGCCACAACACTTACAACCTTGAGGCGGATGGGCTACAACAGCAGAAGACCCCACCGGGTACCACTCATCTCCACTACAAATAGGAAAAAGAGGCTACAATTTGCACAAGCTCACCAAAATTGGACAGTTGAAGACTGGAAAAATGTTGCCTGGTCTGATGAGTCTCGATTTCTGTTGAGACATTCAGATGGTAGAGTCAGGATTTGGCGTAAACAGAATGAGAACATGGATCCATCATGCCTTGTTACCACTGTGCAGGCTGGTGGTGGTGGTGTAATGGTGTGGGGGATGTTTTCTTGGCACACTTTAGGCCCCTTAGTGCCAATTGGGCATCGTTTAAATGCCACGGCCTACCTGAGCATTGTTTCTGACCATGTCCATCCCTTTATGACCACCATGTACCCATCCTCTGATGGCTACTTCCAGCAGGATAATGCACCATGTCACAAAGGTCCAATCATTTCAAATTGGTTTCTTGAACATGACAATGAGTTGACTGTACTAAACTGGCCCCCACAGTCACCAGATCTCAACCCAATAGAGCATCTTTGGGATGTGGTGGAACGGGAGCTTCGTGCCCTGGATGTGCATCCCACAAATCTCCATCAACTGCAAGATGTTATCCTATCAATATGGGCCAACATTTCTAAAGAATGCTTTCAGCACCTTGTTGAATCAATGCCACGTAGAATTAAGGCAGTTCTGAAGGCGAAAGGGGGTCAAACACAGTATTAGTATGGTGTTCCTAATAATCCTTTAGGTGAGTGTATATATATACATATATATAAAAGAAGATGATAAACAAAATTACTTTTCTTGTGACATATTAAATTATATTTTTTGAATTCATATAAATGTATTTCTCCAAGTATTTTTACAATGATTTAAAAAATGAAATGAAGAGTGATCCACGGCATGAAGAGCTGGCCATACTTTACCTTCATTGAAGACCTCATAGGCAGCTACGCACAAGAAGCAACAGGAAATATAGAAGCCCGTCAGAGACTGGGACAGACAGTACACTACAGCCCTGGCAAGAGGTCAAGGCAATGATTCTCTGGCCTGTGGAACCAGTTCACTGTTTTCATTCAGACAGAATTGAGAGGCAGTAAGCAATGTGAACGTGCAGTAAAGATTGTAACATGACATGTAACATGAGGAATGATTTGCCCATTTTTTATTTATTTTGTGATGCTAAATTACATGCTTCAACAGCCAAGAACACCTAGGTATGACTCTAAAGTGGCATAATCCTAGCCAGGGGCAGGATAGGAGAACAAAACTGAGACAAAGCTTTGTCCTATACTAATAATAATAATCTATTCTAAAGCACAGTGAGGTTATAAATAAACAATTGCTGGATTGGGTTGAATCACCCGTGAACATGAGGAAGCCATCCAGTGACTTCAGTAGCTTAACGATTAATAAACAATATTGCACTGATACCCACAAGCTCAATTCGTCCCTTACTCACAAACCGGTACCAGGTCCAGGAAGCCCAGAAGGGAGTGTAGGTGAAGGGGATGATGGGCCCGAACCTTTGCCCTCCCTGGGCCTCCAGCCTGCTCACATAGGCCTGCATGATGGCCCCAGAGACCAACACCCAGGGCAGGGAGAGGTGCAGGAAGGTCATGGCTGTCGTGGCTGTGAGGGACACCACCCCATTGGTGAGGTAGAAGAGGACATCAGTTGGGCGGCAGGTTCTGGGGTTTTGCCCAGCAATGCTTGAGGAAGCCCAGAGCACTCTTCAACCTGTGGGTGGAGAGAGGCTTGGGCCCAGTGGAGATCAGAGCTTTCTCTGCTGTGGTGTTAATGAGCTGGGTGAAGGTGCTGTAGAGGGACAGGGCAAAGAACAGGCAGCAGGCCACCTCGAGGAAGATGTAGTACACCTGGAGAGAGATTGGGGGGGGTCAGTGGCAATGGCAAGCAGCAGGAAGAGAGCATTGTGGGCTAGTTTAAGGCTATCTCTTTTCAGAGACATCAGACAGAGCATGATGGCAAACGCCATGAAGAACCAGTCTTCTACCTTCCCCTTCCGGGCACTGGCAAACTACGGTCTCCTGCTAGCGTCCAATCAGCACAGACAGCACAAATTCCTCCCATGCCTTGACCAGCCAGTAGGTAGGTGCAGTGCAACCCGAACTTGGTGGTGTGGTAGTAGTCCTGGCGGAGGTAGACGTAGAAGCTGTAGAGGAGCTGTGCCAAAGAGAAGGAGACCCAGATGACACGCATGGAGAAGGAGGGCATGTAGCCAAAGCAGTAGAAGGGTGAGATAGTGTCACAAAAGGAAGCACAGAGCCATGGGTTCAGAATACTTGGTGTTCTTCTTCTCGTCGCCCAGCCTCTGAAAGCTGCTGCCGTTGACTGTGCCCAGCAGCAGCACATTGCACAAGGGGCTCCCGAAACCACAGAGCATGTAGTGCTGGATGACACCCTTCAGCAGTAGAGCGGTTGCCCCGTAGGCACCGCATACAAGTTCCATGATGCCTGAAACCACCAGCGCCCAGTCCCCCAGCCTCAAACACCAGTGTGAGTGTGATGGCACCAAAAACAAGAGTTACACTGGCTCTTTAAAGGGAAAGAGAAGCCTGAATTTTGTTTTTGCTTTCTAGTGACATTTCCTAAGAAATGTTGATTTGCATTGTTACAATACTGGCTGAACCTGAATCTACTCCTGTTTCAGCTTTATCAGAGATCTGTAGATGTAAATCAAAGCCTGAGTCTTTCCTGGGGAAGAGATTTACATCCTTTCCTGGGCCTCAGTAATTAAGCACAAAAAACTACTTGACTAAAGGCTTCTCACTAGGGAACAGTGCCTATTTGTTGCTGAAGTATGGCAGAGTAGTGTGTGCGTGGGGGGGGGGGGGAATAACAGCCAGTATGTTCTCCACACCAAGTAGTGCCACTCCTGTCCACGCGCCATTCAAGTTCTGCATGAGGATGAGGAAAGCACTGATGCCATTGCCCAGTAGTCCCAGGATGCCCGGCTCTCTATAGAAACTGGCAGGGAAGCCGAGCACTGAACTCACAACCAGGTCAATCCTCTCCCCCGGCTGTAACAGGGCTCTTTGTCTGCCATCCTAAACAGTGAAAATACAGACTGCTGCAGTTATGTGGTGAGAACACAGACTTTAAATAGCGTTGGGGTGGGGGTGGGAGAGATTGGAGTTTCTACGGCTAAACTGAAATGTTTTGGCGAAGTTTCAAATTCTGCTGTTCTCTAGCATTGAGTTCCTATTTTCAGGGCTGGAGGAGTATCCATATTCCCAACCTAAATTGACAGATTAAATTAAACCTCATGAACAATCCTGTCTCAATTACATTATTATATTACACTGCTGACTAACATGTTACTTTTGGCACAGGTGTAGAAACACATTTTAAAGTGACCAGGGGAAATATTACATGATTTAAACATGGTTTTCTTTTGGTTTCCCCAATATTTGGCTCAAGAAGTTTCCAGACATGAAGAAAGTATGGGCTCAAATTAGTGCCATAAGTAACGAATTAAAAAAAAAATGTATTGTAAACAAAAACAAAAAGTTGAGAAAAATGTGATGTTGAGATCAAATATAAAACAATCAAAAGCAAAATGTATAGAATTGTAAACAAAACAAAAATCACGGTTCTGGTCTGACAGTCACCACTCTGCATCAAATCTTTGACTTTACCAATGATTGTGCCCATAGACTGAGTGTGTCCAACTACATGGCTTCGGAATTTAATTATAAACAAAGCATGTTTTTAATAAAAGTTGTGGACAACCGCTTTCTACATATTACATGTGTTTGTTTTATACAGCCTTTATTCTCATCTTTATCAATGGAGCCATTAATTTTGTAGCTGACTGTGCATATGAGTATATGTATGTATGTGTGTGTGTGTGTGTGTGTGTGTGTGTGTGTGTTTCTTACCTAAATATAAACAGGGACATGGCATGATCTTAGTGAATACGATGCCCCTGCATTGCCTCTTGCTAAATGATGTGCTCCATCAGTCTGGCGCTGTGTTATCTGAACAGCTGAATTAAAGTGCTATGCAGGTTACATTAATATGAACACGATATTAAACATTTTACTCTGCACGTAGCAGGTGAATCCTGTGTTTTGTTTCAGTGCTAGGTGGGGGGAGGATATTTTGAAGAAGGTGGTGGGATCCAATGTGGGGATTTTCCATGTTTCGACTGCAGGTCTCTGCGCACACAGGGGTTTAATGAGTCGCTGAATCGGCGCTGCTGTTGAAACCGAAACAATCGATTCCCATCCCACACAGAGATCACCAGACCAGCACACCTGCTCACTGATTGGGTTAGGAACAACTGTCACTCAAACCTGCTGGACCAATGGAGACCCATGATCCACGCCTCCCTGTAAATCCCGCTCTCACGACAAAACAGCGACAAAAAAAAATCGAAAGCAAAGAAACTGGCGGCGAAAGCAAAGATCGCAGCATCGCAACCACAGACAGGGACTGCAGGCCAGCGCGGCAGTGAAATGGACTCAAATCAGTTCGAGTTTTGCTCTCGATTTAACATCTCGAGTTTTTTTTTTTTTTGCTTTTGATATAATTTTCTTGTTTACAATTTTATATATTTTGCTTTTGATTGTTTTATTTTTGATCTCAACATCAATTTTTTCTCAACTTTTTTTGTTTACAATATTTTTTATTTTGAATTTGTTACTTATGGCACTAATTTGAGCCCATAAGAAACGCTGAATCTACATTTCAAATGACCTTTGCAAAAACAATTGAGATCAGATAGAGATCAGACTCCATGGTCTTGAGGCTCAGCTTGCTGATCTCCGCTGTATTAGTGATATGGAAGAAATGGTCAATCAGCCCATGAGAGAGATGGTGTGCATGCCAAAACCTAGGGGGTGTTGACAGTATACATTTGTGAGAGCAGGGTGTAGGGGGGCAGATGGTAAAAACATTAGATCATGGTGGGGATGGGGGCAGACGGTAATAACCTTGTTGGGGGGGGGGGGCATTTTGCCACAGACCCCACCCCATACGACTCTCGCACAGACCCCTTGGGGGTCACGGACCCAAGTTTGAGAACCACTGCCTTACAAGATACGACCCATGGTCAGCTGTCACAGACCTAGGAGTTTATGTGGACTCATCACTTTCCCCATCCAAACAATGTGGAGAATCAATAAAAAAGGCAAGCAAAATGCTACGGTATATTGTCAAAAGCATAGAATTTAAAACAAGGGAAGTAATGTTAAGACACAATGTACTAGTTAGATATCATCTGGAATACTGTGTACAGTTCTGGGCTCCACACTTCAAGAAAGATATCACTGTTCTAAAGGCAGTTCAGAGGCAAGCAATTGATTCAAGTCTTCAAAATCATGAAAGGCATTGACCAAATCAAACCAGAGGAGCTTTTCCAGATCTGCAGGGACACACATACCCGGGGACACAAATGGAAATTGGGCTTAAAGTAATTCAAGGCCGAAAGCAAGAGACACTTCTTCACAAAGAGTCGTCACAATCTGGAACAAACTCCTCAGCAATGTGGTTGAAACCAACAATTTGGGAACATTAAAAAATAGACTGGATAGGATCCTTGAATCACTTAGTTATTAATGGACACCAAACAAGCGTGATGGGTCAAATGGCCTCCTCTCATTCGTAAACTTTCTTATGTTCTAACAGTCACTGGGATGCAGAGATCACAGTGCCCTCTGCAGGCAGAATGGTGTACTGTCTCATTTTCTACTCCCCACTCCTCACACTGCATGTTTAGTGGAGAATGAAGTACAGACCTGCTATGAAGCACCTGTATACATAATAATAATTACTGTTATCTATTGTAGCAGCTGTAGTTTGAATTATTCAAAGTGTGACATGACGTTCTCTGCTATGTGATGACAAGACAGAACCACAAAACAGTCTCAATAACAAGCCTGTGGAAGTTTTCACAGCTCAGGAATGGAAACTCTCCACACAATGCAGAGCATTCACTAGAGTAACAACAGACTGTCTGTATTACATCAGTGAACAGGTGAATGTGAGCACCACGCCAGCACCACAATTGCCCAGACAAACCACAAGTGTACACTGAGATAAACTGGAATAAATACATTAAACAACCTGTGCACTGCATGGCAACAAAATAGTGGCAGTAATTGGGGAAACAAAAATGAATTCAAGTGAGGGAGCTATGGCAGGGAAAGTTAGAAAAGAGAGAGTGAGGGATACAGGTGAGAGCTACAGCATGGAGAAGTGGTACAACAGAGGCACAGGCACTGGGTATCTGAATGCAAACTCCAGCACAGCTCTCACTTGGACTAAGAGCATGGTAAGTTTCCCTAAAGTAAATAAACAACCTGCTTGTACACAGAAATGGGGAATAAGAAACTGAATAAACTGGCAAGCCTTGTTTTTAAAAATGTGGAATATTGTACATGCTACAGCAGTCACAATTGATAACTCATACATTTCAGTCATTATTATATTTAATATGTGTTTAAGAATATTACTTTAGTTACAGGCTCTGAAGTATTTTCTGTAGTGATGTCACACTTTGCTATGTTGTGTACATACAGTGGCTCTCAAAAGTATTCACCACCTTTCCACATTTAATTGTGTTACATGAAATCAGAATCCATTTAATCAGGAGTTTTTGCAACTGATCAACACAGAAAATGTCCATAATCTCAAAGTAAAGTTTTGTTCTAAATACTAAGCTCTACATTTAGTGCAAGCCTAACAACACACATCATCCTGAGAACACCATCCTTACCGTGAAGCATGGTGGTGGCAGCATCATGCTATGGGGATGCTTCTCTGCATCAGGACCTGGAAACCTTGTAAAGATAGAGGGCAAAATGGGTGCAGCAAAGCACAGAGAAATCCTGGAAGAATGGGCAAATATTGCTGTGTCCAGATGTGCAATTCTGGTAGAGATTTACCCACATAGACTCATGGCTGTAATTGCTACCAAAGGTGCCTCTACCAAATATTGACTGAAGGGGGTGATTTCTTATGCATTAGTTATTCTTATGCATAATTCTTATGCATTTTGTATTTGTAATTAATTAAGAACAATTACATTTTCTGTGTTGATCAGTGGCAAGAACTCCTGATGAACCATTCTGATTTAATATTGTAACACAATGAAATGTGGAAAAGTCCAAGGGGGGTGAATACTTTTGAGAGCCACTGTATAACTTCTTGCGTGATAGTTTTATCAAATGTGTGTTGCCTTGGGTAATGGTACCAACTTTTTGAACTCTAGTTGGCTTTATTTGCTTCACCATTGCACAACCTCCTCAATCAGCACACTCTATGTCAGGTCAGGTCAGAAGTGTCCTTCATGGAAGACTTGCAGCCAAAAAGCCATACTTCCGACGTGGCAACAAGGCCAAGCGACTCAACTATGCACGAAACCACAGGAACTGGGGTGCAGAAAAAGTCTGTCGAGTCTGTCTGGGATTACACAAAGAGAGAGAGAAACAACTGAAGCTGCCTAAATCCACAGAAGAACAGTGGTTAGTTCTCCAAGATGTTTGGGCCAACCTAGCTGCCAAGTTCCTTCAAAAACTGTGTGCAAGTGTACCTAGAAGAATTTTTAAGGCAAAGGGTGGTCACACCAAATATGGATTTGATTTAGATTTTTCTTCTGTTCACTCACTTTGCATCAATGATGAATATAATCTATTAACATGTCTATTTTTGAAAGCATTCTTACTTTACAGCATTTTTTCACACCTGCCCAAAACTTTTGCACAGTACTGTATAATACCTTCCGGTGATTACTAAAGATACACCTATTCAGACTGTACCTGTAACTTAACTGTTTTCCCCTGCGGGGCTTTAAATTACACTATCTAGTTTTCGTTGTACAGCTGTCACACTCTGCGGGACATGGGAACAGGGGGACCAGTTGCGGTGCATTGTAGAGGTTGTCAGACAGGCGTGGGTCGAATACTGGCAAGACAGGGCAATCAAAGGCTGGGCAAAAGGGGTCATCATGGTCACAGTCAAGGGTCGGGCAATCAGGCAGTGTGAGAGGCAGTGAGGGGTTTATATGTAACGCAGGGTATGGTGCTCTCTAATTAACTTTATTAGCAGATGCCATTACCAAGGACTATACATTCACCATGGGAGCATTTCATCAGGGATGAGATATATATGAATCTGTTACTAATTTTCCATACTTATTTTAGTACCTTTATGTAAAGTATGTACATTTTCATTCTTATTTTATGTAAAGAATAAACTTCTGATTTACCAATGATAGCAACAACTTCCTCTCATGGTAAGGCTGGCTTGGCATCACCAACAGTTTTGCAGGATGTGCCCCCAGCCACAGTCCGGGATGCCATATACTTGGTTGTGTATAGACCGTGCAGAAGATTGTTGGTGTATTTCGCCAACCACCATAGACACCATAGAACAGCAGACCCTCAGTGACTGTGTATTGAAAGCCTGATTAGGAGACTGCAAAACACAATATAAATATTAGGCACAGAAACCATACCTCATTATCCAACAATGCATGTCAATAACAAATAATTAATCAATATTTAGTATAACTGCTAAACCGGCTGTTCAACATAAAGGGCTTGATTACAATAAAGAATGCAAGCAAAGCAATTTTTTAGGCTGTACACATAAACTCCAGCTTTGATATCCTTAATTAACTAAAAATGCCTGTACTTATATTACTTAAAACATACCAAGTGGTCTAGCCCAGAGGTTCCCAAACTTTCTGGGTGGCGCCCCCCAAAAACATTTGGGTCACAGCTCACCCCCCCCACCACACACACACAATTTTATTTGGCCATTTACATTGGAATCTCTCTATGCATGAACCTATTCTTACTCCATCTAGTACAGATGAGCCTGAATCAACATAGTTACAGAAGATACAGTAACGCTCTCTTTCCATTTTATACAATTTTACTAGTTATATATATATATATATATATATATATATATATATATATATATATATATATATATATATATATATATATAATATTATTATTATTATTATTATAGCAACAGAAGTGTTGTCATTTTCATGAGACAATGCTGAGACTGGGGCAGTGCTGTGTCAACACATTCAGTTTTATTTCCATCAAGGCTAAAGCAGACAGAAATTGTTTTATGCCTTTGAGAGAAATACACATGTAAAACATTCACCCTGGAACAGAGGAGACTACATGGGGACTTGATTCAAGTCTTCAAAATCATGAAGGGCATCGACCACATCAAACCAGAGGAGCTTTTCCAGATCAGCAGGGACACACGCACCCGGGGACACAAATGGAAATTGGGCTTCAAGGCATTCAAGACAGAAAACAGGAGACACTTCTTCACACAGAGAGGCGTCACAATCTGAACAAACTCCCCAGCGATGTGGTTGAAGCTGAAAATATGGGAACACTTAAAAACAGACTGGATAGGATCCTTGGATCACTTAGTTATTAATAGCCTCTCGTTCGTAAACGTCATGTTCTTATGTATTTCCTTGCAGTGTGCAACTTACAAATGCACATAATACATGGACATTTGTTTCTAATGTATACGTATACCACTAAAACATGCATATTATTTTATTGTTGAACTATCAGACTTTAAAATATTACATTTCTGCCACATCTAACATGACATTCATAAGATCTTTCATGACGTGACTCCAGCGCGATTCACTCCTCCTGACTAGGTGGCGCTCCATGCAGTGTCTCTGGCTCTGGCTGATGCACGTCTTCGTCACACAGCGCTCGGTTATTGTTTTGCAGCCGCGGCTGCTCCAGCGCAGTCCCTCTTGAGCAGCTGCGCGGCTGTGCAGACTTGCAGCCGGTGGATGCGTGACCCGGTGACGTCTGTTCCGGCTGCGTTCATGCAGACGGGTAACTAGGACAGGATTGTTGCGGAGTCTGTGCAGATTCTGTATGCGTGTCGTGAACGCAGCCAGCGACACCACCGAGACAGAGGCGCTTTTCTAAATTCCATAGCTGACCCCAACCATAAAGGTAAGAATAAAATGTTATGATTTATATTGTTTAATTAGTCATATACTGCAAAGTTACTACGCTTGTGTTAGTTGACTAAGATGACATTGAAGTCAAACTGTGACCGGAAATTACGCTCATGGGAGGTTGGGCTTGTTTTTACAACTAAGATTATTTATTTCCTCAAACAAATCTGGCAATCCTGAGGACGGAGGCTGGGGCAGGGAGAACGGGTTTGGATTGATATGACCCACCTAACACACAACTTCTCTCTCTCAAGTAAATGCACAGGGATCTGGGATTGATCAAATAAGAAACGAACTTGCAGAGTTATTACGGAGTTGTAAGTGCCAAGTACTATTTCGGGATCACCCCCAGCTGCGTACTATAGTGAATACCCATTGCAACGAAAATGAGACTAGCTGATCCCCAGCTTTAGTACGGTAGTAAGGATTAACTTTCTTGTTATGCTAACAAATAGGAAGTGAAGTCAGTGAAGAGATCGGCCGCAGACTTTTCAGACTCTGCGACGATACTGTCCAAGTTACCCGTCTGCATGAACTCAGCCGGAAAATACGTCACAATGCGACGCATCCACCGGCTGCAAGGTCTGCACAGCCGCGCAGCTGCTCAAGAGGGACTGCGCTGGAGCAGCCGCGGCTGCAAAACAATAACCGAGCGCTGTGTGACGAAGACGTGCATCAGCCAGAGCCAGAGACACTGCATGGAGCGCCACCTAGTCAGGAGGAGTGGATCGCCTCAAGGGCATGATCTTATGGATTTCATGGTACATATGGCAAAGTATAACAGAAATATAATATTTCAGAGTTCGTCAGCTCATCAGTAAAAGAACATGCATGTGTAGTGGTGTACGTATACATTAGAATCCAATTTCCACGTATTATGTGAATTTGTAAATCGCACACCTGGCTAGGAAATCCATAGTCAGGCCTAATCACAGAAGTTAATGCAATCGAATTTCCCTTCGTGCTGCACCATCTTCATACTTTACAGTGTAATCAGAAAATAGGCCATTTAATCAGTTCATATCAGATTGAGTAGCTTTCCAATCCATTAATAATCTTTAATTAGTAGAAATCTTTATTCCTACTCATTGTTCCCATATGAAAGTTTACCATAGTATAACATAGTACGTACTATGGTAAACAATGGTAAACTTTCATATGGGGATAAATAATCTGTGCGCCGCCCGATGTCACGCATTGTCGATAAAATCTCACTGATTGTTTTTTTTTTTTAATATACATTTATATTTGTGTTACCACTGCGTTAAGCATTTTAAAAGGCTACTGTAATATCAATGCCTAGTATTTATTAAAATTATTACTGTGTAGCACAACCATGTAAAGACCATTACACTTATTTTAATAAGTGCCCGATTAATAACCGGTTATTAATAATAATAACTTAATATTTTCTTCCTGGATTTAAACGGTAGAACAATTACAAGAAGATTAATAAGGCTGGTATCCATGGTTTTGATTGTTAATATTCGTCATGACTGAAGATTACCGTATACTATGGCAGACAATGTTATTTATAAAACTTTTTCAAATGGTGTTTTGGCTGTGATTCGTATTGCAATAAGTTTAATATACGTATTCAATAAGTTACACTTTCAAGGGCATTTTTAAATAGATTTCTTAAAAGCAATAGTAGCTGTGCTGCCTGCACTATAACCTGCCGCTGTTGTATTGGCAGTATTGAGCACTGAGGAGGACTTGTGAACCTGAGAGAACCCGATAAGTGTAAAATGTAAATATAAGCCAAACCAACCAGCACTATCTTATTATTTGCACATGCACATTTTTCTATTTGTGTGTGAAATTGCTCATGTACCTTGGTCTTTGTTCTAATGTATAGACCATGCATATTTTTCCTTCATGATCCCTTATTCTATTTTTTATTTTTTTTTAAATGTTTGATTTGTGGTTGTTATTTATGATGAAAATTAATGTTAAGTTTATTATGTAAAATGTATACATATAAAAGTCCTGCCTTCAGTTAATATTTGACAGTTTCTCTGACAGGAAGAGATTCGAGGGATCCATGCTAGAAAATGTCTGTTTTGCATGCTGAAAAAAAAAAAAAAAGGTAAATATCTGCAGATGTATATCGGTAATCGGGATATTTTGCTTCCCAATTAGCGTTATCAGTATCGGACCCAAAAAACCTGTATCGGTCGGGCTCTACTTGTTATACATATATGTATAAACATAATAAATGTAAATGTAATTGTCTTTTTTATGTCTCTAGAGTAGATCCATGTGTTTTTTGTTTGTCTGAACAGAAGTACAAAACGAAGGTGATATTATGTCCCTCAATATATACATGTGGACAAGGTTTCAATGGACAGATACACTACATTAACCAATCAAGTGTCAGTGTTTGGACAAGGCAGATCACCATAATATAAATTTGTATTTTATTTTAGGTCTCTGTCAAGCCTCATATATGCTCACAGTCTGGACACAGTGCTGAAGAGATGAGCAGGGCGGTGGCAGGGGGGCAGCGGGCACTGTGGTTGTCTCTGTTGCGGTTGGTGCTGTGTCTGAGCCAGGAGCCCCTAAGGGACATGGAGGCGCTGGAGACAGAGTCGGGGGTATTTAATCCACAAAGCGTGCTTTCCGATATGCAGTTCAATGTGGTAAACTCCTATCGAGGCCCCGGCAATAATGACTCCCGAGGCAACCGGGAGCTGCCCATCCTTTTGTGGTGGAGCTCGGGGCTGTTCCCGCACTTCCCCAATGACACTGAGCGCATCGATTGTGCCCATTCCTCCTGCCTCGCTACACGCAACCGCCGTGTGCAGCTGCACCGCCGCACTACTGCCATCATCTTCTACGGCACCGACTTCCGGGCATACGAGGCACCTCTACCACGTCTGCCTCACCAGAGCTGGGCACTGTTCCACGAGGAGTCACCCATGAACAACTACCTGCTGTCCCATGCGCCCGCCATCCGGCTCTTCAACTACAGCGCCACCTTCAGGCGAGAATCGGACTATCCGCTCACGTTACAGTGGCTACCCTCGCTGGAGTACCTGCTGCACCCCCCTGCTGTCTCCCTGGACGTCAAGAACCGATGGCGGAGGGCAGGGCTGGCGCCTGTACTGTACATGCAGTCCCACTGTGATGTGCCCTCCGACCGTGACCGCTACATCAGGGAGCTCATGAAGTACATCAAGGTTTGGCCCTCCCCTCACACCCTTGCCAGAGAACAGATGAGCACTAACACATTCACACACTGACACACACACTCACCAGATAATGAAATAACTCACGCTCACACTAACTCATACTCACCAGGGGAATGAATGTACACATAGAGACACACAAAATCTAATGAAGGAAACAGCTAGAGTGCTTTGCTCCACACATAGTCCAAAGTTCAATTTCTCTGTCTCTTTTTAAAAACACAAATTCCAAGCACACTGCCTGCACACTCAGGTGAGCTTTGCAAGGGAGGGTGCAGGCTGCTGTCTGTGAGTGTAACATCTCCCCTCTCTGCTCCACAGGTAGACTCCTATGGTAAGTGCTTGAACAACATGCCTCTGCCAGAGCAGCTGGAGGACACAGGCACGGCGACGGGCGAGGACAGCCAGTTCATGAGCTTTGTTGCCCGTTACAAGTTCCACCTGGCACTGGAGAACGGGCTGTGTCCTGACTACATAACAGAGAAGCTGTGGCGGCCGCTGCACCTGGGCTGTGTGCCAGTGTACCGCGGCTCACCCTCAGTGTCCGACTGGCTGCCAAACGCCCATTCTGCTGTGCTGGTGGATGACTTCCCCTCGCCGCAAGCCCTGGCTAACTTTCTGCAAGAACTAGACGCAGATGACGTGCAGTACACCCGCTACCTGGAGTACAAGGCACCTGGTGGCCTGGCCAATGCCCTGCTGCAGGATGCTCTGCAGCGGCGTGAGTGGGGAGTGGGCGACATGAGCAAGCCCAACTACCTCAATGGCTTCGAGTGCTTTGTGTGCGACCAGGAGAACCGCCGCCTGGACTCAGAGCGTGATCGCCGAAGAGACCCCCTCGATGCCCGTGTCCGTGCCCCTGCCCCCCCTCCACGAACTGCCAGCAACAACCATATGGGCTGCCCCCTGCCCAGCCCCGGCTACGGGCACCTAGAGGAGATCCCCTCAGATGACAGGTGAGCTGGCCTGTGCACACTGGCAGATAGCTTCAGACATGGGTACAACACTGCTCCAGTCCAGGGATATATAATTATATATATATATATATATATATACATATACACTCACCTAAAGGATTATTAGGAATACCTGTTCAATTTCTCATTAATGCAATTATCTAACCAACCAATCACATGGCAGTTGCTTCAATGCATTTAGGGGTGTGGTCCTGGTCAAGACAATCTCCTGAACTCCAAACTGAATGTCTGAATGGGAAAGAAAGGTGATTTAAGCAATTTTGAGCGTGGCATGGTTGTTGGTGCCAGACGGGCCGGTCTGAGTATTTCACAATCTGCTCAGTTACTGGGATTTTCACGCACAACCATTTCTAGGGTTTACAAAGAATGGTGTGAAAAGGGAAAAACATCCAGTATGCGGCAGTCCTGTGGGCGAAAATGCCTTGTTGATGCTAGAGGTCAGAGGAGAATGGGCCACTCGTTACAACCGAGGTATGCAGCAAAGCATTTGTGAAGCCACAACACGTACAACCTTGAGGCGGATGGGCTACAACAGCAGAAGACCCCACCGGGTACCACTCATCTCCACTACAAATAGGAAAAAGAGGCTACAATTTGCACAAGCTCACCAAAATTGGACAGTTGAAGACTGGAAAAATGTTGCCTGGTCTGATGAGTCTCGATTTCTGTTGAGATATTCAGATGGTAGAGTCAGAATTTGGCGTAAACAGAATGAGAACATGGATCCATCATGCCTTGTTACCACTGTGCAGGCTGGTGGTGGTGGTGTAATGGTGTGGGGGATGTTTTCTTGGCACACTTTAGGCCCCTTAGTGCCAATTGGGCATCGTTTAAATGCCACGGCCTACCTGAGCATTGTTTCTGACCATGTCCATCCCTTTATGACCACCATGTACCCATCCTCTGATGGCTACTTCCAGCAGGATAATGCACCATGTCACAAAGGTCCAATCATTTCAAATTGGTTTCTTGAACATGACAAGGAGTTCACTGTACTAAACTGGCCCCCACAGTCACCAGATCTCAACCCAATAGAGCATCTTTGGGATGTGGTGGAACGGGAGCTTCGTGCCCTGGATGTGCATCCCACAAATCTCCATCAACTGCAAGATGCTATCCTATCAATATGGGCCAACATTTCTAAAGAATGCTTTCAGCACCTTGTTGAATCAATGCCACGTAGAATTAAGGCAGTTCTGAAGGCGAAAGGGGGTCAAACACAGTATTAGTATGGTGTTCCTAATAATCCTTTAGGTGAGTGTATATATATATATATATATATATATATATATATATATATATATATATATAATGTGTGTGTGTGTGAGAGAAATAACATTTTAATGAGTGGAACAACCTTCTCAGCCCATTAGAACTCAGACAGTCTCTTGTAATTTAACCTTAGTAGTAAGCTGTGATTACTGTTCTTAGCATGCTCTGTGTGAGTGAGTGAGTCTGTGTGTGAGTAGTTCTGTTCTCAGCATGCTTTTTGTGTTCCAGCTGGTTGCAGATGTGGCCGCAGGACTACTGGCAGAGTCTGGACCAGGCAGAGGCTCTGGAATCCCTGATCCTGAGGAACGAGTCAGACCCAGCTCGGCTGTGGCACCACATCCAGGAGCTGGCCGTGAGGCGGGCAGGACAGCACTGAGGGGGGCAGTCTAGCCCAGGCCAGCTCGTCCAAGGGGGAGAAGAGGACAAAGAGAAAGAGCTACCCCTTAGCTACCCTAATCTTCACACCTTAACTTCAGTTTTTAAACCTGTATGTATATAGATATAAGTATATTTTTATATATTTTACATTTATGCAAATCAGCAGTTTTTTTTTTTTTAAATAAATACATCAAATAAACGAGAAAATTCCCAGTGTGAGTTCACCAGTTTATTAATATAGATCCCAACGGTTTATTAACAGATCTGCAGTCATAGCACACAGTGAGTGGGGGGTTGCCAATTAAGACCAGGAACAAGGCTGCCCAGCGCTGTTCTAATACACACAGCAGTCGTATAAGGAAGATGGAGCATTGGGGGTTTGGAGGCCAAGGTGCACGTGTTGCTGTGGCCATGATAAAGAAACTATCAGCAGTCCAGAAGAGACAATGCAATGAGGGTTATAATTGTGTTTTTAGCATTATTGGCTGTGTGCCTGGGCTGTGTGAAGAACCCTGACTGTGACGGGACAGTCTGGCCTACCATCGCTACTGTTAGATAAATTATTAATATTAGCAGATGCCCTTGTCCAGGGCGACTTACAAAATATAAGAACTTCACAGCACTGGCTTTGCATTCCCAGGCCCTTACTGGCACCCTAAAGCAATGTGTACATAGCCTTTAAATACATTAAAATACATCATTTATGATCAAAGTATGTTTTGGAAAAGTTCACTTTTTAATATTCAAATTTGCCTTTGTTTTTTTTCTTCTGTATTTTAACTAAAATATCCGGATTCAAACAAATCAAAAACAATAAATAACAAGGAGTCCATGCCAAGTGCAGTTCACATCTTCACACCTGTGAAAATGGTCAGAAAAGGAACTGTCAGTGTATTACAACTGGTTTTAAACGGGAGAGGGAGAGGGAGCAGTGTGAGTGAGAGAGGGTGCAGGAAGGAGAGTGTGTGTGAGAGAGGGAGCAGGAGGAAGTGTGTGAGAGATGTTGTAGATATTAAAGTCTGTGAGTGAGTGAGAGAGGGTGCAGGAGGAAAAGTGTGTGTGCGAAGGTGCAGCAGGGAGAGGGTGGTACCTTGATGACCTAGATGAGGGTGGTGTAGCAGCTCTCACAGTGCACCACATTGTCGTGCAGGAACATGCTGCACAACAGGTCTCCCATTGGCTTCTTGCACACGCCACACTGCAAACAACAACACCATCACTGACACAATAGCACTCACTGTCACTGGCACACTGACAACAGCAACGGCACTGACACAACACTGACACTTTAGACAGGCTGACAGACCTACCTTGAAGCAGGTGGGGTGACAGGAAATGCCCAGGTGCTCCACAGTAATTTTGGCATCATCTCCCACCATCTCTCCGCAGTATGTGCAAGGGGTCATCCCAACACTGTATAAGGGTCAGAGGTTATAGCGAGCCCCACCCAGAGCAGCTCCAGGAAGAGATCCGGACAAATTAGCCTCAGGAGGATGGTGAGCTGTGGTCCTTGGTCTCAAACACCTGCAGTGCTTGTGTGTAGTGTGTTCTACACCCTAGCTTTACAGTCTATAAAACTGGGCATTTAACTGTTATTGTAGGAACCAACACACAAAAATCAACAGTATGATCTGGAACCCTGGAGAACATGGGTAACAATAGGATTGATGGAAAACAGTCAAGGACTCACCTGCGGTATCCAGATGAAGGGCTGCTGTAGGAGTAGGTGGCAGAGCTTGAGGTGATGTCATCAGAGAAGTTTCTGGAAGAGAACAGAGATCAGAGTGAGAGTTAGAGGACTATTCAGGGTGGGGCTAGTGATTCATAGCAGATGTAGCAGCTGCACACACAGTGCTGCTACATGATTAATATTAATAATAATACATTTAAAAACAGCACTTATCAAGCTCAACCAGGAAAGTACATAAACATGTAAAACAAAGCTAATTAAAATGGGGAGAACAAATGCATTAGATAAAAAATATAAAATAAATAAAAACTTACAATAAAACTCTTAAAATAAATGTTGATCACGTGATGCTTGAATAAAAAAAGCAGTATGTCTGGTGAGTTCTGTGGATAATATTTCAAGAATTGGATAATTTCAGTATCAAACTTGTCTCATGTTTATATTGTACTATTTAAAGAATTAGTCTACCTCATAAATGCCAATAACGAGGCAGTTAAAATCAGCGAGTGCGTCTGTACAAGTTAACAGCATAAAAAAAAAAAAAAGACGGCTTCTTCCACCGCCATTAGGAAAAGTCCGAAAAGTACAAAAGCAATGTCAAGTGCTTCTCAAGAGCTGATAGAAGGCATTACTACAATGTTTGTTACTCAGATCTCATCCCTCTTGGATTTAAAACTGAATAGGGCAACTGAAAAGATCGATGATCTGTGTACAAACCTAAATAAATGCGAGAAGAGTGTCAGAGGCCGAATCTCAAATCTCCAACTTGGAAGACAAGACAACTTGTGAACACAACAAATGAGCAGGTGGAATCCTTTCAGAGGCAAGTAAAAGAAGCTATGGAAAAGTTACGCTGAAAACTGGGGCAGGAGACGGAATATAAGAGTAGTGGGACTGCCTGAAAATACAGAGCAAGGAGATCCTACACAATTTTTCGAGGCCTGGATTCCAAGCGTCCTGGAAATGGACTGTAAAAATGGGAGAGTTAATGGGGAAATGTCATTTTGAAGTTGATTTTAAGTCCTGCTTGGGAGTTAAGTCTAGGTTCTGGCTTTAATGCAACTGGCTCCAGGTCTCGTAGGCTCTATATGATGATGATAATAATTTATTCATATTCACGTTACCTATTTACTTAAAAAAAACAGAAACCTTACAGAAAACAACTAATGTGTATATGCAATTGCATAGCTCACCATGGAAAACAAAAAGATACAAACTACCAGTGTAAGTAATTTACTTGCGTAACAAATAGGGTTGCAGCTATCGATTAATATGATAATCGATTATTCTATACATACAATGGTCGATTATTCGAATAATCACAAGAACAAAAAAAAAAGTTTTATTATCAATGTATCCTATTCTCAAGTTCACTCAACTTTGTAAATACAGGGCTCTGATTGCCCTGAGGAGGACTAGACATTTTACATTACACTTAATCACTTAAACTCCAGATTAAAAAAATAAAACCTTTCCCAGGTACCAGATTTAGAAAATAATTATAATAATGATTGCCTGAAATTGCTTTAAAATGTAAATATATGATGTATGAAATACAAAAAAAATATATAACCAACTTTTGTTTTTCATTACCCCTTTATGCTCTTGTGTACTATATCCAGGTTCAGTAAAGAGATAAGTACAAGGGTTTTTGAACAAAGAAAACAATGCAAATGCTTTTTTTTTTTTGGTTTACAATATTATACTTATTAATAAATAACAAACCTTTGTAATAAAAACAATAAACACACTAAAATGAAAATAAAAATATTAAACAATACACTGAAACTAATAATATGCAATACACTGGAACTCATATGAAAATAATAATACACTGAAATACAAGAAAATACACTGAAACACTGTAATAATAAACAATGAACAGTAGTTATCAACTAAAACTCAATCTATCAAAACTTGTGCCATCAGCGGCTTGCTCTGTGTGATGTATTGAAATGTTCAATACAATAAGCTTGGAAGATAGCGCTACCCGCTACAGGGCTCCGCGCAGCATTGTGATGGATCTAGCTGCTGCAAACGCTGCTTCACTGCCTTGTATTCAGCACTGTTTTCTGAATGTATCTCGCCACAGCACTGTATAGCTCTTGGTAAAAAATACATAAACTACAACTAAACAAGTACAACTAATAAAAAAACTAGCAATTATAATATAAAACCATTTAAAAGGTGAATGGATTGCCGCAACAGATGGAAGATTTCTATACGTGCACAGGTACATGCAGGCTCTAAACGGAGATATTTTCTCTGTATCCCGAAAACATCTCTGCAACTGGTCTCGCCTGGTTCTCCTCCTACCTCAATGACCGGACCTACGAACTGACATGGCAAGGTTCCTCATCCACTCCCCAACCTCTCCTCACAGGCGTACCCCAAGTCTCCATCCTGGGCCCCCTCCTGTTCTCTCTCTACACATGCTCTCTGGGCCCCCTCATCGCATCCCATGGTTTCTCTTACCATGTTTACACAGATGATGCCCAGACCTTCCTGTCTTTTCCCTCTTCTGACCCTCTCATTCCCTCTCACATCTCTTCCTGTTTGTCTGCTATCTCTGTCTGGATGCACTCACACCACCTCAAGCTCAACCTCTCCAAATCTGATCTCTTCTTCCCCCTCATCCTCCTCACCTTCTGCCGATATATCCATCTCAATTCCACTGGAATCTACAACTCTCTCTCCCTCTTCTTCAGCTAAGAACCTAGGAGTCACCCTCGATCCTGCGCTGTTCTACACTTGGCACATCTCCACGCTGACACATACCTGCCGATACTTCCTGAGCAACATATGCTGAATCTGACCATTCCTCACCAACTACTCTACTCAGCTGCTTGTCCGGTCCCTGGTCCTCTTCCACCTGGACAATTGTAACTCCCTCCTGGCCGGCATAACTGCAACTACTACTCGACCACTCCAGCTCATTCAGAACTTGGCAGCTTGTCTGGTATTCTCTCTCCCCCGATTCGCACATGCTACTCCACCGCTCCGCTCCCTCCACTGGCTCCTGATCCTGGCATGCATCCAGTTCAACACATTGACCCTCACCTACCGTTGTCTCGATCAGACTGCACCGAGCTACCTTCAGACCCTGACCTCTCTGTACATTCCCTCCAGACCTCTCTGGTCTTCCAGAAGACTAACTTTGCCTCTTCTCCACTCCCCTTCCTCCAGAGCCCGCACCTTTTCATCCCTGGGCCCTAAGTAGTGGAACAATCTTCCCACTGAACTCAGGACAGCAGTGTCCATGACCTCCTTCCAGCGATTATTCAAGACACACCTATTCAGACTGTACCTGTAATTATCCGTTTTCCTCTGCTGGGCTCAGTTCTCCTGCTAAATTGCACATTATATCTAGTTTTCATTGTACAACTTGCTTTTACATTGCTAGTATTCGTGTTTATATTGACTGCCCCATGTCCCTTGCGCTATTAACTATGACTTCGCCTCTTGTCTGCAATTATTATTAGATCACAAATCTAGCATGTAGGACTTGTATGAACTGTATATTTCTCTTGTGCACTTATGTAATTTTGAACTTGTGATTTGTACTATGTTTGATCTGGTATTCTAAATTGTATTGCACTTTTTTAAAGCTCTTATGTTTTGTAAGTCACCCTGGATAAGGGTATCTGCTAATAAATAAATAATAATAATAATAATAATTATTATTATTATCATTAATATGATTTTCAAAGATCAAAGATCACTCCTAGATTTCTGAAAACTGGTTTAGTAATAGTGGTTAGCGACCCAAGATTCACTTTGCCAACACTTAAAACACACACTGCCAACATCATGTACTGCATGCCTACTCTGAATTATACGGAGTACAGTACACCCACACTGACAGCACAGCCCACTAACAATACACCCACACTGACAGTACACTGACAGCACAGCCCACTCACAATACACTGACAACATAGCCCACTCACAATACACCCGCACTGACAGTTCACTGACAGCGCAGCCCACTGACAATACACCCGCACTGACAGCACATTACCTTCCATAGTCTCCAAATCCTGATGTGGACATCGCTCTGGTGTTGACATACTCCTTCACGTACACAATGCTCCTGTGTGAAAGAGAAAGAGAGAAGCTATGAGAGAGGGTTGAGATGCACAGTGAAGTATAAACACTACACAATGGAAACATTTGGTCACCTCCTTGCCTCCTTCAACCCCCCTCCCCCACACCCTAATCCTCCCTGAGTCTCTCTTACTTCTTGGAGTCCGAGTCCAGAGATTCAGGTTGCTTCAAGCTGTCCATGGTCCTGGAGTACTGGCTAAAGCTGAGAGAGAGAGAGCAAGGGGTGGGGGACTTAAATATATGATTGCTGTATATATTGTTCGCCATTGCCCTGGATATGGAAGAGAAGAAAGAGGGAGAGAGGGCATTGGAAAACCTCCAGTCATGCAGCCCTAAGTATTATGCCCCGTTTCCACTGCCTTAAGCATCAGGACACGTCCAGGTTGTCTGGACGCTTTATGCCCCTTTTCCACTGGTGGACCCGTACGGATGTGTCCAGATTTTCTGGACACTTAATCTGGTGCCAGACGTGGACGTAATACTCAGTTTTCAGAAGTGGAGATGTGTGCTTGACTTGTAGACAGACAGGAAAAAGAAATGCATCAGATACAAATCAGCTACATTATGTCGGAAGTGCCGTATGGGATCATGAAGAAATTAAAGTTTTATTAGAAGCATGGAGTGAAGTCCACATACAGAAACAATTACTGTTTACAGTTAATATCTGAGTGTATTAACTTGCTAAACACGGATTTAACAGGACCCAGTGCAGTGCCGTGACAAGTAAAAAAAACTGCAATAATCAGAGCAGTAGCAGTCGATTGTAGTAATATTTTATGAACAACAGCGACGGTGTTGTGCAGGGTCTGTTCCACCAGCTCCACAGAGACCAATGTGAAGGAGAACATAATTTAGTTATCGTATGCCCTTCTACATGGGGCGCCAAATGTAAAACAGCACATACTTTTTTCTTGAGTGTCTTTTTTCACAGATTTAACTTAAATCTTGTGTTTTTTCCAGATTAAGTAATTACTTTTTCCGTTTTTTGTTTCCATTTTTCCGTTATTCACACACCAATAAATATTTCATTTTTAAACATAAATAAATACTTAAATAAATGCTAAATCTGTTTTTGAAAAAAAAATATTACAAAAATTAAATCGAGTCACAAAATAAATATATAACTTTTAAATATATGTTTAGTCTAAATATAAATGTTAAATATAATTGTTAAATATAAATTAAATTTTAAATTTAAATGTTTAAAAATCTAGTTAACATGCAAATATAGTCCTAACCATCTGGTGCAGGTCAGCCTTCTCACAGCAGTGGGGGCATGGTATGATCTCTGTAAATGATGGTAGCCAAAGTATAGCGACAGCGAGTCCAATACATTGTTTTTCTGTTATTTACAAAATAGAGAGTCTGTCTGCACACACTGCATTGAAAAGGAAACAAAATCTTTCTTTCTTTGTGGAATCTGGACTTAATGAAAAAAGCAGCAAACGTTTCAGCTTTCATCAGTGCTTAGGAAGTGCAGCTCACAAAGCTCAGTAATTTGTTATTCAATTAACTTTGGGGAAATTAAAAACATGTTAAAACTTCATAAATTCATATCTTATGAGGCATTATAAATTAAACTTTGCCTGAATCTCACAATCTTTTGTACACACAATGCATCTTGTTACAGGCATGATCCGTGCAAATACCCAATGCACTGATTCAGTGAATGGACCAGTGATGACCAGGGCTGGTTGGTCCGATGGCTGCTCACTGTATATAAAGCCATGCCCTGACCCACCTGTCTGCTCAGGTTGCCAACCCACGCTGCAGCAAACAGGCACATAGGCCCCCAGCCCAGCCTCCCTGCACTGAGAGACATTGAAGCAGTCAGCACATCTACATCAGATGTGATCAGTTGACACTGCAACTACAGGAGGTCCCTACAGACAGGGTTACTTGTCCTCAATAATATCCCTACACAGACACACAGCACAGGTAGGCCTAGCCTGCAGCTTCGGCTCAATTTCACATTCAAAGCAGAAGCAGCAGCCCAACAGGTTGTTCCAGAGAGGGTGTGAAGTGTGCTGCAGTACTGTTCTCTCCATGTCCCACACCCAGCATTCATACACACTCACATACTCACAATCAATCACACTCACACACAGCAGGTTCTGTCAGAGCTGAGAGAGCAGAGAGCTGCCATGTCCTTCATTCCATTGTCTCCTGGCCCCATTAACAGAAACAGACAGCCCATAACTGCCATAACTACCTTTGCATTGTGGAAGTGAGTGTCTGCACAGGAAGGTACAGGAATGTATAGGAATGTATAGGAATACACAGTAATGCAAAAGTATGCACAGGAATGCACACCTGACATAGAGCAGCATTTTTCTTTTCTTTTCTTTTGGTGTTTTTACTTGTATTAACAATCCCTCATAGCATCCCGTGAGCCCACAGTGTTGGTGGAGAGTGCTCTGGGGACACATCTGAAGTGTAGTGCAGGGGAATCACTGTTCTCCCCACTCCAACGCCCTGCCAGCCAATCAGCAAAGACCCAGAGAGTGGTACCACTGCTGCTGTGCGGCTGGGCTCAGGGGGATCAGTGGTGTGAGTTTCACAAGCTCAGCCCCTACAGATAGCACTGAAACACACAGTGCATCTTGGAGGGCCACTGTCTCCATAATTGCCAAAATAATTACAGCCAGTGCTTAATTTGTGCCAGAACCCCTCCGCTCTCATAGTTTTTGACTGTCACCGCGCTTCCACCCCCCCCCGCCTCAGTTTTTGACTGTCACCTGCGCCTGCCTTGTCACCCCTCCACTCTCATATACGCTTTGTGTTCCGGCACCTGCTGATTTACAAATTAAGCACTGACTACATCAAATTGTTGTCTGAACTGAGCCATCAGGTGTTCAGCAAAAACTGGAGGATCTCATGACCATTAAGGTTGCTGCTGTGGGCGGAGCCTTGGTCCCGTACAGCCCCATCTGTCACATATTACTGGCCTCTACAATCAGAGGCTGAAATGGGTAAAGATCATGTTCATCTTGACTACAGAAGCCGACAACTTCAGTTAAGATTATGCAACCGAGAGATCAGATAGAATAAAAAACCTGGATGTCTGGGCTGGAGAGAGGAAGAAAGCGAGAGGAGGGGGGAAAGTAAAGATGCCCTGAAAACTGAATTTTGATGGTTTGTCTGAATCTCACGATCTTTTGTATATTCTTTTAGTTTCCCACAATACATCCGGGTACAGGCATGAACCGTGCAACTACCCAGTGCACTGATTCAGTGAGTGGACCAGTGATGACCAGGATAATTTTTTTTTTTTTTTTTAATCTAATATGCTAATAGTTCACATCCTGGGCTGGTTGGTCCAATGGCTGCTCACTTTATATAAAGCCTGCCCTGACCCTCCCTGCCACATCCACAGTTCAGTTAATTTTTTAATTCAGTTTTTACTGGGCTGCTTTTGCTTTTTGCTTTGTAGAAAGTCTCCTCTCAGTGGATCAGTGAAGTCAACCAGGTCAACCATGCCTATAATCCTGCCCCGTATTTTAATGTGACCAGTCTCCACCTCTACATCGCATTTCATTTTGGCACTCTTCATGTGGAGCCATTGCGTTAGACAAAATACTGATACATTTAATTCAGTCACTACCATCACACTGCTTTAAGCAATGTAAAGCATTACTACTACATTTTATTGTGGCATTAAAATACTACAATGTTATAAAACAATTCAGCAGGGATAAAACACAAAAAAGTTTGTATTGTTTAAAATTGTGTGTATTGCATTTCATTATGGCACGACAAATTCACAACATTCTGTTAAGCAATACGCAGATCATTTATATAACAGAGGGAGAGGGAAAGAGAAATGGAGACAGAGGTGAAGAAGGTGGATCAGTGTATTATCGATGTAAGCAGACTCACCTGCTGAGTGGTGTTGTGTTCTCCATGTAGCTCTGGGGTGCACTGTGTCTCTCTCGCCCTCTGTGTGGGTGGGAATTGGATATCAGGTTAAAACTCAGCACTGACTAACATAAATAAGACTGGTTGAGCTGAGAGATCCTGTCTTAGTATCTGTCTGCTCTGAGCTCACTGTACTGCGAATGCCCGGTAGGAACTATCTCTTGGGATGTCTTTCTGTGCGTCTGTCTGTTCCGTCTGTCCTGTGCGGTCTTTCCTCAGTAGGCTGTGAGGTGGAGCCAGTCTGGAGAGGCACAGCAGAGCAGCAGTGTGAGTTCTGTATGTCGAGAGATTGGCGTGCGGGGAGTATGAGTTGGCTGTGAGCTGGAACTCAGTGAGATGACAGCAAATGAAAGGAGTCTATACAGCCCCTCCCTGTCCCTGTTTCACTGCCTCTGAAGCTGCCTGGTGTCATTAACCCTGACGTGGCCCTGGGTCCCACACTACACTGCTCTGAACTACATAGATCCAAGCCCTGTGTCTCACCAGCCCTGCCTCTCTATCTCTCTGTCTCTCTCTGTCTCTCTCACAGCCTGTCTGTCTCTCCAGGTCTTTGTTTCAGTGTCACTGTCTATGTGTGTGTGTATGGGGGTGGGGGAGGCTCACCTGGTCTCTGTGATGGTGGTTATCCCTTCTGGACTCTCCCATCTGCCAGAGAGAAAGAGAGAGAGGGATTGGGAGAAAAGAAAACAATTGTTTAGCAGCACAGTGCATGTGTGTGTCAGACAGACCTGGGCGTTTTAAATTTGTGCCATTTGTAATTCAAACAATTGATCAGTTACAGACAATGGTATGCCATTGTCATGCTTAATAATTCCATCAGCATATGATCCATACTCTGCCAATTGTTTTCTTTTGTTTGTTTAATGACCATTGTAGTGTACAGTACACTTGCTGATACTGACATATATACAGTACTGTGCAAATGTTTTAGGCAGGTGTGACAAAATGCTGTAAAGTAAGAATGCTTTCAACAATAGACATGTTAATAGATTATATTTATCAATTAACTAAATGCAAAGTGAGTGAACAAAAGAAAAATCTAAATCAAATCCATATTTGCCTTCAAAACTGCATCAATACTTCTATATGCCTTCACACCTACCTAAAACTTATGCACAGTACTGAATTACATTTTCCATTAGTGTAATTCTGCAGCATCTTGTAAATAGATTTAGAAGTTTCTGGAAACTTCATCTGCATTGTAAATCTGCCATTTTAAAACCATTTTAAGGAGTATCTGATGAATATAAGCAGTTCAGCATGTTAAATATATTTGAAAGAATTGTAGCTTTAAAGTAGCTAGATAGGTCTTATGTGGAAGGATTTATGAGAACATATTTAAATTGACCTTAAAGGAAGGTCAAAGGTCATCATATAGGGCATTTTCAGATAGATCATACATGGTTTCCTATATGTGTTCCATAATAAGAATGAGTTATGAGCCAGTTCTCAGTTTGACCTTCAGGAGAGGTCAAAGGTCACAATTGAGGACATTTTCGAACAGACCACATATGAGTTCCTATCTATATTCTTTAGGGCAATATAAGCAGTTTAAGGCATTGATTGACCACTAAGGGGAGGTCAAAGGTCAAAATGAAGGTGCTTGGACTATTTTAGAAGTAAACATAAGATGTTCATTACAAATATGAAGTCAGATTTCAGTTTTGAGCCTTGCGTCTAAGAGAAAATATAAGATTTGTATTACTCATAGTGAACGAGAGTAATAATAGAAGAAGCAGCAGTAAAAATAATAAAGAAACCGAGAAACAATAAGATCTGCCTTTTACAACGCAGATAATTACACAAAGCATCACTGGGCCTGTAATTCAGCCTGGACTACTGCAACTGTAACAGTCATTATTATTTCCTCAGGTCAGGCTCAGATCGGTTTTGTTTGTAGTTTGAATAACAGTAGGACACCCCAGACTCACATCCCCCACACCACCACCCCCCACACAGCATCACCTGTCACTGGTCATCCTGGAGATGGTGGGAGATGTCCACCTGTCCCATGGGGAGTCATCCTCTGACGTTCTGAGAGACAGAGAAGCAAATGCAGAGACAGAGAGAGGGAGGGAGAAGAGAGGAGAAGAGGACAAGAAAAGAGGGAGACAAAGACATTTTCTTGATTTTTGTTGCTGCTCCTGTGTTGAAGAGCAATACAAAATATATGTTTTAAATTAAAACAGTAGAGACGTAGTGCACTGTATTAAGTTACATACTATTGCATTGTACTATTCTTCACTGTGTGAAATTAAACACTACTGCACTGTATTGTACTCCCCTGTGCTGAATAACACTGAATCATATTGTATCTCACTGCTCTGTATAGTATGACATTGTGTGCTACATATTTGTCTACAGTGCATTGTACTGTGCAATGTTGCAGTTCCTATTCTGTATTTTCTCAAGCAGTGAAGGGAGGGTTGCATTACTTTTTCTCATAGACGACAGTGAAAGGCTGGGGGTCCGGGCAGGGCTCCTCCCTGAAACACAACAGCAGAGCACACACTGTCAGTGCACACAAATATGCATGCACAAACACACATTCACACACATGCATGCATGCACATTCAAACACACATGTGCAGCCCCAGAAAGATGGGGCTCACCTGGTCTTAGTGATGGTGGTGACAGTCTGTGTCCCTCCAGGGGTCCCCCACCTGTTTCAAGTGAAAAAGAGAGCAGAGGGGAGAGAGAGGGGAGCTTAGTAGAGAAAGTATACTCCAGAAAACACACAGACTGGCTCTTGGGGGGCGGCTACTACCTGTCAGTGAGGGAGGTGTGCTGGTCTCTCCAGGATGACTTTCTGGTTGGCTCAGGGTCAAAACTGAACTCTTCCTTCCTGCAGAGACAGAAGGAGAGATACAGAGGGAAATAGATGGGTGAGAGACAGACAATGGGGTATAAAGTGTGTGTGTGTGTGTGTTGTGAGTGTGAGTGAATGTTTACCTGGTCTGAGTGCTAGGAAGGTCACTCCTGGTGCTACTTTCATAACCGTGCCAAGACCTGTCTGTACTGAGACTGAGAGAGGTAGATTTTAATGTGTCTGTCAGTATTGGTCTGTCAAACTCTTACATGTATATCTACTGTATGTATTGTTCCCCATTGCCCTGTTGTTGAGCACTGGAGCTGTATATCACTGATGGCACTCTCAATCTTTTTTAATAGAACTGAATTTCATTCGAGGGGGGGGGTTATATGTTGAGAAAATAATAATTGGACTTTCTTTTCTGTTTTCATAAACAACACAGGCAACACAGCTGGTTCCACAGAGCCTGAGCAGCACTGCTCTTGTACTCCACAGTTTGAGGCAGGGCAGTCCAGGTGCAGTGCTAAAGGAGCTCAGGCTGTAGGGGTGATGTGAGTGCCCGCCTGAGCTCTGGCCTTCAACCTGTGCCTGTGTACAGGTCTGTATTAAGAGGCTATGGAGAGGTTTCCCAGAACTCCTTTTGTCACCCACAGATATTTTTATGCAAATATTTTCAATGTTTTGCTGATGTGACTATAATGAGTTTTTCTTTAAAGCATTGAGATGCAATTGTAAGCCCAAGTTTGAATGCACATTTCCTCATCTCCAACTCTACCTCCCTCTCCCTCTTCCTCTCCTTCCTTCCCTCTCTCCTTTGCACCCCCAATCCCTCACCTCTGGGTGGTGGTGTCAATAGGAATCACGTTAACAGCCAGAGGGTCCAAGGCTTCGTCTTCCTCACTGTCCTCACTGCGCACACAATGACACACAGACAGACGCACACACAGACAAGACAGACACAGCAAACACAGAGACAAAGAGAAACACACACAGACATATACAGGCAGACACACAGACACAGAAACAACACAGACAGAGACACACACACAGACACATACAGATACACAAAGATACAGACAGACACACAGACACACCAACACACCAACATGCAAACACACACACACAAACACACACACATAGACACAGACAGACACACAGATGCAGACAGACACACAGACAGGGAAAAGGAGAAGGATTAGGTACAACTCCCCTTACCCAGTCAATAATGGGACAAACTACCATCAGCCACAGAGAGGATGGGCTCACCTGGTCTCAGTGATAGTGGTGACAGGTTCCCCAGGGGTCCCCCACCTGTCCCATGGCGACTGGGCTTCTGCAGAGCTGGAGAGAGAAAAAGAGATAGAGAGAAGGAAGGTGAGATAGGGTGAAGAGAGTCAGAAAAGAGGGAGAGGAAGGGAGGAAAGAGAAAGAGGGGAGACAGAGGGGAGGTTAATAGAGAAAGTCCATTGCAGGGTGTAGGACTGCCTCTAGAGGAGAGTGGGGGCCACCTGTCTATGAGGGAGGTGTGCTGGTTCCTCCAGGATGACTTTCTGGTTGGATCATTGTCTGCACTTGTGTCCTTCTTCCTGCAAAAACAGAGGGAGAGAGACACAGGGAGAGAGGGAGGGGGTGACAGGGGGAGGGGGTGACAAAGATAATAAGGTATAAAATGCATTCATGCGATTTTAATGTAACATAATAAACAGGTATTTGTGTGGTATGAGTATGTGTGTGTGTACTTAATGTGTGTATAATTGTGTATGTGTGCTTATTAGTGGGTGTGTGATGAGTGAGTGAGTGCGTGTTCACTCTATACAGCACCGGGCAAAGGCAGGTGTGCAGACAGGTTGTCCCTTGTCTGTAAGCCCAATGACACAGCACGGGGGGTTACCTGTCTGTCAGAGAGAACAGGTCTTCATTCAACAGCTGCGTATTGGTGGCTGGGGAGTCCTCTCTGGGGGAGAGAGAGGGGCAGAGGCATGGTTTAAAGGTTCTCTAAAGGTTCTGTGCTGTGGGTTTGTTTGTGCAAGTGCTGTCCTCCTGTGGCACAGTCCAGTATGGCAGTGTGCTCTGTACCTGGTCTTGGTGGTGGTCATGACATTCTGGGGGCTGGAGAGGTTCTGGTCTGTCAGGACTTGTGAGCTGAGAGAGACAGAGACACAGTCACAGAGAGAGAATACTACAATACTATTAATACTATATGATTACTTATGCATAAAGTTAAATTGTACGACAACTGTTTACACTACTCTACAAACGATCACTGATACTTACTTGTATACTGTTCATGTTCAGTAACAATTTATTGTATACAGTCCTATGTAGACAAAGTAGCTTCATATATTAGTTTTTGTTGTTTTAATTATTACAGGTTCACAATCCCCTATTCGAATCCCTTGGTGCCAGATGTGTTGCAAAATTCGGAATTTTTCGGATTTCAGAAAGGTAGTACAGTATATATATACTGTATATTAAGGTAACACACCAGCATGGTCTGTGGCAGAACCCCGTATGCAAACATTATATTTTTTTGCAGCGAATGTTCAATACAATTTCAAACATATATTTTCAATAAAACATACACATACAAACAAAAAAGCAAACCATATCGGAGGCTGCTAGGTGTGCTGAGACACAACCAGTGTTCATTTAGTAATCCGTTTTTGATTTAGTCGCAGTCTTCAGGTCAACTAAAATGTCTATGAGATATAGTCACATTTTAGTCATGCACTTTACTTTATTTTTAGTCCACTCAAAATTTACTAAAATCTTCGTTAGTTTGTCATGCTATTTAATTTCGTCATATAGACCTACATTTATATTAAATTTAAATATTAAACATTACTCTAAGAATATATAAAAATCACGGACTAACTCCAAAGCCTTCACGTTAGTATAAGAAGTAAATAAACACAAAAATCTTACAGCTGGATTTTGACTGATTTCACTCTTCAGAAGTCGCTTCGAATTTGTTGTAATCTTTCCAGTCATAATGTAGTCACATTCGGGTTCGTTTCCTTCAGTTAATATCTTACAAGATGTTTTCTTCGTTTTCTCGTAGTTGAAGTACTGCCAGACTGCAAATGTCTTTCTTCCAAATACTGAATGAATGGTTACTCGCAATTTAGGAACTAACCAGTAGTATCGACCGTGCTCGGTAGCCTAGCTACTAATTATTATTTATTTATTTATTTCGAGGAAATGACTGAACTCTCAAAAGTCTTGTGTCGCTTTCTTTGTGTTGCAGATTTCCGCAATTGAACGCAGATCTGTGCTACTCCGCCAATGGAATCGCTGGAATTGTGCAAATCTGCCCAGAACTGGAGAAATCTGCACTACAAGAACGCGACCCAAGGGTTTTGAGAGTTCAATAATTTCCTCTAAAATTAATTAACCTTGATTCTACTTCCAGGGGTGGGGGGCAGAGGGGGCCAAAGCCACCCAGCTATGAAGCTCGGCCACCCCACTGCCCCCCCCGCCCTCCTCAGAAAGGAAACAACGGGATTTAAAATAAACTACTAAACTGACATAAATAAACGTGTTAATTATCCCTACACCTTTGCTAAAATTAATCCGATTGCTGAATGACTGTGTAACAAACAAGTCATTCTGATCAGGCCAACATCCTGCCTCCGAACCGCTGAGCAATTTTACTGACTGGGAGAGGAATTGCACGTTATGGCAATTTAATACAGTATTAACAAAACAAGTAAATTACTTTATTAATGTGTGCATAGTAACAAATTAATTATTATTATTATTATTAATAAAAATGAAATCCATGCAAAGTAATATATTGTATCCATTATTATTAATCTAATTATACCATTGTTTACTGGGCATGATAATTATGAACAATTACTCATCTGTCATTGAACACCAGTGGTTTACACCATGATGTGAGGAATCCAATTTTTTTTTTTAACGGTCTAACAACAAATAGGCTTTTTTTTTTCATCTTATAAGCCACGGATGTGAATGAAACTTAAAGGAAACATTTAGAAAAAGCATAGGCACACCCATCAATTTAAAACCAAAAAAATAAACAAAAACAAAAAAATGACACTCCAGACAATCACTTGATTACACTCAGTCCTGGTTAACTCGGCACGGTTGCATAAGAAATGACTAAGGGGGCTACCGTAACACATTTGAATATGGACAATAAATATGTGAGGGGGCACAATATTCCAACTGAATATTCCCCCTCGGTTGCACTACGTCATCGCCCCCAACACTGTACCACCCCAAGAGTAACTACTGGATCCCCTTGGACACCCCATTTCACATTGTCTGGAATCACCACTGCTGGCCACCCTGTTTCACATTGTCTGGAAATGCCACTGAGTAGTTGTCATAGCAGAATGATTCAGTACCTTTTCTTGGGTGTGGACCTGGATTGTACTGTATATGGGTCAAATGGGTCAGGCAGGTCAAAGGGATCCAGTAAGCTGAAAGAGAGAGAGAGAGAGAGAGAGAGAGAGAGAGAGAGAGGCTGTAATAAACAACTCCATAAATTTATATCTTCTCACTAAAGTGTGTGTGTCAGGGGGGGGATCACCTTTTCTTCATGAAGGTGGTTGAAACAGGAATCAGAGTGGTGGATGCTGGCTCTGTCTTGGTCTGGGTTGGGGTCAGTGTGGTGGACACTGGCTCTGTCTTGGTCTGGGTTGGGGTCAGTGTGGTGGACACTGGCTCTGTCTTGGTCTGGGTTGGGGTCAGTGTGGTGGACACTGGCTCTGTCTTTTTCTGGGTCGGGGTCAGTGTGGTGGACACTGGCTCTGTCTTGGTCTGGGTTGGGGTCAGTGTAGTGGACACTGGCTCTGTCTTTGTCTTGGTCAGGGTCAGTGTGGTGGATGCTGGTTCTGTCTTTGTCTGGGTCGTAGTCAGTGTGCTGGATGTTGACTTGGCTGGGGTCATTGTGGTGGACACTGGCTCTGTCTTGGTTTTGGTCGGAGTCAATGTAGTAGATGCTGGGTCTGTCTTCGTCTGGGTCGGAGTCAGTGTGGTGGACGTTGGTTTGGCTGGGGTCAGTGTGGTGAACACTGGCTCTGTCTTGGTCTGGGTCGGGGTCAGTGTGGTGGACACTGGCTCTGTCTTGGTCTGGGTTGGGGTCAGTGTGGTGGACATTGGCTCTGTCTTTGTCTGGGTCGGGGTCAGTGTGGTGGACACTGGTTCTGTCTTGGTCTGGGTTGGGGTCAGTGTGGTGGACACTGGCTCTGTCTTGGTCTGGGTCGGGGTCAGTGTGGTGGACACTGGTTCTGTCTTGGTCTGGGTCGGAGTCAGTGTGGTGGACATTGGCTCTGTCTTGATCTGGGTTGGGGTCAGTGTGGTGGACATTGGCTCTGTCTTTGTCTGGGTTGGGGTCAGTGTGGTGGACACTGGCTCTGTCTTGGTCTGGGTTGGGGTCAGTGTGGTGGACACTGGTTCTGTCTTGGTCTGGGAGGGGTACAGTGTGGTGGATGCTGGTTCTGTCTTTGTCTGGGTCGGAGTCAGTGTGCTGGACGTTGACTTGGCTGGGGTCAGTGTGGTGGATGCTGGTTCTGTCTTGGTCTGGTTTGGAGTCAGTATGGTGGACGTTGGCTCTGTCTTTGTCTGGGTTGGGGTCAGTGTGGTGGACACTGGCTCTGTCTTGGTCTTGGTGGGGGTCAGTGTGGTGGATGCTGGCTCTGTCTTTGTCTGGGTCGGAGTCAGTGTGCTGGATGTTGACTTGGCTGGGGTCAGTGTGGTGGACACTGGCTCTGTCTTGGTCTGGGTCGGAGTCAATGTAGTAGATGCTTTCTCTGTCTTGGTCTGGGTTGGGGTCAGTGTGGTGGACACTGGTTCTGTCTTGGTCTGGGTTGGGGTCAGTGTGGTGGACACTGGCTCTGTCTTGGTCTGGGTCGGAGTCAATGTAGTAGATGCTTTCTCTGTCTTGGTCTGGGTTGGGGTCAGTGTGGTGGACACTGGTTCTGTCTTGGTCTGGGTTGGGGTCAGTGTGGTGGACACTGGCTCTGTCTTGGTCTGGGTCGGAGTCAATGTAGTAGATGCTTTCTCTGTCTTTGTCTGGGTCGGAGTCAGTGTGGTGGACGTTGGTTCGGCTGGGGTCAGTGTGGTGGACACTGGCTCTGTCTTGGTCTGGGTTGGGGTCAGTGTGGTGGACACTGGTTCTGTCTTGGTCTGGGTTGGGGTCAGTGTGGTGGACACTGGCTCTGTCTTGGTTTGGGTCGGAGTCAATGTAGTGGATGCTGGCTCTGTCTTTGTCTGGGTCAAAGTCAGTGTGGTGGACGTTGGTTTGGCTGGGGTCAGTGTGGTGGATGCTGGCTCTGTCTTGGTCTTGGTGGGGGTCAGTGTGGTGGACACTGGCTCTGTCTTGGTTTGGGTTGGGGTCAGTGTGGTGGATGCTGGCTCTGTCTTGGTCTTGGCTGGGATTAGTGTGGTGGACGCTGTCGTCTCTGTCTTGGTCTGGGTTGGGGTCAGTGTGGTGGATGCTGGCTCTGTCTTGGTCTTGGTGGGGGTCAGTGTGGTGGACACTGGCTCTGTCTTGGTTTGGGTTGGGGTCAGTGTGGTGGATGCTGGCTCTGTCTTGGTCTTGGCTGGGATTAGTGTGGTGGACGCTGTCGTCTCTGTCTTGGTCTGGGTTGGGGTCAGTGTGGTGGATGCTGGATCTGTCTTGATCTTGGTAGGTGTCAGTGTGGTGGATGCTGGCTCTGTCCTTTCTGTCCTAGGGAGTTTGCTGGGAGTAGCCTCTGTCAAGGTCTTCTGTTGACTGGGAGCCACTTGAGACTGGGGCTGTGTGCTGGGGGCAGGGTTGGCTTTCGCCTGAGTCCGTGAGCTGGGGAAAGAAACAGAGAGATGGGGAGGTGGAAGAAGAGGATATCCATAGACTGTCATGTGACATAATGGCACTAAGGACTGATACTCCAGCAATTGGAAGCTATTAAATAAGGTGTTATATAAGGGTGGTATATTTACTGTAGCTGCATTTCAGTATTTTCAGATTTCTATTGGTAACACATTTTTTAAACAGCTATGCGGGCTTACCTGGGCGTAAAAGAGGGGAGCATGCTGTCGGACAGTGTGGTCAGTGTATTGTCCTGGGGGGGCTTTGGTTCAACACAGGTGCTGTGGGGGAGAATTGCAGCCATCAAATTGGATAAGGGAACACAGATTCTCCTGAACGAGCCCTCTTTGACTTTGTGTGCAATAGACTGAGCAGGTCATGTGACAAAAGGTTCTCTACAGCAGGTCATGTGACAGAACAGGGGTACTCACCGTGCAGGGGCAAGGACTGTGGGGGGGGTGGAATTGGGGATGGGGGCAGGGGGGACAATCTGTTTGCTGTCCACAGGAGAAGATGCTTCTTCCTCATCACTGATCTCCACCCTGCAACACAGCAAAGACACACATGTGATGAGAGGGGCAGCACTCCACATTTACAAACGCAACACACAACACGCTCCTAAACCAGCACTGCCTCATTCATACACAGATACACAAATACTCTCTCAACACACACACAGCAGCTGAACAGTGTTTGGACTGATAGGGATGAAGCTCCCTATCAGTGAGTTGCTCTGCCAGACCCACACTCCCCGCATGCAGGTATTAACACAGTAAGATGACTCACCGCTTGGCCACAAAGGACTGGATGGGTTTTGGCGCAGAGCTCTGAGCTTTGTCTGTATTCCTAATAATAAATATAAAGGTACACAACATTGAGACACAGAGAGAGAGAGAGAGAGAGAGAGAGAGAGAGATGCAGAAGTGGCAGATCGTGACCAAGTCTGGCTCAATGACCACAGCCTGGCCAATGAAACTGGATGACACAGACAGACCTGGCGGGTCAGAGAATACAGAGTGTGAGGTCACTGTGAGACAGGAGAGGTGGTGACAGATGCACTTTATCTTGCAATAAGGGAAACTTTTACCCAACTTTTACCCAAGAAATCACTCTCCCCTATTAACCACAACAGATACAGACAAACTAAAAATTGTCCTTGGAGAAGGACACACAGCCCCCACTGGTGGCAACATATGTAGCAGTCTGACACAGCCTGAGGGGCCCACAGTGGAACAGTGATGCACAGGCAGACCCTGCAGGGCACCTGGACCCTCAGCTGATTATTATTATTCTGTAACTACTGTTATCATTATTAATCGTGTCACTGAAATGTGTTTATATATATAATAAAATGCAATCATGTTCCACCAGAACCCCTGAGATTTCTGGCTAAACACAGCTGTCACACCGGCCACATGTGCGGCTCGATCTTCATTAAACATCTTTGACACGAAACTAAAAATAGTTGGATAAAAATAATGTAACACTTTATGAGTTTTCAATGTATTATTATTTTATTTGTAGCATTAGGAAATGTCACCTGTAAACGTGACAGAGTGGTTATGTTAATGCATATTAAGCAATATGAAATGGTTAGGTGAGGTGGTAGGTCACTGCAGTGGGGCGAGGGTCTGTGCTCGAGTCCCTACCCTGGCCATAGAGTTTTTGAAGTGTGACAACATTGTTTTAAAGTTTCGTGTCAAAGGGGTTAAATGAAGATCGAGCCGCACATGTGGCCGGTGTGACAGCTGTGTTTAGCCAGAAATCTCAGGGGTTCTGGTGGAACATGATTGCATTTTATTATTGTTGTTATATACCGGTACTACTATTATGTATTTATTAGCAGACGCCCTTATCCAGGGCAACTTACAAAACATAAGGGCATTATAAAAGTGCAATTACAGATCAAAACAGTACAAATTACATGTTAAAAATGACATAAGTGCATAAGAAAAAATACATTAATCCAGGTCCTACATGCTTGTGAGCTAATCATTGCAGACAAGATGTGAAGTCACAGTTAGAGCTCAGGGGAGGGACATAGGGGCGATCAATAGAAACAACACGGTATTGTATTGAACTACACCAATACACTTATATAGCTGGGCAACATTATCGTAATTATCATACACTCATTGCGGGAGACAGCTGTTTATTCAGACAGAGCTAATTCTATTGGGATGTTTTGCCAGACAAGACTGGATTTTTATAGAAATATAACCTTGCCCTGGCTACACTTAAAAATGGCTCTTGTGTGGCTAATGGGTGGAGCTGAGCAGACACGTGACTGATGACCGACCTCACTGTATGCAGAGTCAAATCTCACTGTATACATCTCAGTATGTAGTGTATGCATCTCAGTATATAGTGTATGCATCTCAGTATGTAGTGTATGCATTTCAGTGTGTAGTGTATGCAACTCAGTATGTAGTGTATACGTCTCCATATGTAGTCTATGAATTTCAGTATGTGGTGTATACGTCTCAGTATGGTGTGTATGCGTCTCAGTATGTAGTGTATGCAACCCTGTTACTAACCTCAAGGTAACTAACCTTAATGAGACTAAAACTACTTTTACTAACTTCCTTATTTAATGGGAAATTGTATGCGTCAACCCTGTTACTCTTATGAACCCTGTTACGCAATGATCAACTCAATTCAACTCAAACAAAATTACTTTAGATAGCTGAATATAGTACTAATGTTTTTGAAATGGGTTTTAAATGATTGGGGACAACAGTAATATTATTTTTTCAGATAATATTTTCAAGATAGACCCCATTTTAATGGAAAAAAAATCAGGGCTTCGGCATACAAAACATCAATTACTTACATGAACTTCAAAATAATAAAGTTTTCATAATCCAAAGTGTATATTTTGCATTTGCGTTTACCTGAATATGTGTAGTTTATCTTTATCATATATTAAAATCACATTTAGGTAAATGAGCAAATGTCCATAACAGGGTTGACGCATTTTACAGTCCATGTTAGTAAAAAAATACAAAGAAAACAGATGTCTAGAGGATGGATATATCCTGCCTCAAATGAAATGTTGAAAATTTGGGAAATTTTAAGTGAGTTTTGAAGAATTTGCAAAGGGCAAGATGTCTTCTATTCATGGAATGACCCATATGTAGATATATATACAGTGAGGGAAAAAAGTATTTGATCCCCTGCTGATTTGGTACGTTTGCCCACTGACAAAGAAATTATCAGTCTATAATTTTAATGGTAGGTGTGTTTTAACAGTGAGAGACAGAACAAAAAAATCCAGAAAAACGCATTTCAAAAAAGTTATAAATTGATTTGCATGTTAATGAGGGAAATAAGTATTTGATCCCCTATCAATCAGCAAGATTTCTGGCTCCCAGGTGTCTTTTATACAGGTAACGAGCTGAGACTAGGAGCACTCTCTTAAAGGGAGTGTTCCTAATCTCAGCTCGTTACCTGTATAAAAGACACCTGTCCACAGAAGCAATCAATCAATCAGATTCCAAACTCTCCACCAAGGCCAAGACCAAAGAACTGTCCAAGGATGTCAGGGACAAGATTGTAGACCTACACAAGGCTGGAATGGGCTACAAGACCATCGCCAAGCAGCTTGGTGAGAAGGTGACAACAGTTGGTGCGATTATTCGCAAATGGAAGAAACACAAAATAACTGTCAGTCTCCCTCGGTCTGGGGCTCCATGCAAGATCTCACCTCGTGGAGTTTCAATGATCATGAGAACGGTGAGGAATCACAGAACTACACGGGAGGATCTTGTTAATGATCTCAAGGCAGCTGGGACCATAGTCACCAAGAAAACAATTGGTAACACACTATGCCGTGAAGGACTGAAATCCTGCAGCGCCCACAAGGTCCCCCTGCTCAAGAAAGCACATGTACAGGCCCGTCTGAAGTTTGCCAATGAACATCTGAATGATTCAGAGGAGAACTGGGTGAAAGTATTGTGGTCAGATGAGACCAAAATCGAGCTCTTTGGCATCAACTCAACTCGCCGTGTTTGGAGGAGGAGGAATGACCCCAAGAACACCATCCCCACCGTCAAACATGGAGGTGGAAACATTATGCTTTGGGGGTGTTTTTCTGCTAAGGGGACAGGACAACTGCACCACATCAAAGGGAAGATGGACGGGGCCATGTACCGTCAAATCTTGGGTGAGAACCTCCTTCCCTCAGCCAGGGCATTGAAAATGGGTCGTGGATGGGCATTCCAGCATGACAATGACCCAAAACACACAGCCAAGGCAACATAGGAGTGGCTCAAGAAGAAGCACATTAAGGTCCTGGCGTGGCCTAGCCAGTCTCCAGACCTTAATCCCATAGAAAATCTGTGGAGGGAGCTGAAGGTTCGAGTTGCCAAACGTCAGCCTCGAAACCTTAATGACTTGGAGAGGATCTGCAAAGAGGAGTGGGACAAAATCCCTCCTGAGATGTGTGCAAACCTGGTGGCCAACTACAAGAAACGTCTGACCTCTGTGATTGCCAACAAGGGTTTTACCACCAAGTACTAAGTCAAAGGGGTCAAATACTTATTTCCCTCATTAACATGCAAATCAATTTATAACTTTTTTGAAATGCGTTTTTCTGGATTTTTTTGTTGTTATTCTGTCTCTCACTGTTAAAATACACCTACCATTAAAATTATAGACTGATCATTTCTTTGTCAGTGGGCAAACGTACAAAATCAGCAGGGGATCAAATACTTTTTTCCCTCACTGTATTCTTGTTATTCTGTTTTATTGTATTGCTTGTATTAAACTGCTTTGGCAACACTGCCCATGTAAGTCATGCCAATAAAGACACCTTTTAATTTAAATTTGAGGGAGAGAGAAAGAGGGATGTGAAAAATCAGACGGACAGCATGATAGTCAAAGTGGTGATGACTGTCTGACTGATTGACTGACTCACTCATATTTTTTGGCTGCTGATAGGACGTATGAACGCTGCTGGTAGCTCTTCAGGGTACTGCTGGCAGCTTCCGTGCTGGAGGGAAAGAGAGCAGGTGAGAGAAAGAGTGGGAGAGAGAGGGGTTGAATGCAGTGGTAGTGTGTCAGTGACTTTAGTGTGGAGTGCAATGTCAGTATATCAGTGTCACACTGTATCAATGTGAAATTGTGTCTGTGTTGTGCAGTATCAGTGTCTCAGCATCTCAGTGTGGAGTGTCAGCTTGTCAGGCTTTTCTCACCGCTTGCTCTGCTTCTCAGGGGAGAGCTGGGGCTCATCCTGGGTGATGCTGTGGGGGTGTGAGAGCACGTGAGAGGCTCTGAAACAACACAGTACACTGTCATATAACCACATAGTCACACATTGAATTAGACAGAGGGATGAAGGGAGAGAGTGGGTGTAGTGTGTTTCAGCACAGCACTCACATTTTCTTGTATTCTTCCGATGGTTTCTTGTTGATGGAGATGGGTGAGGGGCTGTCTGAATGGCTGGTACTGCAATAGAGACAGACAGTCAGACATACAGACACAGAGACATGGAGAGACATGGACACACAGAGACACAGAGACAGTGAGACATTCATGGAAAGACAGAGTCAAACTCAGAGACACAAACATCAAGACAATCAGTGGCAACACCCAAATGATGTTGAGACTGACCTACACCTAATCCCACAACTCTATGAGCAAATTATAGGAAATCATACATACACGCACACAAACACACACACACACTCCACCACTTTCCCTCCACAAGTCCAAGTACAAGTCAACTGACCTGGTGCTGTGTCCGTTGGAGGTGGAGGAGATTGTAGTCTTCTGGTCAGTCTTTGTGAACACGCCCCTGCATGAAACCAAACATCCATAAACACACACTCCCACATTCACACAATAACACAGACAGCCCTATCAGGCTGGGGAGCACTGCAGTGCACAAACACTGTGGGCGTGGGGGGGTTCAGGAACCCTGTTGTGACAATAACAACTAGAAGCTGACCCTTCTGTACAAGAATAAATCTCAGCTGTTCAACTGTCAGAATAAATGCTCAGCTCTGTGTTTTCATGGATTGAGCTGCTCTGCCTGCACTGGGGTCAGGTTACCTGATCAGGTATCCTGAGGTGGGCGGCTTCGGGCTGTGGAGACAAGAGTAAAGAGTCACCACCTCACCCCATCCATCTGTCAGTCCATCTGCTTGACCAATCCGTACCAGTGTGTCAGCATGTCAGTGCATCAGGGTATGAGTGTGTCAGTGCAGGTACCTCTCTGTGGGGGTGGAGGTGACCGTTGGCTCAGCCAAGGATCCATTAATCCGTCGTTCTCTGACCTCCGCTAACCTGCAAGCAGACACACTGTCACTGTCTCAAACACCCACTGTCACAGATACAGTCAGTCACTGTTACACACACACATGCACACTCACACACACATGGTAAGACACTGTCAACAGTGTCACTCACACACTGGAGAACAGTCACACACAATGACATACACAGTCGGTGTCCCAGAAGAATAGAAACACTCACGGTCACTGTCACACACACACACACAGTGTAACTGTCACTGTCACACATGCACACAGGACAACATGCACACACATACATAGACAGAAACCAGCAAGACTCTGACATCAGCTGACACACATTCTGTACCAAACAGTAACTTTCACAGGCCTGTTGACCCACAATCCCCCTGCGTTACCAGGGTTTGTCCGCCTCGGGCTGCCCAGTATCGCCCTCTCCGGCATGGTGCTGAATCCAGCTCTGATCTCCCTTCAGTGATGTGCGGACCTTCACCTTCTGCAGAACAGCCTGCCTGTCCCCCTCCTGCTTCCCGCCACCTGCTGAGGAAATAGGGACACAGGGGTCAAACTCAACAACGCAGTACAGGATAAGCTGACACTCTGTTACTCTGACACACTCCCACACACTGAGCGACACTGAGACAATGCAACAAATTTGGGGAACAGTGAGACATGCATACATGCACACCCATGCAGACATGTGCACACACACACAGACATGCACAGATATGCACTGACACTCACCTTTCTGCATTGTGGAAGTCTGCCCCTGCAGATGTGTGGAGTCTCTTCAGATGAATGACTGAAACACAGGCAGAGGTGGCTGAGGATCAGGAGTCCGGATTAGTGCAATCCGGACTTTAGCAATCCAACAGAGATCATGGCCAGCAACAAGTGGGTTTGAGGTGAGACATGAGAGCAAGTGGGCCTCAGTACACAGCACTGCCCCCTGTCTCCCTGCAGCTGTATCAAGAGCAGGACAGTTGGCCCTCACAATAGTGCACTGCAGCACAGCAGGGAGGCAGAGTGCAGTCATAATGGTGACTGGAGAGGTACAGAGCACAGAACCCCCAACACAGACTATTTTGCTCTTTTGAAAGCAATGCCCAAACTGTGTCTCAGTTGCCAAGTAGAAATGAAAACTTGCCTGAGCTGACTGTAAATATGAAGCCCTAACCCTAGCAAAATATTTAAATACAACAATCGCAAAAATAGCACCACAACCACAAAACTTTGTACTTTCGTTTTTTCCAAGCAACACTCAGTCTAACTCATCCAATCTTAGTTCACCTGCAAGAACTCAACCCTCACCTTATTGAAAATCTGAGCTGACTGTCAACATAAAAACTCAACCCAGGCCCAACTGTGAATAGTGGTAATACTGTGACCAGGGGAGAGGGATCGGCCACTCAGAGCACCAGCACTCAGGCATCATCACTGAAACCCACCACATTCCTAAGAGACATAAGACATGCAGCCCAGCAAGTCCAACTGCATTCTGCACTGAGGAATGCCTAGCACTGCTTCACACACTCATGCATACATTCTCACACACAAACAATCACACACATATCCTCTCTCTCTCTCTCTCTCTCTCTCTCACACACACAAACAGATATTCTATGTTCTGATGAGCTGTGGGCTGTAGGTACACAGGGTGTACTCGGGGGGGAGTACACCCTGAAAAGGAGCTTGAGGGGTGGTTTAACTCTCACTCCTCAAAGCTGACCTCACACCAGGCTGCCTCATTCCCTTTGAAAATAACCAGGAGTATCTACACTGCCTTGGAGCCTGAAAATAACCACTAACCCTAAGCCTAACCCTGACTGTCACTGCATATGCCCTGACCCTGGGGTAGTCCCTCTCACCCAGATAGACTACAAGGGCTCTGCATGTTCCACTTGGCTTCTCTGTCTTTAAGTGTCTGATTACAGACCAGCACCCTGCACTAAAGCCAGCGCATAGCCCAGCTGAGACTGTGACCAATGACCTCCCACCCCCACAAGAACATCACACACCACCGTCTGAATAGCATATCTACCAGCACCCGTAATTGCATAATTACCAGCATAATTGTTTCCATTGTCCTACTAGCACATAAATGTACACTCACTCACTTAGTCACAGAGGGCAGCAGTGTGGAGTACTGGTTAGGGCTCTGGACTCAGAGGGTCATGGGTTCAATCCCAGGTGGGGGACACTGCTGTTGTATCCTTGAGCAAGGTACTTTACCTAGATTACTCCAGTAAACGCCCAGCTGTATAATTCAGTAAAATCTAAAAATGTGATATACTGAAACAATCGTATGTCACCCTGGATAAGGGAGTCTGCTATGAAATTGAGAAATAATTATTTTTTGTATTTACTTGTGTAAATTGGAAGTTGTAAAATGTATTATGCTTTGAATTGCTTTGTATTATGTAAATTTGAATTTGTAATGTTTGATGCCTTGTACTGAACTGTATTGTTGCACTTTGTATTGCACTTTTGTAAGTTTGTAAGTCGCCCTGGATAAGGGCGTCTGCCAAGAAATAAAAATAATAATAATAATACTAAACTCACACTAACACACACTCAGTGATTCATTCCCTGAAACTCCCATAAACACACACACACACTCACTTATTTACCTCACACACACACACAATCACACTCAGTCACTAAGTTGTACGCAAATACTTGCACTGAGAAATACATGCACTCGGTCATGCACACAAACACACACACCCAGGAGAACAGGAGAAACCTCAGTCATATATGTACACCATAAACAACTCCCTGGGGCTAGACTGGCAGGGACACAGACAGACATACACTGACTGACAGACAGGAGAAGAGACAGAGACAACTACACAGTCAGGCACACAGTTACAGAGACAGACAGAAATCAGAAAGAGAAGGAGAAGAGGAATGCTCTCAGGGAACAGCCTGGAGACAGGCAGTCAGAATCAGACTGTTTTTACTGTCTGTGCAAATTTAAGGCCAGGGAACTGTGCTGAGGGTACAGAGAGAAGATAACAATGTCAGTCTCTGCACAGACATTCACACACACACTCACAGCCCTGCCTGGACACCCTCTTTCTCTATCCCTGCTCCCCCAGTTTGACTCAGACAGCTGCACTCCTCTCTCTCCCTCTGCGACACTCCTCCACATAGAAGAAGACTGATTCTCACAGCCTCCACTCTGACAGACACCTGCCCTGACACTGCCACAACACCAAAGAGACATACACAGACACACACACAAAGCTTACCTGTAGAGTCCCGTTAATATCCCGAGTCTGTCAGTCTGTCCTAAGCCACTGCGTGTGCTTGTGAGTTGATGCAGCTGAGTCCTGGAGTTCTTTGAGGGAACACAGGTGTCTCCCGTAAGCAGCAGGTAAGTGCAGGTAACTACAGGTGCAGCTGAGCCAGTTAGTCGCTCGTCTAGTCCCCGCCGCACCCTGGCACTGACAAAGGGAGGAGCCAGCAACCCCTGGGGCGAGTCACTGTTGTTTATTTCGTCCTCTCTCTCTCTCTCTCTCTCTCTCTCTCTCTCTCTCTCTCTCTCTCTCTATATATATATATATATATATATATATATAATTATTTTTTTACTTGATGTTAAAAATCTAGTTTTCCAGATAGATCCTGCCCAGAAAGGCTACACACAATCAAAGCACACACAGAACAAATACCATCAACAACCCAGGAAAACCTGATCTCTCTCTCTCTCTCTCTGTCTTGCTCCAGGGAGGGGACACATTCCTCACATTCCCCGAGACACAGCAGAAAGAAAGAGAGAGATTCTTTCACAGACCAGTAACAGGTGCAGGTGACAGTATGAGTTTCCTGGGGCTGGGGCTCCCTGGCTGTCTGTGGGCACTGGAGACACACCAAGCAGATTATTTCTGCGAGTTTCAACAGAACTCGTGAGCTGGAGGAATAGGGTGGTAGAAGTGATCGGTATTGTTATGATAGTTTTAACAAAACACACACACAGTATGGAATTATGCTGTCAAGTAGGTAAAGCCACGCCTCAGGGCTCCTCAGAGAGGTTAGTGGAAGGGATTCTGGGATTGAGTAGCTACTGGCAGAAACGAGGTGGGGGTTGGGGGGTTTTCTGTGGGCTGTGGATTATGAAGCTTCTGAAGTCCTTATTGGCAAATAGATTATGTATATATAAACATAAACCTGCGCTCAGTGTGTACAGTACAATCTCAAACATCCTCTGACAGGCCTCCTATAGGTACACCTCTTCAGTGCCTCTGGCTTACAGCACCCGCTAAAGGTACACCCCCTCATTGCCTCACAGGAGGAGTAGCTGACCTGCTGACCTGCAAATATATGTGCCAAATATTTGCCAATTAAATCATTAAATAGCAATAATAATAATAATAATAATAATAATAATAATAAACACTGTTGTCTGCCAGGTTGTTGTTCCCACAGTGTGGACAACACAAACACTGTCTGACCTGGACTTGGTGAGCTGCAACAAACCCACTCACTGAGACACAGACTCAAAAAACTAAGAATCCTCTCCACACACATCTTGGACTCGGGTTTCCCTTCATTGCGAGAGAAACCTTTGTCCAGCAGGGGGCACTGTATTCTGACAGTCTTTTTTCTTCTGTTTGCAGGGAGCTGTACTACCAGGCCAGACCAGACAAGACGGGTAGATTCCAGTTGACAGAGCTGCAGAGTCCTGGGTCCTTGGAGTGGTCCGGAGGCCAAGGCACGAGGAGATCGGGACGGACCTGGACCAACAAGGGACCTAGCCAGAGGAGTCGGTGGACTCCTCACGGAGTGGGTCCCAACCAGAAGCCTGGCCAACCATCTACCCAGAGACGGCCTGACCAGGACTGCTCCCCGCTGACGACACTAGCCAGGATCCAGGAGAGGCCTCATATCCCAGGGACCAACCAGACCGATCGGCGAACATCCCTGAGGGAGGCCTCCTACAGCCAGGGCCTGGACTTCTCCCCGCAAGGCCTGCTCCCTGTAAAAGCCCTGCAGCTCCCCAGCCAGGTGGCCTTGCCCCGACCTCCAGATTGAGAGCCTCTGGACCCTTTCCCAGGTAGGAACGTGCAGCATGGCCCAGCGAACGGCCGGAGTGAGGTGCCATAATGCGGTGTGCCTCAGACGAGAGGCTGGAGGCGAGACCGCGGCCCTCACCTGGCTGGAGTTTAGCAGGTCCATGCTGCAGAGGGGCCTGGGCTTCGCCCCTTCTGAGCTGAACTGCGTGGTGAAACTGCCTGGACCTAGGGACGTGTTTGAGGTGAGTTTTAAGAACCCTCAAGTGCTGGAGAGTTTCTGGAATATTTATAGAGAGAAAAAAGATTGTATGCCCCTGAGTGACTTTGTAGTCAACGACCGATAGAGAGATCAAAATCGTTACTATTCAGATTTATAATGAAGCAGTGGCAGAATACGATGTAGAGGTATGGCTGAAGAGACACTGTGAGATCCTTTCTGAGAGTAAGAGAGTCAATGATGAGGATGGGGTTTGGACCAGTGCTCGACGGTGGCAGGTGCGCCTGCAGGTGGAAGTGGCCGCCATCGGCGGAGTACGCCACCTGCCAAGCACCGTAGTATTAGGTGCAAACAGGGGGCTTGTCTTCTACCATGGCATGCTCAAGCTTTGTAGGAACTGCGGGGCCCTGGGTCATTTAGCCGCAGCCTGCACAGTTATTAAGTGCAAGGTCTGCGGCGGGGAACATCAGACCAGGGCCTGCAAGCAGGAGAGGGCCTGCAACCTGTGCGGTGGGGGAGGGTACATTTTTAGGAATTGTCCCTCCTCCTATGCAAATAGGGCGCAGGCCCTCGGGGGAGTGGAGAGGAAGAAAAACAAAATGAGGCTCCTCCAAGGGAGAGAGGAAACAGTCCTCAGGAGTCTTATAGGCTCCCACTCCGACTCAGGGTTGGAAGTGGAGGCACAGGGGGAGAATTGGACATTTGTGGTTGGAAAGAGGAGAAGGGGAAGGAGAGCGAGTGGGGGGGGGTGTGATGAGTAAGCGAGTTAATTCTGCTAGTTCCCCCCCGCCGCCCGCTGGCTTCCTCCCTGCAGCCAAGACTTCTCCCCCTCAGTTTTATACGCCTCTCTCCGAATCTGGAGCAGAGAGTTGTGGGCCTTCTCCACTTCCCCCTGTGGGCAGCCTGGTGGAAGACCGGGTCCCAAATAGTAACATCCCTCCTGCCCCACACCCTAGACTCTCTCAGGGGAGGGGATAGGTATGCCCTCCTGGTAGTAGTGCGAGAGCCTCAGGTCCTCAGGAGAGGATAAACAGCGTCAAACAGACCTTAGGGCCGCAAGAGTTGCTGGCGCTGGGGGTGGAGGCCTGTGGCGGCAGACAGTCAGGAAGGGAGAGACCACCTTCCCCCCCACTAGTTATAAGATCAACTAGCGGGATCTATCCAGCTGTCTCCTCGGTCGTACACAAGGCCTCTGCTCTGCCATCTGCTCGTCGGGCCTTGGCTGCAAGGGATCCAGGGAGAACCTCCAGCACCACGAGCCCTGAGGCCAGTGGAGTTTCACCAGCCTTACAGGGTGACGGGACCCGAGCACCCCCCTGACTTCCTAGAGGATCAAGCGGTGAGGCAAATGGTTGAAATGATGGGTGCGAGCGCTAAGCTAGGTGAGGGAGAAGAGAGAAGTGGGGAAGAGGAAGGTTTATTTACATGATTGTTAGGGAGCGGGTAATTGCCCTCACTGCCACTATGGCTTTAGTGATTATATCTATAAATGTGAGGAGCATTGCTGAGGTGAAAAAGAGGGCCAATGTTTTAAACTCTCTGGCTGGAATAAAGGCGGACATCATTTGTTTACAGGAGTGCGGCATCCCGTTCCAAAAGGAATATAAAGATCTCCGGGGACACTTGGACCCTAGGTGAATCTTTTGTGTCCTGAGTGGACGGGATTGCAGTACTCCTGAAGAACCCCTTCATTGAGTCCAAAAAATTTAGGGTGATAGAGGCGGGCAGGTTGACCAGCCTCGACTTTAAATACAAGGGGGCTGTATTGAGGCTGGTCAACGTTTATGCCCCCACCAGCCAGAGAGAGAGTCCTCTTTTTCCCTCAGCTACGCCCGCTCCTGATCGGCACCTTACCAGTTATCATTTCAGGTGATTTCAACTGTGCTCTGAGGGATGTAGACCAGAGTAAGCCCTGCAACGATATATCCAGCAGGGATCTCGCTGCGTTCATAGAGGACTTTGAACTCTGCGACGCAGGTCGGGATCTGGTCCCCTTATTCACCTGGGTGAGTTCTTCTGGCTCCTCCTTCTTTAGGATAGATCTCGTCCTCCTCAGTAAGCCACTGGAGAGGACTGCCATATCTTCGGAGGCGGTCTTCTTTTCAGACCACAGGCTCATTCTGAGCACACGGGAGTCGGGGCCTGGGGTCTGGAAGCTCAACACCTCTCTGCTCGATGACCCTCATTTTGTAAAGACCTTTAGCAGACACCTCGAGGAGTGGAGGACCCTGAAGGACCTTTTTGATTCTCCCATAGAGTGGTGGGAGATGGTGAAGAGTAGAACCAAGGGCTACTTCATTTAGCTAGGGAAATGGAAAGCTCGCGAAAGGCGGGCAAGTTATTCCCATCTGAACAGCCGCCTCCAGTGCCTGAGCCTTCTACAGCTCAGAGGCTTCGACCTGGCTGAGGAGGTAGCCCGGGTCAAACTGAGTCTCTCCGCCCTCTATCGGGAGGAGCAAGAGAAGATCAAGGTCCTTTCCAGGGTCCGCATCATGGAGAACGATGAGAAGTGCAGCCGCTTCTTCTTCAAGAAAACGAAGGAGAGGCGGCCTGCAATGTCCTCCATGATGGACTCCTCAGGGCAGAAGGTGGAGGGCAGAGAGGCTGTTGAGACAGTGGTGCGGGACTTCTACAGGGAGTTGTATGATCAGAAGGTGGTGGATCAAAATCTGATCCATCACTTTCTGTCCCTGTTGGAGTCCCACAACGAGGGGGACGAGGAGGCGGAGGAGGATCCAGAGAACACCACCATGGAACTCTCCCAGGTGATAAAGAGTCTTAACTCTGGAAGGACACCGGGTCCCGATGGGATCCCTGCTGAATTCTATAAGATCTTTTGGGAGGTGCTTAGGGAAGATCTGGCCCAGGTCTTGGGGTCGGTGTACAGAGAGGGTAGACTGGCCCCTTCTATGAGGAAGAGCATTCTCTCTCTTCTTCATAAGAAGGGAGTTCCGAAGGATCTGAAGAACTGGCGGCTGGTCAGCCTTCTGTGCACCAACTACAAGATACTGACCAAAGCACTTACGCTCCGGCTGCAGCGGCCACTCCCTCAAGTCGTGGGTCCCGACCAGGTCTGTGGTGCCTGGGGGAGATCGGCGGCCGACAACGCCATGCTGCTCAGGGATGTCGTGGCCTACTCGAATGAGAGAAGGCTTCCCCTGGTCCTTATTAGCCTGGACCAGGAGAAGGCCTTCGATAGAGTGGGCCATGAATACCTGCAGCTAGTTATGGAGAGGATGGGTCTCGCTCGCTCAAGATCATTTACAGCGGCCTAAGCAGCAGGGTCCTCATGAATCGCCACCTGACCGAACCATTCCCGGTCTGGTCGGGGGTTCGACAGGGTTGTCCCCTGTCAAGCCGTCCATCAAGGTTCTGGGGATCATGATCGCCGGGACCAACACGGGCATCCGGAGCTGGGAGGAAGCCTTATCTAAGGTCCAAAGAAAGATCCATGGCTGGAGCACAAGGACCAGCAGATCCTCTATGGACCAGCTAAAGGATTGACATCTCCTACCTTGAGGTGCTGGTGGCGTGTCGTCTGCACAGTGAAACAGGCCCTGTGGGAGGGACGGAACATCTGTCTGTTTAACAAGCAGGAGCTGGACCCAGTTGTCATCACGCGGAGGGGCATGGTCCTAGTCAGGGACTACGTCAATCTGGAGGTCCATCAGAGGGGCAAGGAGGAAGCCTTCAAGAACTGGCATCTTCAAGATCTGGGGGAGCTTAGGATCTCATGATGGAACCCCACCTCCGGGGACAGCCATTTCCCCCTGCTGGAGCCCGAGTCTGAGATCTTTTAACCTTTTATAGAGAAATGCTTGCTTTTAAAAATGAATTTTAAATGTTTTTAATTAAACGTGTTCATTTTAAATCCACTTGGTTGTTTTGGTTTGTTTCTTTGCCAAATGCATTGACTGTTTTTCGGTTATGTCTTTATTTTATTGTTTTAATTGTTTTTTTGTTTTTTTATCTGGTGCATTTTCAGTTAATTTCAATGCATTTGACCATTTTGTTTAATTGTGTTTCATTTGGCAGTTTTGCCCTTTAATCACAAGTTTATTGTTTTGATTGATTTATTGCACAATTATATTTTAAGTTATTTGGTATTTCGGTTGTTATAATCACATTAAGATTTTTAAAAGTTTTAAGTGATTTTAGATTTGTTTAAAAAAAAAATTAATCATAAGTATTAAAATTTTGTATGTTTTTATCTTTGTAATGTAAAATACTTCTCCATTAAAAACAGAATCCTCTCCACACACTGACACCACCAGCCTGCCTGCCACACCCTCAGTGAGAGCTGTGAGTCACTGGAGCGTGAGACACACACTACCCTGAGTGCTGGGCCCTGCTGGCCTCACTGGGCCAGTGAAGATTCCCACAGCTTCCCAAGCCAATTCTCTGCTGAGCAGAATCAGGATCAGATCTGGCCAGGCAGACAAAGTCATACAGTGCGCTCACACAAACACATACAGACAGACACAAACACTCATTCACACACACTCACACTGTCTCTCTCACATACACACACGCCCACACACACAATAGGAGTTGTTATCTTCATGGCAATTCCAGTGAACAGACCTGTCTGCCTGCATTGAGATTTCACAACAGCACAGCAACCTGCTCCCACCCAGCACACAGACAGAGAGAGGGACAGTTCCTCAATGTTTCTCATCATCCTATTCCTGATCATTGGACCTGTGTGCCGATGCTTTGGCAAAACTAAGGTAGCTTAATTATGAAAAGAATGTTTTTTTTTAATTAATTGAATTGAGAGAGACAGAGAGAAAGAGTGACAAAAGGATAGATAGAGAGGGACATAGAGTCTGTGCTTCTCAACATGTATGTGGGCACATATTTGTGTAAATACTATTTTATGTTTTACATTATAAATAATAACATACAAATGTTTAATACTTTTTAAAATCATTTCTAAAACGTTAAAATGCTGAAATATATCATATTCAGAACAAAGAGAAAAAAACCTCAACATTAAATAAATGCATTAAAATGAAACATTAATGCAAAACAAACTCAAGTGAAAAGGAAACCAAGAAAACAGTCTGGTGCATTGTCAACTGGAACGGATAATACATTAGACAAAAAAAAAAACTATTGAAGAAAACAAAACAATCATTCTAATCCATTTAGAGGAAATGAATGGCCAATGCACCATAGAAAACAAAGCAAAACCATATTTGTGTGTAAATATGGGAGTATGTATGTGCAAAAGTGTGTGTGTGGTGTGCAGGAGTGCTGGTCCATGCACCTGCTCCTCACAGGTCAGTCTGGGCCCAGGCTGTCCCTGCTGGCTGTCGCTGCCCTTACAGATTTCTGCTACACAGCATACATTTACTTATTCGAATCACCATTGGCTACCTGTCACTCTCCAAACCTGTCAGACCAGTTCATCTCCTCCCCCTGCTGGCTCTGGGTGATTGTCTCCATTGTTCAGGGAATGTCAGGTATCCCCCCAAAAAAAAAATCACAGGAATGTCAGTAGGCTGTCTGTCTGAATGTCTGTGGCCCACTCCCAACTGATTAATCTGTGCAAGATTCTCCAGTCTCAGAGCACAGTACAGATGAGGATCTACAGTCACTGGCCATAGCACAGACTGCAAACAAACTTCCCTCTGTTATGAGGATCATTATTGTTATTCATATTTGTTTTAAAATCTTATATAATTACAGTTATCATTATTTATTTATTAGCAGACGCCCCTGTTCAGGGTGACTTACAAAATATCAGAGCAATACAAAGTGCAATAATACAGTGCAATGCAGGCATAATACATTTTACAAATTTAGAATTTACACAAGTGTATAGGAGATACAGTAAGCAATATAAAAGGTCTTACATCCTAGCTTGTAAAAGCTGATAAGTGCAGACAAAATGTTAAGAACTAAAGGGAGAGGGAGCATAGGGGAATAAACAATACAAGTGCTATTAATGCAAAGGCAAGAATATGACAAAACGTTGTATAAGAGAATGAAATACCAAATTACAAGTACAGTCTGAAAAGATGTGTCTTGAGTAAATCACCAGAAGAAGGTCAGCGACTTCTTCTGAGAGGAGAGGCTGTTTTGACTTTGGTGGAAGGTCGTTCCACCACTTGGGGCTAGGGATGAGAAGGAGCGGCTCTGGAGGGAGGGGAGTGGAGAGGAGGCAGAGTTAGTCTTCTGGCACCAGAAGACCGCAGCATTCTGGAGGGGATGTATGGAGAGACGAGGTACTGAAGGTAGCTTGGTGCAGTGTGGTCGAGACAGTGGTAGGTGAGGCTCAATGTCTTGAACTGAATGGTTGCCCGTATCGGGAGCCAGTGGAGGGAGCGGAGCAGTGGAGTAGCGTGTGCGAATCGGGGGAGAGAGACTACCAGACGAGCCGCAGAGTTCTGGATGAGCTGGAACGGACGGGTAGTTGTTGCAGGCAGGTCGGCCAGGATCGAGGGTGACTCCTAGGTTCTTAGCAGAAGAAGAGGGAGAGAGTGTCGTAGTTTCCAAGGGGAATGAGATGGAGAGGTCAGCAGAAGGTGAGGAAGAGTGGGGAAAAGGAGGAGATCAGATTTGGAGAGGCTGAGATTGAGGTGGTGTGAGTGCATCCATGTGGAGATAGCAGACAAACAGGAAGAGATGCGAGAGGGGATGAGAGGGTCAGGAGGGGAAAGACAGGAAGATCTAGGCATCATCTGCATAAAAATGGTAAGAGAAACCATGGGATGCGATGAGGGGGCCCAGGGAGCGAATGTAGAGAGAGAATAGGAGGGGAGGCTGGGGGGTGGATGAGGAGCCTCGCCATGTCACTTGGTAGGTCCGCTCATTGAGGTAGGAGAAGAACCAGGTGAGAGCAGTCCCTGAGATTCCAAGGTCAGCAAGGCAGGAGAGGAGGATGGAGTGATCGATGGTGTCAAAAGCTGCAGAGAGAACAAGGAGGATGAGGACTGAGGAGAGGTAGGCGTCCGAGCACAGCTGAGGGAGTCAGTGACTGCCAGGAGAGCAGTCTCAGTGGAGTGAGCTGTGCGGAAGCCGAATTGCAGAGGATAAAGGAGTGAGTGATGGGAAAGAAATGCACAGAGCTGGTGGTGAACAGCACACTCGAGGGTCTTTGAGAGGAAGGGGAGTAGGGAGATGGCGGTAGTTCTGAGAGCTGAGGTCAAGGGTAGGTTTCTTGAGGAGTGGGATGACAGCAGTTTGTGTAAATGCAGAGGGGAAAAAGCCAGAGAGGAGTGAGGAGTTGAGGAGCGAGGAGATGAAGGGGAGTAGATCAGGGGTAGTCGCTTGGAGGAGGCGAGTAGAGAGAGGGTCCAGGGCATACGTTGTGGGTTTGTGACCTAGGAGAAGAGAGGAAGTCTGGAAGAGGTGAGAATGAAGAAAAGGAATCTTGATCAGTGCAAGACTTGGGCGGCATGGGAGAGGAGACGGGAATGTTGATAAGCTTGCAGATGTCTGTGATCTTGGAGGAGAAGGAGGCAAAATCATCTGCAGTGAGAGACGAGGGAGGAGGACGTGGTGGGGGGTGAGGAGGGAGGAGAAGAGTTTGTGGGGGTTGTTGACAGAGGATTCAAAGAGTGATTGAAAGTAAGACTTCTTGGCTGAGGTGAGTGAGGAGGAGAATGTGTACAGTAGACAGCGGTAGAGTTCAAGGGCAGCTGGGAGTTTGGACCTCTTCCACTTCTGTTCAGCGGCGTGCAGACTGGATCGGGTTGAGCACAGAACGGAAGAGATCCAAGGCTGAGGAGGGGAGGGACGGACAGGATGAGACGTGAGAGGACAGAGAGTCAAGGGAGGAGGTGAGGGAGTAGAACAAAGAGGAGGTAGCAGTTAACAGACAGATTGGAAAAACAACCAATGGAAGGTAAAAGAGTGAAAGCAGTGGAGGCAAGGGTGGAGAGGGAGATGGAGTGGAGATTATGGCGGAAGGTGACAGAGGGAGTGGGTGTGGTGTGGTGTGGAGGGAGGGGAGAAAAAGGTAGAAGGAGTGGTGGTCTGAGATGTCCAGGGGTGTCACAGAGAGCGTCAAAGGGGAGCAGCCTCTAGAGAAGATGAGGTCTAGTTGGCGGCCTGCCCTGTGAGTCGGGGGAGAGAGAAGTTAAAAGAGTGGAGGAGGGGAAGAAATCTGGCAGAGTGGGAGGGGTTAGAGAGTTTGGAGGTTGGAGGATGGTAGGTGAGGACAGCGATGGGAGGGAGGAGAGAAGAAAGTCGAGTTCATCCTGGAAGGAAGCGAGTGGACCAGGAGGACAGTAGAGAACTAGAAGGAATAGGTGAGAGGGAGAGGTGAGTTCCACTGAATGGAAATCAAAGCTGTTAGTTGTGATAGAGGAGAGAAGGGGACAGCAGGAGCCCTGCACCTCCTCCCCGCACGGTAAGACATGGGCGAGTGGGACAGGAGAAACAGAGAGGATAGGGCAGCAGGGGTGGTTGAGTTCTCAGGGGAGATCCATGTCTTGGTGAGAGCGAGGAAATCCAGAGAGTGGAGTAGAGGTGGGGGAGGAGGAGGGGGAAGGCAGAGAGATGAGGTTAGAGGGATTAGGGAGGCAACAGTGTGCAGATACACGCAGAGAGGAAGGAGAGATCAGGACTGGAATCGGAGAGATCGTCATGGCTGCCTGTTGTTGCTGTGTCTCGTCTCCTGGCGGGAGTCCCACAGTTAGAGTCCCTGCCCTTTACAATTCTGGCCCTTCGGAAGGGGGGCACTGAAGGCTGCTGGTGCTGACTGCTGGCGCAGAGGTCCAGGGGGCTGTTAAATACTCCACCTGTAGACAGTACACACCTGCGTTGCATTGAATGACACAAGGCTGTCAGGATGGCCCTCCCTCCCAGGCAGGACTGCTAATAGCACAATTAATGGCCACTTAATATCTGAGTACAGACAAAGACAGTGCCAGACACACACAGATACACTGATCAATAGCTCGCAACAATGCAAAATAATAACAGCCTACAATGTAACCGCTTCTGATTACTACTAATAATTAAATACAAATAAAAATGTAAAATATGCAAATATTTTATGTTCATGTTTTTTTAACCATCTGATTTTCATCAGTCAAGTACAATAAAGCCCAGGGATGGTGAGAAGGGGGGTGAAGAGGATGGTGGGGTGGTGAGATTGGTTCTCAGAGTCACTATCAGCATTTAAAATGAAAATAATTGGACCTTTCCTTTATTACTGTTTTGAAGCTGCAGATTAAGAGACAACACAGACAGACAGAAGGTGAGAGAGGACTGGACTGTGCAGGTGGACAGTGAGAAATGCGGACAGACAGGCCCTGCCAATTTGGATACAGCCCTCTTGAGAGACAGACAGCTGGAGTATCATAATTCTGCACGCTAGTAAAATACACCGTCAACACCTCCAGAACTTCTATTGCTTGGGTACAGACATCAAATTCCAACACCTCAGACCTCTGACAACACAGGAAAATTTGGCTCTGAAAACCAGCCCTTCACTGCAGGAATTCTTGTTCAGAGAGCTCACAGACTGGACACCTGCAACTGCCCGGCACCACCCCACCACCCTTTCAGACCACAATACAAAAGAAGCAGCACTACATCTCAGATTCCAATCATCATTGTAAGTAACTCTCTCTTTTATGTTTTAAGCAATTTTTTTATTGCAGCTGGATCACAAACAGTCAGCAGATTCCAGTAATTTGGTTCTTCCACCTTCCTATACAGTATAGCCGCTGCTCTGGCAAAATGCCCCCAATGCCTTGCTTTACACAGACAGACAGATCAAAGTATATATGATGTTAGAAAGCTGAAACAATTCAAGAGAAGATTGATTATAATATTAAAAATCCCAAGGGGTGCGTTCTCTTTTTCTTGATACAAAGTCCTGCTAAACATCTGTTCAGAGTATACAATCTCACATGCACACACTCTCACACACTCTCTCCAGGGTGTCAGTGGTGTGCAGCAGCTTCCTTGTGCAGCTCTGGGTAGCTTTGCACGGTCCTGGCGATGCCCTCCTCCAGGCTGACCAGGGGTTTGTATCCCAGGTCCCTCTTGGCACGGGCACAGCTGTAGTAGTGGTGAGTGCCCGCCAGCGCCACACGCATGGGGGTGAAGGTGGGTCGCAGGTCAAGCAGGGGGCGCAGGAGCAGGGTAAGCAGCCAGAGCAGCAGCGCCAGCCCGTACACCAGACTGTAGGGCAGCCGATATCGGGGCACCTCGTATCCCAGCCCGTGCAGCACCTGCGACAGGAACTCCCAGAATAGCACCGGCTCATCGTTGGTGATGTGGTATGCCTGCAGGGAAGGGGGGAGGGGATATCAGCTAGGCCTGTTTCATGCCTCAGACTGATTGCAGGGTTTGTAGTCCAGGGGTCATTGGATAACACAAACGGGCAATCCAAAGGGGTGATCAAAAAGCAAAGGCAGGCAGTCAAGAACACAAGGAAGTCAACAGCCAGACGTAGTGCTTAGAAATGCTACAATGAAAGAGACAAGACTTAGCAGTGACTGAAGCACAAATAGGGGTTTAAGTGCAGGGCAGAGTGGAGTCAATGGAGCTGGTGGGGAGAGGTAGAACCAATGAGTGCAGAGGGTTATTAGGACAAGTACACATGGTATGTAGGAATGTTAATTGGATGATTGTAGGGATAGTATTCAGGGGAGGATGACCTCTGGTGGTGAACAAAGGAACTGTAGCTGACAGGTATAACAAGTTATTAATTAACTATCTACATTTTAAAATGATTGGTATGTATTATTACAATCTACCCAAGGTGAAGTACATAATGCATTAATACATTTAAATAGTTATGCTAAATTAATCTATGTTAATCGTTTATAGTTATAAACACAAGCTGACAAACTTTAGCGATATCCAGTTTTCCTTCTTCTTGACAGGTGGTGGTAAAGAAGGTGACTTCTATCTAGAGCAAGTTTTTAAGCTGTGTTTCTTGGTAAAATAAAACCCATCGCTGTGAGGTGAATAATCTGTTAACCAGGGAAAATACTAAATTTTTGTTTCAACATCTTTTACCCGATATAGCTCAAAACAATACATGATGTATATACAGTACTGTGCCAAAGTTTTAGGCAGGTGTGAAAAAATGCTGTAAAGTAAGAATTCTTTCAAAAATAGACACATTAATAGATTATATTTATCAATTAACTAAATGCAAAGTGAGTGAACAGAAGAAAAATCTACATCAAATCCATATTTGGTATGGCCAACCTTTGCCTTCAAAACAGCATCAATTGTTCTAGGTACACTTGCACAAAGTCAGGGATTTTGTAGGCATATAGTCAGGTGTATGATTAAACAATTATACCAGACAGGTGCTAATGATCATCAATTCAATATATAGGTTGAAACACAAACATTAACTGAAACACAAACAGCTGTGTAGGAGGAATAAAACTGGGTGAGGAACTGCCAAACTCAGCTAACAAGGTGAGGCTGCTGAAGACAGTTTACTGGCAAAAGTCATACACCATGGCAAGACTGAGCACAGCAACAAGACACAAGGTAGTTACACTGCATCAGCAAGATCTCTCCCAGGCATCTGATTGGCCCCAATTTTTTTCTGCAGCACGACAACCACCCCAAACATACAGCGAAAGTCATTAAGAAAAATTTTCAGTGTAAAGAAGAAGAGTCCTGGAAGTGATGCTATGGCCCCCACAGAGCCCTGATCTCAACATCATCAAGTATGTCTGGGATTACACAAAGAGAGAGAAACAAATTAAGGTGCCTAAATCCACAGAAGAACTGTGGTTAGTTCTCCAAGATGTTTGGGCCAACCTACCTGCCGAGTTCCTTCAAAAACTGTGTGCAAGTGTACCCAGAAGAATTGATGCGGTTTTGAAGGCAAAGGGTGATCACACCAAATATTGATTTGATGTAGATTATTTTTCTGTTCACTCACTTTGCATTTAGTTAATTGATAAATATAATCTAGTAACATGTCTATTTGAAAACATTCTTACTTTACAGCATTTTTTCACACCTGCGTAAAACTTTGGCACAGTTTATTAATTAATTGTGATTCATTACTAGCCATGCAATCATGTAAAAGCACATCAACCTGATCACTGGAAACAAAGTCTCTAAATTTGACAGGGGATGGTGTACCAAAATTATCAATTCAATTATTAATGTCTCATCTTTTGAGTGCCGACTCACCCATATTTCTATATCGATGCTTTTCTGGAAAAACTGACACCATGCCTTCTGTTTTGTTTTTTTTATCCTCTTGCAGCCAACCTTTATATCCCTTGCCATGTCAAATTAAAATTTACATCATCCAGGCATTTTGAAACATTCAATAGTTTATCACAATAGACCATCTATAAGCAATTTCACACACTTTACTCACGCTCAACAACTGAAAGTTTCTCTACTCATCAAAATATGACGCAGCTTGGTGCAGTTCGGCGTAGTTCTACTAGCATATAATCGGGCAAGATCATTCAACGCTCTGACCAACCAATACTAATTTTCGAGCTGTGAGGTTTTTAAAAATAATTTGTAAATTAATTATTGAAACCCATCCATTTAAGTTAACCTGTGCACCGCAAGCACCTTATACAGTCTCATACCGACCCAGATATCAAAGGATGTTGGCCCGACGTCGGCATATGGTTGGCATGCTTAGACAACATTCACGGTTGGGGGGGGGTAGCCGACGTCGGCGTATAGCATATGGTTGGCATGGTCGGACAGCAGTATGGTCGGGGGGTTGACGTATAGCCGATGTCGGCATATGGTTGGCATGGTCGGGCAGCAGTTATGGTCGGCGAGATGGTTCATGTCCGACTAAATGCCGACAGATGCGACTTGTTTTACTAAATGAACCTATACAACTTTAAAATATTATATGTATGAATAATAATAATTATAACTATGTTTGATACTGTCAAAAATGTTCCCAGCTTCATAATTTGAAAGCGCTTGAGCACTCTTCCTCGAGACTATACTGCGAAAAGGCGTGTCCTCAGATGACGTCAGACCAAAGAGTGCGCTGGAATGTAAGTTCACTTCACGACTAATATTAAAATGTTTAAATGTACTGTTTAAATGTAATGAAAAGTAGAATATTTAATTGTCTGAAGTAACAGGTTGTATGTATGACTGTGGTTGTTTTCAAAATATCAGTTTTAAAATATCATCTGATAGGCTATTAATTTTCTGTATTGCAGAATGGTTTAAAGTTAATTTAAATGACAATATATAGCCAGTGGGTTAAGTCATTATGTAGCAAATGTATTTAAATTTGTAACTAATTTGTCAGAAGTGAAAAACAGAAGTGTTCACATTTTCTTCACATTATAGTGTGTGACGATGCCACAGAAAAGAGTTTTTTTGTTTGTATTCCTAAGAAGACACTGAATTAGCCACGAATGTAACTTAATGGCTAAAGGACAGAAAGGAACTTATAACTCATATTTAAAAAGTGCTGAATACTGAGAAGATTACAGTTACAGTGAGGGGAAAAAGTATTTGATCCCCTGCTGATTTTGTACGTTTGCCCACTGACAAAGAAATGATCAGTCTATAATTTTAATGGTAGGTGTATTTTAACAGTGAGAGACAGAATAACAACAACAAAATCCAGAAAAACGCATTTCAAAAAAGTTATAAATTGATTTGCATGTTAATGAGGGAAATAAGTATTTGACCTCTTCGACTTGGTACTTGGTGGCAAAACCCTTGTTAGCAATCACAGAGGTCAGACATTTCTTGTAGTTGGCCACCAGGTTTGCACACATCTCAGGAGGGATTTTGTCCCACTCCTCTTTGCAGATCCTCTCCAAGTCATTAAGGTTTCAAGGCTGACATTTGGCAACTCGAACCTTCAGCTCCCTCCACAGATTTTCTATGGCTAGGCCACTCCAGGACCTTAATGTGCTTCTTCTTGAGCCACTCCTTTGTTGCCTTGGCTGTGTGTTTTGGGTCATTGTCATGCTGGAATACCCATCCACGACCCATTTTCAATGCCCTGGCTGAGGGAAGGAGGTTCTCACCCAAGATTTGACGGTACATGGCCCCGTCCATCGTCCCTTTGATGCGGTGCAGTTGTCCTGTCCCCTTAGCAGAAAAACACCCCCAAAGCATAATGTTTCCACCTCCATGTTTGACGGTGGGGATGGTGTTCTTGGGGTCATTCCTCCTCCTCCAAACACGGCGAGTTGAGTTGATGCCAAAGAGCTTGATTTTGGTCTCATCTGACCACAACACTTTCACCCAGTTCTCCTCTGAATCATTCAGATGTTCATTGGCAAATTTCAGACGCGCCTGTACATGTGCTTTCTTGAGCAGCAGGACCTTGCGGGCGCTGCAGGATTTCAGTCCTTCATGGCGTAGTGTGTTACCAATTGTTACCAAGATCCTCCCGTGTAGTTCTGGGCCGATTCCTCACCGTTTTCATGATCATTGAAACTCCACGAGGTGAGACCTTGCATGGAGCCCCAGACCGAGGGAGACTGACAGTTATTTTGTGTTTCTTCCATTTGCGAATAATCGCACCAACTGTTGTCACCTTCTCACCAAGCTGCTTGGCGATGGTCTTGTAGCCCATTCCAGCCTTGTGTAGGTCTACAATCTTGTCCCTGACATCCTTGGACAGCTCTTTGGTCTTGGCCATGGTGGAGAGTTTGGAATCTGACTGATTGATTGCTTCTGTGGACAGGTGTCTTTTATAAAGGTAACGAGCTGAGATTAGGAGCATGAGAATGACACCTGGGAGCCAGAAATCTTGCTGATTGATAGGGGATCAAATACTTATTTCACTCATTAACATGTAAATCAATTTATAACTTTTTTGTGTTTTTCTGGATTTTTTTGTTGTTATTCTGTCTCTCACTGTTAAAATACACCTACCATTAAACTTATAGACTGATCATTTCTTTGTCAGTGGGCAAACTTATAAAATCAGCAGGGGATCAAATACTTTTTCCCCTCACTGTATAAGAATTAAAATGGCTTGTATTTATTGAATACCTTGTAGTTTACAGTTATTTTTTGTTTTTCTGTTTACAATTGAGCCAAGATGTGTCCAGAGGATTCCTGTGGTTCAGTTCAGGAACTCAGTCATTGAGAAGCGATCAGACATTTGTCATTTCATGAACTATACGATCTTACTGTTGTGTCTTGATCTGGGGATACGTAATTCTCCAAGTGGCTAATGCACATTTACTTATTTAATATTAAATGCGTTATCTAATTAGGCTTTGTTCTGTTGAACATGTTGTAGCAGTGTGAGAGGCAAGGCTGGGGTCAGGGCGGGTCTTTCAGTGGAGGAGACTACAAAACATCTCCTCCAAGACTCCAAACCCCAGAAGCCAGCAGGGCTCCTGATGGCCATAGCCCTGCCCACCACTTCCCCTATAAAAGGAACCAGGAAACAGACCAGGGCAAGAAGAAGAAGGAGTAGTGAAGGTCACAGTTGATAGATTCACTGGCTTGCGACCCTTTTCCTGGACCTGGACCATTCTCCCTCCTGAACCCCGGACTGTCAGACAACCTCCCACAGGTAACGAACATTGATTACAGACGTTGATTAGGAACCTGCCTTACCCCTGTTGTACTTCTGTCTGCCCGGTGTTCGGCTCTGCAGACCAGGGCATTTACTGTTATTATTGTTAGTAATGTTTGTTTGTAGTTAGGGATTGTTTAAGTTTAGTTAGCGCTTGAACAGAGCTAGGTTTTGTTTTGCTTGTTTTGACACTGACACTGCCATTGAGGGAAGAAATAAAACAGAGAGCATGTTTTGTACCCTCTGCCTGCCTCCCTACTGTGTGTTTCAAGACCAGATCCCGCCTATATACTGCCCTTTCTTGTGACCGGCCGCCCAACCTGCTACAATGTATAATACGTCACCTTCTTAAATAACTGAGTCTATTGGATCATACAAATTTTTGAAATACTTTCTCAAGTTTCCCGCATTCGTGCCTCACCAGGGAGAGAGAAAATGAAGCATTGACAAAGTGTGATTGTAGTTCTGCTCTTCTGCAATATATTTCTACAAGATCAAGAACGGGTTTTGAAAACAATGAGGGGTACAGGACGAGGACAGCGAAGGAACATTTTGGGGATTAACATTTACAGGTCAAAACATGGATGGACCAACGTTAGACCGACGTCGTTTTGAACATCGGGGCAACGTGGGCACGATGACATCAGGCCAACGTCATTGGGACAATGTTGGGTTAAGACAGAGCACGCACACACAAAACACTGACCCACGCTGTGCAAACACAAAACACTGATTGTCCAGTGTCAGTGCACTCAGTGTGCAGTGTCTCGCAGGGTACTAAACTGCGACCAAATCACTTGCATTTGCCACCCTTTATTCTGGTAGTGTGATACCAATTTTGTATTGGTTTAGCTGGTCACATTCATTTTTGGATGATAGACTGAATAGGGCTGTGCCAGTAAATGGTATACCACCTCATGCGGTGACACACTCTCAACACAGTTAAAAACTGGCTTTTTCATAGAAGGCTGTGCTTAATAACCTGCTTCTGCTATATAAACTAAAAAAAATTGTCAGGTTGTTCACAGCTGTAGCATCAACACATTTCCATAGCACCTGTCTCTGAAAAAAACTCTTTGAAGATGCTTTTATAGCTGCAGTAACTCTGGCACATGAACTCGCATGTCTTCTTCAAATAAGAACATAAGTTTACAAATGAGAGGAGGCCATAAGACCCATCATGCTCGTTTTGGTGTCCATTACTAACTAAGTGGTCCAAGGATCCTATCCAGTCTATTTCTGAATATTCCCAAATTGTCGGCTTCAACCACATCGCTGGGGAGTTTGTTTCAGATTGTAACAACTCTCTGTGTGAAGAAGTGTCTCCTGTGTTCCGTCTTGAAAGCCTTGAAACCCAATTTCCATTTGTGTCCCCGGGTCCGTGTGGCCCTGCTGATCCTCCTCTGGTTTGATGTGGTCAATGCCCTTCATGATTTTGAAGACTTGAATCAAGTCCCCACGTAGTCTCCTCTGTTCCAGGGTGAAAAGGTTCAGTTCCCTCAGTGTCTCAGTAGGACATTCCCTTCAGACCTGGAATAAGTCTGGTTGCTCTCCTCTGAACGGACTCTAGAGCAGTGATATCTTTCTTGAAGTGTGGAGCCCAGAACTGTACACAGTATCCAGATGAGCTCTAACTATTGCATTGTACAGTCTTAACATTACTGCCCTTGTTCTCAATTCTACACTTTTGACAATATACCCTAGCATTTCGTTTGCCTTCTTTATTGCTTCCCCACATTGTTTGGATGGAGAAAGTGAGGAGTCCAAATAAACTCCTAGTTCTTTTTCTTAGGTTACTTCATCTAGTTCGATTCCTCCCATAGTGTAATTATAGTGGACATTTTTGTTAACCGCATGTAATACCTTGCACTTGTCCACATTGAATTTCATCTGCCAGGTGTCAGCCCACAACTGAATATTACCTAAGTTCATTTGAATAACCTGTGAAGCCGAGATTGTATCTGCTGAGCCACCTATTTTAGTATCATCTGCACATTTGACAAGTTTGCTATTTATCCCAGAGTCCAGATCATTAATATAGATTAGAAAAAGGAAAGGCCCTAGTACTGATCCCTGTGGAACTCCACTAACAACCTCACTCCAGTTAGAAGCAACTCCTCTGATCGACACCCTCTGTTTCCTATACATCAGCCAGTTCATAATCCATCTACTTACATTACCCTGAATGCCTGCAGATTCCAATTTGAGGATCAGTCTTTGGTGTGGAACCTTATCAAAAGCTTTTTGAGAATCTAAGTATATCATATCTTATGCTTTCACATGATCTACAGCTGCAGTTGCATGTTCAAAAATTCTAGTAAATTGGTAAGACATGATCTGCCTCGTCTAAACCCATGTTGACTATCTCCAAGAATATGGTTTTCATTAAGATGCTCATCTATTTTCTGTCTAATGTTTTTTTCCAACATTATACAAGTGATGCAGGTGAGACTGATTGGTCTATAATTTCCTGGCTCAGTGTTGTCCCCTTTCTTGTGGATTGGTATGATATTTGCTGTCTTCCAGTCAGTTGGTGCATCCCCTGTTCTAAGTGTTATTTGGAATATTTTAGTTAATGGTCTATAAATAACGTCCCTCATTTATTTAAGTACTGTTGGAAATATACCATCTGGCCCAGGTGATTTGTTTGTTTTTAATTCTGCTAGTCCCTTCAGTACATCCTCCTCATTTATCCTGATCTCTTTTAGTGTTTGACTGGACTGGTTGTTAACCTGTGGCATGTTATTCGTTTTCTCCTTTGTAAACACCTATGTAAAATACTAATTTAGAACATTTGATACATTTGTTTGTTTTCTAAGATTCTTCAATTTTTAGCTTTTACCCGTTTCACTTCTTCCTTTAATGACCTCTTGCCGTTATTGTATTGAAAAAGGCTATTTGCATTAGTTTTGGTCCTCAATTTGCAATGTTTTGGTACAAATTTCTCCTGGGCCTCAAGTAGTATATTCTTCAAATATAACCATCCAGTCTAATAATAGTATAATACATTCTCTCATGATTCTCTTATGTTGCCATTTTCTGAAACATCAAGTTTTAAAGCGGACAGTTAAAGAACTAAGTGGAGCAACTTTTTATTATTCAACATATTGAAACAAATATATATTACTTGTATGGAAAATACCTTTTCTGTCAAATAAACGAATTGAGATGTGTAATTACAGTCATTCTCTGAGCTGCGAGAACCCAGCTAACACACAACGTTGCCATGTTTCATAACATCACATGCCAGACTGACTTCTGCAACAAATAAATTTACACTTTATTTAACCTTAAGTCTGAGTATATCTATCCGAATCAATGTTAAAGATGGCTAGTCATTATCCTGGTTCTATATGGAATGCAGGTACATAACGGGGGACAACCAGTTCGTTCATTATCGTCGGCAAAAAATTTGTGTGACCAACTCGTGCTGGTGCCACCAACTGAAAGTGTTAGTAGCACCAGTGCCACTAGTGGAAAATGTTAGTTTAGAACCCTGTCTCACCTGGCCACACAGTGAGGAGTTAGTGTCCAGGCGTTCAGCAGCAAGGATGTGTCCATGAACCACGTTCTCCACAAAGGTGAAGTCAACCAGGTTTGTCCCATCACTGACAGAAAGGGGAGGAGAGTCAGTCACTTCTATCAGTCACTGTGCATCAGTCAGTATCAATGTAGCAGACTGTCAGGCCAATCATGTAGGGTACTGACCCGATGATGAATTTCATCTTCCCTCTCCGGGCTGAGTCCACCAGGATGGGGACCAGCTGGGGGTCCCGTGGGCCGAAGATCCCGTGAGGCCGTATCGCCACGGTCCGTAGCCCCTGACCCGGGTCATTGGCCTCCAGAACCAACTGAGAGAACAGAAAGAGAGCGATAGAGAGAGACAGGGACAGAGAGCAAATGAGAGTGTGTAATATGTATGTAGTGCTTATGAGTGTGTGTATGAGTGTGACTGTGTGTGTATGTGCTTGTGTGTGCCATACCTTCTCTTGCAGGATCTTGGTGTGAGTATAGCTGTCCAGGGGCCGGCGGGCGTAGGGCAGGTCCTCGCTGCCGTTCCTGATGTCACTGCCCTGGAAAACCACGCTGGCACTGCTGGTCAGGACCAGTCTCTAAATATAGAGCAAGCAGTGAACAAGGACAACCTCCCACAGACATACTCTTGCACATACACTGATCAGCCATAACATTATGACCACTGGGCACCTGTCAGAGGGTGGGATATATTAGGCAGCAAGTGAACATTTTGTCCTCAAAGTTGATTTGTTAGAAGCAGGAAAAATGGGCAAGCGTAAGGATCTAAGCGACTTTGACAAGGGCCAAATTGTGATGGCTAGACGACTGGGTTAGAGCATCTCCGAAACTGCAGCTCTTGTGGGGTGTTCCCGGTCTGCAGTGGTCAGTACCTATCAAAAGTGCTCCAAGGAAGGAAAAGCGGTGAACCGGTGACAGGGTCATGGGCGGCCAAGGCTCATTGATGCACGTGGGGAGCGAAGGCTGGCCCGTGTGGTCCGATCCAACAGACGAGCTACTGTAGCTCAAATTGCTGAAAAAGTTAATGCTGGTTCTGATAGAAAGGTGTCAGAACACACAGTTCATCGCAGTTTGTTGCGTATGGGGCTGCACAGCCGCAGACCAGTCAGGGTGCCCATGCACTGCCGAAAGCGCCTACAATGGGCACGTGAGCATCAGAACTGGACCACAGAGCAATGGAAGAAGGTGGCCTGGTCTGATGAATCACGAGTTCAAGGTGTTGACTTGCCCTCCAAATTCCCCAGATCTCAATCCAATCGAGCAACTGTGGGATGTGCTGGACAAACAAGTCCGATCCATGGAGGCCCCACCTCACAACTTACAGGACTTAAAGGATCTGCTGCTAATGTCTTGGTGCCAGATACCACAGTACACCTTCAGAGGTCTAGTGGAGTCCATGCCTCGATGGGTCAGGGCTGTTTTGGGGGACCTACACAATATTAGGCAGGTGGTCATAATGTTATGGCTGATCGGTGGACATTTCTGACATCTCAGTGTAGTAAGGTGCTATGAGTATGTGGCTCTCTGGCACCCCCTACCTGCACCCCTGCCTCCCTGCAGGCGTCCAGCATGGTGCTGGTGCCTTTCACGTTGACGCGATGGAAGAGAGCACGGTCGTCACAGGCGGGGGGGGGCGAGGCGCAGTGGAACACCACACTGACGCCCTCCAGGGCTGGCAGCAGAGCCTGGGAGACAGGACAGCAGACTAAACAACATGGCAACATGGACCCAAAACAACAGGCTGTGCACAACATCATATGGCACTGCAATTGTTGATCAACACTATGTCTATGCTCCATGCCCAGCCTCACCTTCTTGTCACAGAGGTCGCCCAGGTGGAAGGTGACCCCGGGCAGCTGGTACGCCTGGCGCAGATCAAAGACGCTGACTTTGTACCCGCGCTGCAGCAGCCGCTCCACCAAGTGGCGCCCCAGGAAACCAGAGCCCCCAATCACCGCACAGTGCCGGCTGATCTGTGGACAGACAGGGTCACAGGGAAGTGACACACAGATGCACATGTACAGAGAAACATGCACATACCGACAGTCGCCCGCACACACACGCACTGACAGAGTCGCCCGCTTGCGCGCACACACACACACACACTGACAGAGTCATCCGCACACACAAACACTGACAGAGTCACCCACACACAAACACACACACACTGAAAGAGTTGCATGCACACAATGAGAGAGGCGCCAGCATGGCTGTGAGGGGGTACTCTGGGTTGCATCATTTATCAATATAAATTCAAAAATGTTTTTAACTCACCGGTCTGTTGCGTGTCGTCATGGCTAAGCTCAGTTGGAAGGAGAGAGAGAGAGAGAGAGAGGAGCTGGATGCTGCTGTAACAATGAAGTAACCCAATCAGGACTGGAGAGACACACTGACACCTGATTCAAAACAACATGAAGAAACAATATAATGATTTTACAGGACGGAAGGGAGCAGGGGAAGAGAGACAGAGAGATTCCACAAGAATAATTATTGAAATGTCATTATCAGTTGGAATACTTAAAGGAATTTTGATAGTAACTATATTCCTGTATCAAAGGCGGGTGGGGGGTTTAATGAACATACTATAGTATCACTGATGGACCTATATTTATAATAACAAGTATACCAGAGACACTAACCTACCTGTGCTATTATTATACTACTGGTTATACACTCACCTAAAGGATTATTAGGAACACCATACTAATACTGTGTTTGACCCCCTTTCGCCTTCAGAACTGCCTTAATTCTACGTGGCATTGATTCAACAAGGCGCTGAAAGCATTCTTTAGAAATGTTGGCCCATATTGATTGGATAGCATCTTGCAGTTGATGGAGATTTGTGGGATGCACATCCAGGGCACGAAGCTCCCGTTCCACCACATCCCAAAGATGCTCTATTGGGTTGAGATCTGGTGACTGTGGGGGCCAGTTTAGTACAGTGAACTCATTGTCATGTTCAAGAAACCAATTTGAAATGATTCGACCTTTGTGACATGGTGCATTTTCCTGCTGGAAGTAGCCATCAGAGGATGGGTACATGGTGGTCATAAAGGGATGGACATGGTCAGAAACAATGCTCAGGTAGGCCGTGGCATTTAAACGATGCCCAATTGGCACTAAGGGGCCTAAAGTGTGCCAAGAAAACATTCCCCACACCATTACACCACCACCACCAGCCTGCACAGGCATGATGGATCCATGTTCTCATTCTGTTTATCCCAAATTCTGACTCTACCATCTGAATGTCTCAACAGAAATCGAGACTCATCAGACCAGGCAACATTTTTCCAGTCTTCAACTGTCCAATTTTGGTGAGCTTGTGCAAATTGTAGCCTCTTTTTCCTATTTGTAGTGGAGATGAGTGGTACCCGGTGGGGTCTTCTGCTGTTGTAGCCCATCCGCCTCAATGTTGTACGTGTTGTGGTTTCACAAATGCTTTGCTGCATACCTCGGTTGTAACGAGTGGTTATTTCAGTCAAAGTTGCTCTTCTATCAGCTTGAATCAGTCGGCCCATTCTCCTCTGACCTCTAGCATCAACAGGGCATTTTCGCCCACAGGACTGCCGCATACTGGATGTTTTTCCCTTTTCACACCATTCTTTGTAAACCCTAGAATTGGTTGTGCGTGAAAATCCCAGTAACTGAGCAGATTGTGAAATACTCAGACCGGCCCGTCTGGCACCAACAACCATGCCACGCTCAAAATTGCTTAAATCACCTTTCTTTCCCATTCAGACATTCAGTTTGGAGTTCAGGAGATTGTCTTGACCAGGACCACACCCCTAAATGCATTGAAGCAACTGCCATGTGATTGGTTGGTTAGATAATTGCATTAATGAGAAATTGAACAGGTGTTCCTAATAATCCTTTAGGTGAGTGTATATTATAACACTGATGCATACTACTCCTAACCTAACCTACTACTTCAGCTGTGAGTGTAATGTATTTATGTATTTATGTATTTATATATATATATATATATATATATATATATATATATAAATACACGGATCAGCCATAACATTATGACCACCTGCCTAATATTGTGTAGGTCCCCCTTTTGCCGCCAAAACAGCCCTGACCCGTTGAGGCATGAACTCCATTAGACCTCTGAAGGTGTGCTGTGGTATCTGGCACCAAGAAAGAGGCCAATGCCATCAGGGAATACCATTTCAATGAAAGGGTGTACATGGTCTGCAACAATGCTTAGGTAGATGGTACGTGTCAAAGTAACATCCACATGAATGGCAGGACCAAAGGTTTCCCAGCAGAACATTGCCCAAAGCATCACACTGCCTCTGCCAGCTTGCCTTCTTCCCATAATGTAAAATATGTAAAAGAAAAAATGATTCATCAGACTAGGCCACCTTCTTCCATTGCTCCGTGGTCCAGTTCTGATGCTCACATGCCCATTGTAGGTGCTTTCGGCAGTGGGCAGGGGTCAGCATGGGCACCCTGACTGGTCTGCGGCTACGCAGCCCCATACGCAACAAACTTCGATGCACTGTGTGTTCTGACACCTTTCTATCAGAACCAGCATTAACTTTTTCAGCAATTTGAGCTACAGTAGCTCGTCTGTTGGATCGGACGACACGGGCCAGCCTTCGCTCCCCACGTGCATCAATGAGCCTTGGCCGCCCATGACCCTGTCGCCGGTTCACCACTTTTCCTTCCTTGGACCACTTTTGATAGGTACTGACCACTGCAGACCGGGAACACCCCACAAGAGCTGCAGTTTTGGAGATGCTCTGACCCAGTCGTCTAGACATCACAATTTGGCCCTTGTCAAAGTCGCTCAGATCCTTACACTTGCCCATTTTTCCTGCTTCTAACACATCAACTTTGAGGACAAAATGTTCACTTGCTGTCTAATATATCCCACCCACTGACAGGTGCCATGATAACGAGATTATCAGTGTTATTCACTTCACCTGTCAGTGGTCATAATGTTATGGCTGATCGGTGTATATATACACACACATATTCGCCTCTGGGTAAGGGCATGTGCTACGAAATAAATAATATAAAAAGCTTACGTAATAAGCGTATATACCAAGACTTGAATCACTACTATACATTCAGTACAATAAACTGAAAACTTAATTCTACACTGACAGTAAACAGCAAAACTAATTTTACCATTTTAAAATACAGAGCTCAGCTACAAGCGAGAATTGAAAATGAGCACCTAAGACACGTACAAGTAATAATAACTATACGTTTTGTATATCATCATTATTATCTATACTCACCGTCAGAGCTGTTGCAAATGAATGAGTCGGTTGTCACCCGCTGGAACATAGAGCCACAATCAGATGAGCCACTCCGCCTGCCATTGGAGGAGCCGCTATTGCACAGTCGTGAGCCCACAGCGGTTGAGCCAATAGCACGGGGATCTCCAAAGAAACGCCTGCATAGGCTTGTACGGGAAAGACTGGTGGTGAACCAACAACCAATTATAAAGCCTTGTAGTTTCGAGAGGGGAAGAGCCAAAGTGACGGCTGAATTGCGCTGACCAATCCTGACTGTGAAGAGTCGTTTGTCCAACGTGTTTATTTAGACATTGTTCCAATCAGGACAGAGGAATGGGCGAGGCAGGTGAATGGCCCGGCCAATCGCAGTGCCGCAGTCCCGCCCCTTCCTCGCAGAAAGCCGAGCTGGGCTGAGCGCTCGCACTGAGGTGTCCGAGGCCGGGGTTGTCGCTGTCACTCCCGGGCTGCTTGTCATTCGCTCTGCGCTGTGTAGTAGTCATGGTGAGTGTTATTTCTGCTGCAGCAAGATTTGATGCTTAAAAAAAATGTAATGAAGTGTCCTCCAGATGCAGTGTTCATACGCCCCCTCCCACACGCGCAAGATGCCTTGGTAAAGCTTGCTGAATATGCTACAGCAGGCTCCCCATGCGGAAGACGTTGTAGCATAGGGGACAATTGATTTCAAAGAGTATTATTATGAATCTGTAAGGCTCTGGATGTCTTTTTTTCTGTATGCGTTGTTTATGCGCCCCGTGTGTTTTGCACGATTATTATTATAACGCGCCTGTGCACCCCTGTGTGTCCAGTAGCGAATGGCTGCGCTGTCACAGGTTGTCGTGGCCGATCTGCACATCGTAGGCCAGTACAACCTGCATACACCAGTCTATAGTATAAAACAAGCAAGGTGCAATCAACGAGACGTGTTCAGCTCCCTATTGTATTGCATGAATACAAGTACTAATTCCTGCATGCGCAGTTAATTTATTTTGAGGTTATTGTTTATCAGTAATTGAATAGTCTGGAGAAATAAATAGATGATAAATAACTTAAATGTAAATAAATCACTCGAGTCAATCGGCCGGTGTGGTATTGATCAGTGATCAGAGCAGGAATTTGCACTTCACAGGAGTTCAGCAGTGCTGTATCAGCAATGTCTTGTGCTCTGTTGTAGTCTATCCCTGACTCTTCCCCTTCCCCTTATTCCTAACCCTGCTTCCTCCCTGACCTCACTCCAAACAAATCACTCACAAGCACCCCCCCCCAACACTCTTCTCTAAACTCCCTCAAATGAAAAATCTGTCCTCCATGCACACTTCCCCCCCCAAACACCTTCCCCAGGCTTCCAGCTATAAGAAGCCGTCTCTGGGAGCGACGGCTGCGAGGAAGAGGCCGGGCCCGAAGCCCGAGTTGACGGAGGAGCTGCGGCAGGAGATCCGCGAGGCCTTCGAGCTGTTTGACACTGATGGTGCCGGACACATCGACGTCAAGGAGCTCAAGGTATTGACCCAACCCCAGTGTCATGCTGTGCTGTACGCTGTAGTGTCACACTGCTGTACTGTTTCCTCTACTGTGTCACTCTGTGCTGTGTTGTCTCTGCAGGTGGCAATGAGGGCGTTGGGCTTTGAGCCGAAAAAGGAAGAGATCAAGAGGATGACCACGGAGATCGATAAGGATGGAACAGGCAAGATCAACTTCAGCGACTTCCTGGCCATCATGACGCAGAAGATGGTAACACACTGCAGCACAGGGGGGATGGGGGGCTTTGAACTAGACATGTTACGAGTTTGGCTTGCCTGTTAGTGTTGGAGTGGTGTGGTTGTCTGTCTGTGTATCTGTCTGTCTGTCTGTCTGTCTCTACCTGCTCACCTGCAGGCTGGAAATACCATTGTCGATGTTACAGCTGTGTGCTTCATGTGTGAGGCTGTGCTGTATGTTTGTGTGTGTGTGTGTGTGTGTTGGGGTCTCTGTGTGAGGCTGTGCTCTGCCATGTCCCAGGCAGAGAAGGACTCTAAGGAGGAGATCCTGAAGGCTTTCCGGTTGTTCGATGATGACGAGACAGGAAAGATCTCCTTCCGCAACCTGAAGCGCGTGGCTAAGGAGCTGGGAGAGAACTTAACCGATGAGGAGCTGCAGGTGCGACACACGGCCGACACACCGCTTACACAGTGCCCTCAGCACAGCGCACACTGGGACCCAACGCACACTTCCCTCAGCACTGCACACACTGGGACACCAACATAATCTGCACTCAGCACTGTGTACACTGGGACCCCAATACACACCACCCTGCCCCTCAGCAGTGCTTCCACATGGACTCTAAACACACACGCTGGGACTCCTACCCACTCTCCTACACACACTGCTCCAACTTGCTGGCTCCTTGTCCTGCGCCTGCTGAGTGCCACAGTGCGTCCTGCTTGTATGTGCGGTCATTTGTTGTATTGTATATTGGTGGAGCTCATTATATACCGTGGATAAATTAATATTATTATTATTATAATAATATAGTGTATGACAGGGCTGTCCCTGTGTCTTATCCACTGCAGGAGATGATCGAGGAGGCGGACCGCGATGGGGACGGGGAGGTCAGCGAGCAGGAGTTCCTGCGCATCATGAAGAAGACAAGCCTATACTGAGGGCCGGAGGGGAGTGAGGGGGGGCAATATAGGACCACTCCCTGACTGAACCATTCCACACCTCAAACTGTGTACAGAGCCCCCATTCCCCCTCCCCATCTCCTTCTCTCCCAGCCAGTGTCCAGTGCTTAATGAGTAAAGAATCCATTCACACCAGGCGCCAGGCTGACTGTCAGACTTATCGCTCTACAGCACTAATATTATTATTTATTTTTAAGAAAATGGTCTTGGTGGAGCAAAAAAAAATACTCTGTGGTTCCCAGTTTCTAGTCTAACCAAACCGTGCCAAAGAGCTGGCTTTAGTTCTGCCTTTACTGTCTTTCCCCACATATCCTGCTCCCGGACCTATAATGTGGGGCTAAGCATGTGAAGCTCTGGCCTACAGTTAAAATGATTGTAAGTGTTGTTATTCTTTTCATTACTGTTTATTATTCTCCGGATGACTTTTGAGAAGTCAGAAAAGAAGCCAAGCCTGGCAATGAGAACCACTGAGGGGGTCCAGCCGTCAGGGACCACCCCCCCCCCCCACTCACCTTGTCCCCCCCCGCCAGCCGAGCCCAGTACCTGATGTGATCATGTGGTCAGTGTTTTCTATTTGTATCTGGACTTCTCTCTGTATCTCTCTCTCTCTCTCTTTCCATCACTTCTTTATCTACCTTGCTGTGTGTTCTGAAATGTTTTTTGTACAGCTGTGTGATTGTATCTCGATCTTGTATTTAAACAAATAATAAAAAAATGCAAATAAACCAAAAAAACGAAATATTCGTCTGAGGGGGAAATTGGGTCACAGGGTCTTAACTAATGAATCCAAGAGTGGTCTGGGCCTGGTATCAGCTGAATAAAGGGAGAGCTGTGAAAGCAGTCTAGGCTCCAGCAACACTGGTGTAATAAGGACACCTGATAATGCAGGGGGGCAGGGGGATGTGTCTGAGTGTCCTCATTGTTTTTTCTCCAGGCAGGTGTGCTGGGCAAGGAGGTCACCATTAGGAATGTTGTGTTCGTAGTGGGCATGATTTCAATCAGGCCTTCCTGTTAATGGTTTCCCTTCCTCTTCCTTCCCGTTTGGATACAGCTGCTGTTTACATGTACACACTGACCCTGCCTCCTGCTGTCTTAACCACAGAGTCCCAGCAGCATTGGACAAGACAGCTGAGACAAAATGAAAAGCAGCATGCTCAGCAGCATGTTCACAGTGTAGCTCAAGCAACAGGAGCCCAGCATCAGCCTGTAGAACAACTGGCTGTTCAGCAGGTCAGGGCTCTCCAGGACAGATGCATTGCACCACCCTATAGCCTGCAATACACACCCACATGCACATACACACAGAGACACAGACATGTGCACATGCACACACACACACACAGAGACAACGACATGTGCACACACACAGATACGCGCGTGCATGCACACAGACACCACGATTTCCCTGTGGCCACACTGTGGGCCTGTTCCTGGGGGCAACACATAAGCAGTAACGGTCCTTTATCAAAGTGGCACTGCAGCTCAGCCCCCATTAGCTGAGGGCAGATTTTACACACATAACCAGCACCATAATGGAGGAGACTGAGAAAAGTTAGCTTGGTTACTCAACACAGGCAAGGTCTGTGATTTTTAAATACTCACCCACATTGAAATGCCCTGAGCTGCACGTGGTGTACAGGAGTACAAGTGGTCACTGCAGTCTGTGCTGTGTGCCAGGCCTGGTGCCCAAGTGCTCAGTAGCAGTGAGAGCGGGGCAGTGTCAACACCACACTCCCTCACCGCTCTCTGCCCATTCCTCTGGTGTCACAGAGACGCATCACACTCCAACAATGGATGCCCCCTCTGTAACCATGGTAGTCTCGCAGCGCAATGGACATAGGTTGACTTTGCAGCTGTTGATGCTTTTTAAAATGTTTTTTATTTTCTTTCTTTCTAACGTCATCAACACGGAAATTTGCAGCAATGAATCAGTTGTCAATATTTGCAAAGGAGCACCTAGTAACATAGCCCATCCCTGTGTGGGCCCTCATCTCTGTCCACCGAGTCTGTGCAGCCATGTACACACGCACAGAGAAGAGGACAGAGACAGAACGAAGCATGCCCAATCAAATTCCTTTGTTTAAGTATTATTCATTATTTTGTTATTGTCAATCTACATCCCCATCCTATGGTCATGAATAGTGGGTAATGACTGAAAGGATGAGATCGCGGGTACAAGCGTCGGAAATGAGATTTCGCCTCATTGCTGGACTCACCCTTCAGGATAGGGTGAGGAGCTCAATAATCTGGGAGAGCCTCAGAGTAGAGTTGCTACTTCTGTGGTTCAAGAGGAGCCAGTTGAGGTGGTTTGGGCATCTGGTAAGGATGTCCCCCTGGGAGGCTATCTTAGCAGCTTTACCAGGCATGCTGGATGGATTATATTTCCTGGCTGGACTGGGAATGCATGGGATTCCCCCAGGAGGAGCTGGAAGCTGATGCTGGGGAAAGGGAGGTCTGGCCCACCCTACTTAGTATGCTTCCACCGTGACCCTCACCAGGACAAGCGGTTTAGAAAATGGATGGATGGATTGAAATATGTGTTATTTCCATCCCAACTCTCATACTCCTACTTGGAAAAATGCATACCATAAATCGGAAGATGGTAGGGTAATTCTCTCGAGATCTTTGCCAGTGGAAAACTCAATACAGAAACCCACATGCAAGCCTGCCACAATCCCAATCCTCTATTGTGTCCTAAAACCATCTCTTCAGATCTGTTACTGTGCAAACACCAACAGATTTTCAAGCTACTTAATAAATTAATTAAAATTTTTTTATTGAGTTATTGAGGTCCAGATTAAACACTAGAAAAGCACTGAAATCCAAGCACTGTGGCCCTGGGGGACGGACAGACATGGGTCCAAGTCATTGTTTTGCAATCAGAGTCAAGTCTCAACCCTTGAGTCTCGGGTCAAATCTTAAGTAATGATAGAAAATACTTGAGTCAAGTCCCAAGTCCTACATTGAGGCTTCCAGGTCTTCAAGTCGTACTAATAAAGTATAAATATATTTTATTTATTTTATTAATTTGTATATGTTTATTGCCTTGAATTTAACAAAATTGCTTAGTTGAATTCATAAGACTTAACCTTTTTTAGGTATTTAGATCCATGTACCATGATCCGTGTTGGAATTACAGACCTTTTTATACATAGCCCCCCATTTGCCTTTGTGAGATTTTAAATGATGAACAAGGTTTGACGTTGCTGTAGGTGTAAAGAACAGCACGTCTTACCCTGTGCGTTTGTGAATGAGGTCACAGTGTTGATGTGCTACAGCACATGCGGACCCTGTTATCTTTCTCTCCTGTCTGGTCTGCATACAAGTGCTTGTACTTCTTAACTTTTCTAAAACTGTTCTTGAGATTGCTGTTAGATCTCTTCCAATTATTATTATTATTATTATTATTATTATTTTCATTTCTTGGCAGACGCCCTTATCCAGGGCGACTGACAACATAAGTGCAAACAAAGTGCAAAAATACAGAGAAGTACAAGGCATCAATCATTACAAATTCAATTTGGCTAAAACAGCAATTCAAAATACATTTTACATTTTACAAATTCCAATTTACAATTTACACAAGTACAGTAAGTGACTTCCTACATCCTGGACGGTGAAAGCTAAGTGCTGTCAAGATGTAGGGTCACAGTCAAGGGCTACGGGAAAGGGAGCAAGGAGGAAAACAATCAAGAACGCACGAAGCATAATAAAAACTGTGAAGTGCTATCTAGCAGGGATAGAGGACTAATATTACAAGTACTGTCGGAAAAGATGCATCTTGAGTAAGCGCCGGAAGGAGGTCAAGGACTCTGCTGTTTTGACTTTGGTGGGCAGGACAATATACGCTAGCATTTTGTTTGTCTTTTTTTACTGCTTCCCCACATTGTTTGGATGAGTCCACATAAACTCCTAGGTCTCTCATGCATGTCATAGTTCGATTCCTCCCATGGTGTAATTATAGTGAACATTTGTATTGCCTGCATGCAATACCTTGCACTTCTGCACATTTGTTGATGTTGAATTTGTCCGGCCTCACAGCTGGACGGGTTATTTTACATTTTGAGGTGATGTTCCCAGAACCCCTTTAGAGCTGAATGTGCTGAGAGATACATATCTGTAGAAGCGGTGGGGGCTGTGGGTAGTATTTTCTTCACACAGAGCTACTTAGTAACATCTAATAATGAGAAATGTCTAGAAATCTTGACTGTTTTAGGGTTTTTCTATGTGGTCTTCTCACCAAGGGGCTGTGTAAAAGATATGTGCCCAGATACACTGAACATACATGAATTTAAAAGAAATGGAATATCAAATGCTTTTTGTTTTTGTGTTTTTCTTTTTGCAATTGCGGTTTTCATTTTGCATTTGTGTTTTGCACTTCAGGGCCACCGTAACTGTGTGACACTGACAGCCAGACTAATGGAGAATAATGTTGAGAAATATTCCCACTTTGTACAAACGGTATTTATCAGATTAAACAAAAAATGTACCTATCCACTGGGCACACAACATTATGATAATGTTGTTTTTTGGTTGTATTTGAGTCGCGACGTCGGGCAACCAAAGTATGTCGTCTCTGTGTTGTTATGACACCCCCACACTCATCGCACAGTACTGTAAGCCAGTTAAATCAGCACAGTCTTATGGGTAATAAAAACCATTCTGACATATTATTTCACAGTTTTACACCTTAAGTGTTGTACTTAATTACCAATTGCTAATACTTTAACGGCTGACTTGACTTGGCTAATTTTCCAATAATAAACTGCCAATTTAGCCAATCAGAGCTTGGCGCAGGCACAAATAACAGTCCACATACCTTCTGAGCATTACTTTTATCCCATTTTTTCACAATAACAGCATCCTGCTATTGGTCACAATCCTCAGACCAAAGTTAATATGGCCTGGCTCATCACAATAACAATACTCACAGCATATATAAGCTAATAATTTATCCTGACCAAGATACAATTGTAGTATATTGTATTTTTTGTTGTGTTGAAAACCTCGAGTTTTACATTGTCCGGTCCACACTTTTTTTTCTCCAAAGCTTAAGAATACAGAAAAGAATCATTATAATAAAAAAGGATTTGTTTTTTTTAATGCATTTTTGTATCCCTTTTATAAACAGGATAACTAGTAGCCGGTTGCATAATTAAATCCCAAGCATGATTTTAAATCCACTCGCTTCAAAACTACATTCTATTTAAAGCATGATGGGGAAATGTCGTTTTGAAGTAAATTTTAAGTCTAGATTATGGCTTTAATGCAACTGGATCCAGGTCTTATAGGTTAAGTTGTTGTATTAATTAATTTGTGACAAGAATACTGAATCTTGAATAGGTCAGTTGGTGTAGTTTAAAATGTGTTTATCACTGATCATATTCGGAATGCAATCAAAAATTAACATGACCAGATTTTCCAGTGACAAAAAAAACCTTATATTTGCATTGTTCCCCCACATGAAACTGAAAAATGGCATATACAGTGAGGGAAAAAAGTATTTGATCCCCTGCTGATTTTGTACGTTTGCCCACTGACAAAGAAATTATCAGTCTATAATTTTAATGGTAGATGTATTTTAACAGTGAGAGACAGAATAACAACAAAAAAATCCAGAAAAACGCATTTCAAAAAAGTTATAAATTGATTTGCATGTTAATGAGGGAAATAAGTATTTGATCCCCTATCAATCAGCAAGATTTCTGGCTCCCAGGTATCTTTTATACAGGTAACGAGCTGGGATTAATCTCAGCTCGTTACCTGTATTAAAGACACCTGTCCACAGAAGCACTCACTCAATCAATCAGATTCCAAACTCTCCACCATGGCCAAGACCAAGGAGCTGTCCAAGGATGTCAGGGACAAGATTGTAGACCTACACAAGGCTGGAATAGGCTACAAGACCAGCGCCAAGCAGCTTGGTGAGAAGGTGACAACAGTTGGTGCGATTATTCGCAAATGGAAGAAACACAAAATAACTGTCAGTCTCCCTCAGTCTGGGGCTCCATGCAAGATCTCACCTCGTGGAGTTTCAATGATCACGAGAACGGTGAGGAATCAGCCCAGAACTACACGGGAGGATCTTTTTAATGATCTCAAGGCAGCTGGGACCATAGTCACCAAGAAAACAATTGGTAACACACTACGCCGTGAAGGACTGAAATCCTGCAGCGCCCGCAAGGTCCCCCTGCTCAAGAAAGCACATGTACAGGCCCGTCTGAAGTTTGCCAATGAACATCTGAATGATTTAGAGGAGAACAGGGTGAAAGTGTTGTGGTCAGATGAGACCAAAATCGAGCTCTTTGGCATCAACTCAACTCGCCGTGTTTGGAGGAGGAGGAATGACCCCAAGAACACCATCCCCACCGTCAAACATGGAGGTGGAAACATTATGCTTTGGGGGTGTTTTTCGGCTAAGGGGACAGGACAACTGCACCGCATCAAAGGGACGATGGACGGGGCCATGTACCGTCAAATCTTGGGTGAGAACCTCCTTCCCTCAGCCAAGGCATTGAAAATGGGTCGTGGATGGGTATTCCAGCATGACAATGACCCAAAACACACAGCCAAGGCAACAAAGGAGTGGCTCAAGAAGAAGCACATTAAGGTCCTGGAGTGGCCTACCCAGTCTCCAGACCTTAATCCCATAGAAAATCTGTGGAGGGAGCTGAAGGTTCGAGTTGCCAAACGTCAGCCTCGAAACCTTAATGACTTGGAGAGGATCTGCAAAGAGGAGTGGGACAAAATCCCTCCTGAGATGTGTGCAAACCTGGTGGCCAACTACAAGAAACATCTGACCTCTGTGATTGCCAACAAGGGTTTTGCCACCAAGTACTAAGTCGAAGGGGTCAAATACTTATTTCCCTCATTAACATGCAAATCAATTTATAACTTTTTTGAAATGCGTTTTTCTGGATTTTATTGTTGTTATTCTGTCTCTCACTGTTAAAATACACCTACCATTAAAATTATAGACTGATCATTTCTTTATCAGTGGGCAAACGTACAACATCAGCAGGGGATCAAATACTTTTTTCCCTCACTGTATGAAACGAGGAAGAAAATGTCATGCTGAAGTCAGAGCGCTTGCTGAAGTCAGTAGCAGCACTGAGGAACAATAAGACACAGTTGCAGTCCTCAGAAACAGAAGTGATGTTCATGAACAAGCAGACAGAGTGATGTGGAGAAAGTATGAGGACATGACAGTAATAATGGTAATGATTTTGGGAATATTGTTTCTTCAGAGTCAGAATTCTGATTTCTGAGATTTCAGGTTATTTAATCAAACACTTTCATTGGAGTAATAATTTACATAAATGTGACTTTTTAAATTGTAGGCCTATATCTTATAAAATGTTCCAATTCACGTTTTGTATAACATTATCCTTAACCCTGTTTAAAATTATTGGAAGGCTCAGATTATTAGTTAAATTAATTAAATCGAGAGCTCAATTGGAATAAGAAACAGAATGGGTAGGGGGTTCTCCAGGATCAGGGTTCAGAACCACTGGCTTAGCTAAATTACATGTTTTTATTTTGCTTTTATTGTTAATTTTACTGTTAATGCAAAATTGTATTAAATAAAGTATGACTTGGGTTCACATTCTTTCTACAAAAGCCTTGCGTTTTTTCAATTATATACTGCAAGTGGTGTACTAATAGCATTGTTTAATTAAGTCAGACGTGCAACATTGATATGATTGATATAATAATGTTATATGAAGTCAGAATCTGACGTCAGATTTTGATCAGATTCTGTGTACATCAAATGGTGTGTACATCAAAAGCAACAAAATGACCTCTGAATTATCACTTAACTTTATACCAGTGATTTAAACTTGGTGACCAGTGAAACTTAACATTATCAAGGTATTTGTCAACCCTTTATTAATATTACAATATATTAATATCTGGTTTATTAATAATTAATATTAATAACTAAGTTAATTTTGAGAGAGTGCATAACATCAAAAAAACATCTTAAACAATTAAGTGTGGTGTAAATCGCTTTTTGTGAATGCACCGCTTGACAGAATAGTTTTGGTCCCTTGATCCACCTGGCTTGGACATGTATCATGTGTACATTAACACCTTTGGTATTCAAGGTACTTTAATATGGTACATGTTATACATTGTACCATAGTACTATATAGTAATGTAACAAAATAGTATACCATGGTACATGTTACACATGGTACCATACAGTACAATGGTACAGAAACATGTACCATAGTACATCCCACAGTATTCCATAGTACGTACAATGTTAAACTTTCATACAGGTAAACACAGAATCATCTCCAGTGTGTTGCTTTTAGTATTCTGTGCATTTAGGAAGAAAAAACACAAGTCGAAAAATCAGCAAATTTTTGTCAAAACATTTGTTTTGCTTTACATTTCCATTATATTACACAACACTTTGCTGTAAATATCGTGGATAAAGAAATAACACGCAGAATAATGCAGTGGTGCCACAGGCATACTGAAACTTTATTACTGTAATCATATATTTTTTTAAATGTAATCTGGTCCAATGTCTTTATGATGGTATTGAACAGTAATAAGTAATGGGGAGTATGCAAATCAAATGTTTTAATTTAGATAATGGGACATCTGTGGTTTACTATTATAATGCTTGCGGGGGGTTCCCAGCAGTCGACCCACCTCATCCCTGCACGTGCAACAAGAACTCGTTTAATTATTAGTGCAGTACAGGTCTCAGGGACTGAACACAAACACACATAGACTCGTTCTTCCGCCTCCCTTCACTTTTTATCCCCTCTACCTACGCTCCTCCACACCGCAACGCCTTTTAACCCTTTACTGTGTGCGGTGGCATGCTACAGTATTCCAACATTGTCAATTTCTATCAACAAGAGAAGAAAATCGATGCAACTGTCACGTGACAAACCTTCGGAGGTTCATTCAGCCTCCAAACCTTCGAAGACAGCCCTAACTGTAACCCAGCTGTTTTCTACACTTTCCTGCTCTTCTAATGCACACCACCTCTCTAATGGACTAATTGACCAATTCGTCAAGATCACTAATTAGGCCTGGCGATATGACTTAAAAATGGTATCTCGATATTTTTGGAAGTTTGGGCGATACACGATAAATACCTCGATATGCCTTGTTTTTATCCAATCAAGCTACAAAATAAGATCAAAGACATTTAAACAACAATTCTTTATTTAATCATTAAATATGCAAAACTAACAAATACTACATGCAGGCTGTCATGGTAAATATATGCAGAATGCAACATATAACAGTGCAAGTGGTGTGTGATTACTATTATGTGTGTTATGTTATGGGATATATATATATATATATATATATATATATATATATATATATATATATATATATATATATATATATATATATATATATACACACATGATTTACTATTACTTGTGTTATTGTTATGTGATAGTAATCAAGCAACACATGCTGTAAAATGGTACAGATTCAGTTATATTTACCACAGCCGGCTTTACAGTGGCACATTAACATCTGCTAAACAGAGACATTCTTCTCCGAGTGCCGCATTTCGATTCTACTTACCGGTACAGCACGTGTTAATACTAAATAGTTATAATAATTTTAAAAGCTGTTATACCACTTCACCATCTAATGAAACTTTCTGCATCTGTTTGCATTGCTTTCCAATTTATTAAAATGCAAACAAACTTATTCTTTAATTTTTTACAAATTATATCCTTCTAAATTAGCGGGGGTGGGGGTGCGATCGTGTATTGTCATGGGTGCTGCTTGCAGATCGAGTTCAGCCTGGCGATGAGAGCAGGGCGGACTGTGTGCGCTTGCGCATTAAAGTATCTCTTGGTTATGTTGGTTATTGTGTGTCAGGTCTCTCTCCTCATGTCTGTCTGTGTTTCTGATGCACATTTCTTGCCGCCCCCGGCAACCGCGGAGTGTCCAAATGGCGAAAAATACTGCCGTAAAGAGTGCAATTTGCGACACCACGACATAAACGATACAGCATAATATGAAACGATAGACGTTTTTCTATCGTCATACGATATAGATCGTCATATCGCACAGCCCTATCACTAATACAGCGCACATCAGCAAGCTGAACCTCAAGATCATGGTCAAAGTCGAGTCAAGTATTCTTATATTTGCCAAGTCAAGGCTGAAGTCCTCAAAAATGTGATTCGAGTCCAAATCACAATTTAATCACAATTCTCTGGGGACTAGCTATGAAAACTACTGCATTAGACCCCCAAAATAAAAAAAAATAATACAAAAAGTCTAGAGATCTTTATTGATATTTATCATTACAAAAATTGTTCCCTGACACAGGGACATGCAGTGCATTAGCACAGCAGCACTGGAGCAGAAAGACAACACAAGACCAACAAACAGAACAGGTAGACTGGGCAATCATAAAAACTAAAAAAAACAAAGACACACATGGGCACAGACCCTGCCTCTGGGCACAGCTTGGCAGTGGAACAGAAGGTCAGTCTACATTGTACCTCAGGGTTCGTCCTGCATATTTCACTGTCTAAACAGTGTATGCTGAGGAGCGCTGTACATTACTTTGCGTCAGTCTGTGTACTATTGTGCGTTTGTGTTCTGAATGTGTGTTAGAGTGTAAGTTATAGTCCATGTGCGTCTTTGTATGTGTATGTCTGTACTGTTTTAAATCAAATATATCTGCGCATGTGTGGTGTGGTGTGGTGTGGTGTGCACTCAGGACTCAGTCAGGCGTGTCTGGGCAGCAAAGTCTGCACTGAGTTTGCGCATGACCTCTGCGTGAGCCTGTGACCCTTTCTGCCCCAGCTCCTGCCGTGTGGTGCTGTAGTGCTCCTTCACAAATGTGGCGAAGGGGGTGGGGCCTCGCGTGCGCGACGGCGTTACCAGCACCAGCTGACCTGTACAGAGTGCGCACACAAAGCGTCCAGTGTCTAGAGACTTAGAGTGACGGCCAATCCTGCAGAAATCAAGGGAGGGGAGGGAGAGAGAGTAAGTGTGCGTGTAGGTGTGATGGTGAGAGAGAGGCAGAGGGAGGGAAAGAAACAATATAGGGAGGAAATTATCTTCAGTGTCCCTCTTGTCCACAGACACACGTGCACACACACACACACACACACACTCCGATTCAAACGCACGCAAGCACACACAGACAAGAACACACAGAACAGACAAGACTCACGTGTTCTGGCAGCGGCTGCACTTGTACTGGTACTTGTAGTTGATCTGGTAGGAGTGGCAGCGGGTGACCACGGGCAGCTCAGGGTGTGCCAGCACAGCCTTGCGGGCAAACAGCTGCCAGAAGCGTCCATGCCCGTCGCGCACCCCATGCACCAGCCAGGTGGCTGCATGACACATCTCATGGACTAGCGTGTCCCTCAGCCGCTCTGGTGGTGGAGAAAGGGGGGTCAGAGCAGATGAAAGGAAGGGCAATCAGATACTCACTATTCTACAGTGCAGGGCTGCCTTAGATCTGGAGGACTGCAGTCCGTCATTCAGTCAGGACATGTGGGTCTCTCTACATCCCCACCTGCTTTCACTCTGGCAAACTACCAAGGAGGTTTAGTGGGAGCAGACACACTGTGGCCACTAGATGTCCTCTGTGCTGCTCCCCTGTTCAGTACAGCCCCTACAGGACTAAAAGCTCCTACCCACGCACGTATTTCAATACTGGACTGCCTCTCAATTAATTTGCAAGAAAGTTTCCTTTCTTGGGGTAACAGCTAATGCATTTTGACCACACTGCGGCCTAGTACAAAGGGCTGCAAGTCAGTATTGATCATAATTCTAGACAATAGTCTCCCCCCAGCCAACCACGTACCTGCTGAGTCGCACACTTTCTCAGAAAGCTCGATGCGTGCATAGCGCTGTCCCCCCGGACCACGCTCCATCCCTGACACGCAGTACCCCGCCGTCTTGCGCATCTTCTTGTTCCAGGAGAGTGACATGGAGCTGGGCAACTGTGGGAGAGAGCAGAACTGAGAACACAGATGGGTACACACACACAGTCCACAGTCAGTGTGTGCACTTGCATAAGAGAGAGAGAGTCAGGCAGTGTCTTTGTTGCTTGTAAGTGCAAATCAACTAATCAGTCTGTGTGTGCGAGTAAGTGTACAGTGCGTGTGCTCCTCGGCTCTAAGAGAGAAAAAGAGAGATGGACAGTGCAAAGACAGCGAGAGACGGGCAATGCAGATGGGCTGACCTGCACAGGTGAGGAGGGTGTAGGAGATCCAGGCTGCAGTTCTTGCACACGTGTGTGTGTGTGTGTGTGTGTACAGTGGACAGTGCACAAGTGCGTGGGTTTACATTGGACAGTGCATGTCTGTGTACACTGACAGTGTGTCTGCGCATCTCTGGGTTACCTTGCTGTCAAACACTGTGCTGTTATAGAGCTGGTACAGCTTGCTGCTCAGCTCCTCCCGATGCTGCTTGAAGTTCTTGGCATAGTGAGAGGTGAGGTCAGACAGTGCCTGCAGGAAACAGCCAGGAGTCTGGCACACCGCCACTCTGCAACACACAAACACAGCACTGTTACTCCAGATTTAAGGCTGGTTTACACTGCGACGCTCGACCATCACACACAGACACGCACCATAGTCAGTCACTGCAGATCAACACACACGCATTCTTTCAGTAGCAAGGCACTCTACAATGTGTACCTGCTACTGTTGGGAGGCCGGGGCTTGGTGTGGCTTCCTGACGGCCGACTGACCGCTGTCTGACCAGGGGTCACCTTCGGCTGCACCCTGTGACGACCTCTCGGCACCTGCTCTGGCAGGACACTGGGCTTGGACAGCGAGCTCCTTGGCTCTAACAGAGAGAAAAAGAGATGGACAGTGCAGAGAGAGACTGACAATATAGAGAGAAAGAGAAATGTGGAAATGGGCTGACCTGCAGAGGTGAGGGGGGTGTGGGAGACGCTGGTGCCTAGGCTGTGGTTTTTCCTGATCCGGTCCAGCAGTGACTCAAACTCCTCCTCACTAGAGCTGCCCGAGGCTGGGTGGCATCCTGGGTTGGGGGCTTGGCGCGGCCTTCTCTCGCTCGCTGCCTTCCGGGGCTGAGCATCTTTCATGGGCCTACCTATCTGCCCTGCGGAGTTGCCCCTTTTCTGAGACACCCAGGTACTCCTCATTACCAAACCCCCACCCCCAACACTACCCTCCTCCTCCTCCTCGCTGTTGCTGATGAAGACTGGAGACTCCCATTGGGAGGGGGGGCGGCGGACCGCAGGCTGGCTGAGGGGGGGACGGCAGAGATCTGCAGGAGACAGACAGGACAAGTAAAGTTCAATGAAAACATGTACATTTTATTTATGTATCAGTTTTATTTTTCCAGGATTTGTTGAGCATTGAAACAGCTGAGACAAAGCTGTCAAGTTTGCAGCATAGAAGCATAACACATCGCCTCTTCTTTAAAATCTCTTCAGCTGAATATGTTAGTTTGTAAATTAAAGACTGGATTTTTCTGCTGTGTGCTCAGTGTATTCATTTTTTTATTTGTAATCACAGTCCCTGACCTCCTACCAGTAATTACTCACAAGACATCTAGGCCCCATTCCCCATTCTAGGCCCCCATTAGATCAACTTTTCGTAGGAAACGAGTACAGAGAGATCGCAAAGATACAGTCGTGAGCAAAATTATTCAACCCTCATTGCAAATCAGGTTTATTGTCAAAATGTAAAGACTGTCAGCTGTTTGCAATGAACAAATCAAACAAAAGCAATTGAAATAGATAAACACAACAAATGCTTCAAGTGGTTTCCCTAAATTCAACTGAAAATGCAATTTATAATGACATCTCCAGTCTCAAAATTATTCAACCCCCTGAACAGAATCCCTCACAACAGCACAAATATGCAAAACAGGTGTTGTCTCAAGCACACCTGATGCAACTAATCAAGGGCTTCATTAGTGCACCAGGTGTGCTTGAGCTAGAACACTGAAATACCTGAACTGGCTAGGGTTTTTTTTGAGTGTCACATTTGACTGCATGTTAGAAATAGTCAAATAGTCAAAAGAATGGTCAAGAGAAGAGATCATCGCCCTGCACAAACAAGGAACAGGATACAAAAAGATTGCGAAAGGCACTGAATGTTCCTAGAGACACTGCTGGAAGCATAGTTCGCAAGTTGAAAGTGAAAGGAACAGTGGTTACACTACCTGGACAGGGCAGAAAAAGCAAGCTATCAACGGCTGCAACCAGATGGCTGAGAAGGCAAGTTGTGTAAAACCCTTGAGTGACTGCAAAAGACCTGCAACAAGACTTGTTGGCAACAGGCACTGAGGTTTCAGTGAGCACAGTAAGGCGCGTACTAAATGCAGAAGGTTTCCATGGCAGAACTCCAAGACGTACACCACTACTGACCCAAAAGCACAAAAAAATTCGGCTCCAATATGCTCAAAATCATATAACTAAGTCACAGAAGTTTTGGGATTCTGTTCTGTGGGGCGATGAAACAAAACTGGAACTTTTCGGCACGATGGATCAGTGGTATGTCTAGAGGAAGAAGAATGAAGCATACGCTGAAAAGAACACTCATCCCACAGTTAAGCATGGTGGTGGCTCGGTGATGCTCTGGGGCTGCATTGCATCCTCTGGCACTGGAAACCTGCAGCGCGTGGAAGGCAAGATTGATTCATAAAAGTATCAGGAAATTCTAGGAGAAACCTTCATGCCATCTGTGAGGAAGCTGAAGCTTGGGCGTCATTTGACCTTCAACCAGGACAATGATCTCAAGCATACCTCAAATTCCACCAAGGCTTGGTTGCAGAAGAAGTCCTGGAAGATTCTATGGTGGCCATCACAGTCACCTGACTTGAACCCCATAGAAAATCTCTGGTGGGATTTGAAGGCGGCGGTTGCAGTACCCAAACCCAAGAATATTACTGAACTGGAGGCCATTGCTCATGAGGAATGGGCTAAGATTCCTCAGGAACGCAGAAGCTGGTGTCTGGCTACGCATCTCGTTTGCAAGATGCTTGCCATGAAGTGGTTGAATAATTTTGAGACTGGAGAAGTCATTATAAGTTGCATTTTCAGTTGAATTTGGGGAAACCACTTGAATCATTCGTTTTGTTGAGCTATTTCAATTGCTTTTGTTTGATTTGTTCATTGCAAACAGCTGACAGTCTGTACACTTTGACAATAAACCTGATTTGCAATGGGGGTTGAATAATTTTGCTCACAACTGTAATTTACATAATTCATGTTTTACCATTTGAGCACTATAGATTCGGTGGACAAGGTATAATTTACCTAATTAATCTATTTGAGCTGTACATTACCAATCCACTGTACTGTGACAGTAACAGACTATATGCACAGGGCTGTGCTTTCCTGCTAGTGGCGCATTCCTATACTCGGTTCAAAATATCGGCAAAGCTGCCGTTACAAGGTTATATGCAATTCATTAATATGTAATCCTATAATGATTGTATTATAGACTGTATTATTAAGCAGAGATCCACAAAGTAATTGGTGCTGTACAGTCAGATCCACATCAAGGCACCTCAGGACCAAATGAGGCAGACTTTGTGTGCAGGAAATAATTTCACAGTTAATGACAATTTTAATGGCAATTATACAATGCCTGTTCCAGACAGTAGGGTATCAGATTTTGGATAACACTGTACATTATCCATGATTTGACCTCACTTATTCCCATATGATCTGTGAATCCACCTGCCTCATTTCAAATATTGAAGCCAAGCACCCAGACTCTGTCCATGACTCTACATTGTTTCAGAGATTTGAGGAAGGCGAAGGAAATAATCTTATTTGTCAGAAATCATTGCATAAAGATTTGTTTTATGAAGTTATCTAATAGTGTTAATCTCATAGGTCAATATGTTGGGATACTTTCCTGTTAATTAGGCTAAAAAGGTGAATAAACAATTTATAAATCAAACAAATGAATTAGTACAACATAATACTAAAGTATTACATAAAAAAAAAAGAACAATGGCAAAATATGACAATAGAGGGCTGATTCAGATGCTATCACTATCAGTCCATGCTACATTCCATTACTACAAGCCTACAGATTTAAATTGGATGCGTGTGAAATTATTATGTTGGGGTAAATACATAGCCTGTGTAATAAAAAATTAAGTGATTTTTCCCATGCTTCCTCTCTGGACTTGGCAGCAGCAGAAGTGTTGCAATTAGCTGCGAAAATGTCTTTATATTCCTCAAAACTTTCCATGAGAAGGTGTTGCTCAGTCAGACTGACAGAAGTTGCTCTGTTGTGATGTCATTTGCAGTGCATTTCGGTGTCTCTGTGCTTCGCAATTTTCCCTGGTGAGGCAGCACGAGCACGCGCATGCACTTGGATTAAATCGGAATGCAGTTAACGAGACAAGTTTAGCCTTTATTCGGCTTCGAGTAACGAAGGTCATTTAAGTCAGGCTATCGGATTAATTGAATCCGGCTAACATCTGGTTAGCCTGAATTACTTAAACCACCTATGAGGAACGGGGACCTGTTCAGACAACTTGTAATTTTGCAATTTATTCTCCAGAGATACTCAGCACTGCTGTAATTTTTCAATTTATGCTTCGTTATGCTCCTGCTTACTTATACATTGTTAGAACTCCTGTTATCTACCGTGCTTGCCCCTCCCTTTAGCGAATATCTAGGACCTATTGCTGTCGTAACCTGTAAGTCATCCTGTAGAAGGGCCTCTGCCAAGTATTATTATAATAAAACAATCCTGTACTGCATTTCACCTAATTAATGTTCCATGTTCATGCAACAATTATTCAAGCCTTTGATGACTGATATGGTCTTACATTTTCATATCCCCAATACATATAGGGATTTGAGACATCAGATTATACGACAGTCTGACATCTCCTGCTACTGGTATACATACATACCCCAAGTGAGTAGTATTGGGTTATTTTACAGGGCTCCAGACCAAAAAAAAAAAAAAACAGTTAAGGAGCCATTGGCTCCTATACGAAAAAATATCAGGCACCAAATTATTTTAAGTGCCACGTAAGAATGAACTTGCACTTTAAATTTTTTATTGACTTTGTCATGTGTGCGTTCCGGTAAATGTGAGGCAACCAGCGCTGGGTCTTCACTGCAGAAGGTGTTCGTATGGCACAGCCTAACTCCATACCAATGGCTTTCGACTCACGCTTGCTTTTGGGGCTGAAATGGTATGTTTCCCATACCAGATGTAGTAAGTCATAGACCTTTTCCACCATTGGAAGACTTCTGAACACCCAACATGGCTAATTCCAGTCTGTGTGGCATACAGTGAAAGGAAAGAATGTGTTCACCTATTTCTCCCCTTAGGAGTGCACGTACTCCACCTGAGGCACCCATGTTAACGCTGGCTGCCACCAATCATGATCAGTTTGTTTAGTATAACCAAACAAGCATTTTATTTTATCTAATACTCTATTTGCACAGCAGTGTTCAAGCTCAGCTAAACCAATAAACCGGTTCACTGCTACACCTGCAGAAATGTGCCTGTAGTTGTCCTTCCCAGAAACGTCTGTGCCACAGTCAGTGATAATAGACATATTTAGCTGTCGGAGTGTCTGTTAGCGCTTGTTCTTTGATCTCCTCTGTAATGCATCCTATAAACTCAGCACACACTGTGTCATTGTCATAAGTCCTGCACACATTCAGTCCATTTTTTTTCCATTAGTTATAACTGAGAGGTAAATTTGGTGAAGGGCAGCCCTTCACATGCAATCATAGAGTTGAATTTGAATTTTAGCTCCTTCCATTCTCTCTCGTCATGTAATTCGCATGCACGAGACACCGCATGTGCTAACGGTGTTTTTTGTGGAGCACTCATTGAGATTACATGGTCACGAGCAGATTTATGCTTTTGATTATTGCCGTGTTTTCTCCCAGTCTCTTTTTTGAAATGGTTCATTCCACTAATGAAATCTGTTTTCCCCACTATTTCTCTGCCCGCTTTGGAACAAAAGTCACAAAACATTGTCTGTGTGCCATGGTCGTACCTGAGCCATGTAAACTCTTGAATCCATGACGTTTTTAAATGCCTTTCTGCACTTTTACTTGGGTATTGTACTCGGGTGTCTCCGTCGTTTTCCATCTCAAGCATGCTAGCACAACTGGAGCATGCAGGTGTGCCATCAGCGTTGGTGCTTGACAGAGATGAGGATTGAGATTTGAAAAAGTCCGATATTTTTCTTTTGATATGCTTTCTCCATGCTTTTCTTTTCCACTCTTGAACTTCAACTCGGTGAAACTGTTTTTTTGCTTTGTTTTTCTTCACTCAACTTACGAGACCAACGTCTTGCCACTTGGCCACCATGCCCTCTTCTTCACTCAAACTTTCAAGCGCAGGGTCTCTTTTTATTATGTCAACACAACAACTTATGTGATAGCCTACTCCTCTCAGAACAGGCAAGTAAAGACATTTACATGCACATTTTTAAATCATAACGTGTAGATTTATATTGTCGCCAGCGGCGATCCGAGCAAAAATATCAGTCGCAAATGCGACCGTTTTAGGGGCAGTCTGGAGCCCTGTTTTAGTGTTAGTGGCATACAGTTGGCAAACACTGTAATTAGGATGCACTTAAATTCATGTGTTGCTGAACTTCTGGCAAGCTGTGCTCACCTTTGGCAGAGGTTAACTGCTTCTTCCTCCTGTCAGGGGCAAAGTCTTCATCAGAGGAGCAGCTATTCACAATGAAGTGCCTCAGGCTGTGAGGGGGGAGGAGTTCAGCATTACTGCACTAAATCATTACAGAACCACTGAATACAGCACTGCAAACACCACTGCACCACATAGGACACAAACACTGACAAACTCAGATACAATACACATTACAGAACATACAACACAAACTATAAGTAATACAAAAGACAAATGCACACTCACACATGCACAGTCACCTGTCATCGCTGCTGTTCCCTAGTGACACATGAGGCTTTGACTTCGGTGTCCGCACACGGCTCAGGACTACAGAGAGAGCGCCAATATGGGAAGATCGAGAGTAGAGGAGGATAGAGCGAGTGTGTGTGTGTGAGAGAGAGAGAGAGAGAGAGAGAGAGAGAGAGATTCAATACAATACATAATTCCTGATTTCTAATAAACCCATCCTAGTAAGTAACCTGAGCCCTGACCCACACCCAGGGGTACTTACAGTCCTCGAAGCTGTCACTGTCAGAGCTCAGCACCTGGACTCTGGGACTGCAGACGAAAGATAATTAGAACGCTGGGCTCCTCTCACATACAGGTCACATTGCTCTGGACACCCACCCTCTGCACCTGCACCCTGCGCCCACCACATCGTACCAACCTATGTGTGTTCAGTGGGCGACGACGCTCCCGTTGGGGTATAGTCCTGGGCGTGGCCTTCTCTATCAAGACTATTAGAAACACAGAAAGTCAGAGGTAGGCAACACAGAGCACACACAGACAGACAAGTGCAGTCAGCTGGTCGGTGCTGTCCACTCACACTGGTCGAAGTCATCATCGCTGGAGTCTAGCTGGGTTCGGTTCTGCCAGCATACCGCCTTGCAGTTCTCCTTCCCCGAGGAGCCTTCCCACTCACTGTCTGACAGCAGCAGCTGGGTGGGGTGGCACTCTGCCTTGGGGGTGCTAGGGTCACCCTCCTCCCCATTGGAGCCCATCACCCTCAGCGGCGTGCAGCCTCCCGCACCGATGCTCCTGAGCAGCTACACACAAGGGGCCAGGTTAATCCCTTAATTTATTGGGTTCTGTAGTTCAGTGCCACACAACATAGTTCTATTAAAGAGATGTGTGCATGTAGAGAGGTCTGCGCATTGCGCAAATGGGAAATCAAAGTGACCTCCTGCAGAGACGGCTTTCAGACTGCTAGTGAAGAGGACTGTTTATATTGTGCAGAGCAGTTCAGGTTTTACAAGCCCACAGACCCGACTTCCCAGCAGTGGGGCTTTACCTCCTCCTCTGCAGAGTCCAGTCCTCCTGGCACCAACCAGCCCTGCTTCCCGGCCACACGCAGGAACAGGTCCCGAGTCTCAACATTCATCGCTGCCCCTCTGCTGGCAAGCCAACACCCAACACAGTACAGGATACACGGGCGCAGGCAGGACGTACTCCTCAGCTTCACTGCACTGGGCAAAAAATGGCAGACAGATGCACAAACTCACTAGAAAAGGGAAAGAAAACTGTGGTTCTACAGGACCTGGCGGGAGACCCCTGCTGTACTGTAGCTCTCCTGGACCAGGCCTGGGGACCCTGCTGTAGAAACGATTAGCACTGTAAGCACAACCCTGGCTGAGACGGTACTGATCTGTGTTTCAGTCGGCCGGGGAATAGTGGGATATCTGCATGGTCGATGTGGTTTGATTGCGCTGCCTCGGAGTGTAACGGTACTGCTAGCACACAATACTGAGCTGCGCTTTGAGCGACTGGTGTCAAATACAAGCATAGCTACATTAAATTAAAATCCCAGTATTAACGTACCTTTTAAACTTCGTCCTGGGTGGTGTCTGTCCGCACAATGGATTATTATCGTTGCTCTTATTTTTATTCGTATTCTTGTCGTTATTATGAGAAATTCGCGCTTGTATTGCCCTGGTGCTGTATCTCTCTTCGTCGCTATCCTTTAATTTAAAGAACATTCAAACTTGGCATCACCGGAAACAGTGCTTACATCACTTCCTCTTCACGTAAACGCTCATAGGCTGTATTCAAAATCAATTACTAGACGTGAAGACACTGGCCGCCTTCACGACACGCATACTTTGCAGAGTCTGCGCAGACTTTTCGCAGACTCTGCAACGAAACTGTCCATGGTCGGCGTCGGCATGAACGCAGCCGGAACAGACGTCACCGGGTCACGCATCCACCGGCTGCAAAGTGTGCACACCCGCGCAAAACAATAACCGAGCGATGTGTGACGAAGACGCGTAAATCACCCAGAGACAGAGAAAGTGCATGGGCAGCGCCACCTAGTCAGGGGGTGTGAATCGGCCTCGACTCATGAAAGTTTACAAACGGAAGTTTACGAACGAGAGGAGACCATTCGACCCATCGTGCTATGTCATGAAGGATGTTATGAATTTCATGCTAGATATGGCAAAGCACAACATAAATATCATATTTTAAAGCTTGTCAGTTCAACAATGAAATAATATGCATGTTTTAGTGGTGTACATTTACACTGATCAGCCATAACATTAGGACCACCTGCCTAATATTGTGTAGGTCCCCCTTTTGCTGCCAAAACAGCCCTGACCCATCGAGGCATGGACTCCACTAGACCTCTGAAGGTGTGCTGTGGTATCTGGCACCAAGACGTTACCAGCAGATCCTTTAAGTCCTGTAAGTTGCGAGGTGGGGCCTCCATGGATCGAACTTGTTTGTCCAGCACATCCCACAGATGCTCGATTGGATTGAGATCTGGGGAATTTGGAGGCCAAGTCAACACCTTGAACTCGTGATTCATCAGACCAGGCCACCTTCCTCCATTGCTCCGTGGTCCAGTTCTGATGCTCACGTGCCCATTGTAGGTGCTTTCGGCAGTGGGCAGGGGTCAGCATGGGCACCCTGACTGGTCTGCGGCTACGCAGCCCCATACGAAACAAACTGCGATGCACTGTGTTCTGACACCTTTCTATCAGAACCAGCATTCACTTTTTCAGCAATTTGAGCTACAGTAGCTCGTCTGTTGGATCGGACCACACGGGCCAGCCTTCGATCCCCACGTGCATCAATGAGCCTTGGCCGCCCATGACCCTGTCACCGGTTCACCGCTTTTCCTTCCTTGGAGCACTTTTGATAGGTACTGACCACTGCACACCGGGAACACCCCACAAGAGCTGCAGTTTTGGAGATGCTCTGACCCAGTCGTCTAGCCATCACAATTTGGCCCTTGTCAAAGTCGCTCAGATCCTTACGCTTGCCCATTTTTCCTGCTTCTAACACATCAACTTTGAGGACAAAATGTTCACTTGCTGCCTAATATATCCCACCCACTGACAGGTGCCATGATAATGAGATTATCAGTGTTATTCACTTCACCTGTCAGTGGTCATAATGTTATGGCTGATCGGTGCACATTATAACTTAATTTTCAAGTATTATGTGCATTTGTAAGTTACACACCTGGTAAGGAAATCCATAATATATACAAAAATTGTTACGTGTATTTCTTTCAAATCACAAATTTAATGTAGATTTGAAACCAGTGTAAATATAATATTGTACAAAAAGGAAAAGTTGTAATTAATTTGATCAGTATGTTAGTATTTAACCCTTAAGTGTCCCAACAATGAGCAGGAATAAAACATCCTACTACTGAAAGATTATTAAAGGGTCGTAAAGCTACTCAATCTGATATGAACTGATTAAATGGCCTATTTTCCGATTACATTGTAAAGTATGAACCTGGTGCAGCACGAAGGGAACTTCGATTGCATTAACTTCTGTGATTAAGCCTGACTTCTCTCAGCACCGAGTGCATGGTGCTCTGCTCCAGACTGCAGCTCCACTGCCAGAGCTGTGCACGATCCGTCTGCCGTGACGTCACACGCAGACTCCAGTCTGCAATCTAGCGGCACAAAAGTGTCACACGACACTGGCTATATAGATATTACATTAGATATTGCGTATGTATTATATGTTGCCGCTAACGGCCCCTGGGGCTGTTGTGCAATGTCTGCCTGAATTTACAGCACCTGCACCATGAGCTATGGAAGTGGCTGTGAGGTCAACAGATGGTAAACTTCAAAATACCGATTTATATATAATTGATAACACTGAAATGTGTTCTTGTGAAGACTTAGACCATTAGAAATTATAAAGTTAAAATGTGTTCGAGATGGTGGCAAAGCATATAACAGGAAATAACATGGTGTAGATTGCAAGCATTATTTTTATGAAGATGAAAAGTCAAAATAGCAGAGGAAAGGGAACATTTATTTCACAAGGGGTTTTTAAATGTTAGTTTTTACTACTTGATTAAAACAAATTTAAAAGTTTCACACATTCCACAGTGCACACCCCAGCCTGGGGATGAGCAGACAGCAGTGGGTCAGGGAGGGTAAGAGTGCTGTGTGAAGACAGCACAGAAAGAGACGGACACACTGCAGAAGGTTTTTGCCAACTTTATTTACAGATGCTGACTGACCGCCATCCTCGGGAAGAGACCTGCAGCAACCCAGCCAGCAAAGGAGCCACTCAAACAGAGCTACAGAAGGGACACATGGCTGTCACAATCTGTTTGTTTATTTATTTATTTAAATCAAAGACTGACACAGGAAAACCCATTTCTTTTGCATTTCTTCCATCTCTTTTAAATGTTCCAGAGATGTTGTTACATTTCTGTATGGTCAACACAGCTCAGCCCCGCTGGCTGGCTGGCTGATAACAAGAATGAAAAAATAAAATGTGATCGATTTCTAAAAGGAAAAATTAGTCATTGCAGGAAGAAAAACTGTGGAGAGAAACAATAAATTACACCCACAACCCTGATCATGATCAGAAGACTCGGGACCTGCAGACAAAGCCTGCCCATCACTGCCTCCCTAATACAAACACTATATGGACAAAGCTCACTGAGGGGACCGGCCCACAGCACAGAGCAGCATGTAGTCTAGACAAGATAAATAGGCAAGTCAGACCCTTCCCACAGAGTCCCCTCAGTCGAATCACCCAGCTACCTCACTGCAGATCACATACTCCAGTGTAGGACACTACAGACCCAATGTTAAAGATTCTTCTTTAAGGATGCTATGCTATAACTTGGATAGCAGCTAACCTCGGACAGCACTGGGCCCAAGGCTACTCCCAATACAATAATTATGATTGTTACCCTGCGGGCAGCTAAAGGCAGATTCCTTTGTAACACAAGCCTGATCGACTCCACAGAGATCAGTTCATATTGGTAATGTGCTAAAGGTAATGTAAAAAGACCAGAAGAGTCAACATCCAGCCTGAATGCAAATGCAGCTCAAGAGATGAAGTGGCCAAACCCCCACATCCTTAACTCCCTCCCCCCCCCAACACCACTTTACATCCAACCAGCAAGAAAATAATCAAAAATAAGACCAAACCTGCAATATAAACACCTTTATCGAGTAACAAAAAACAAACCGGAAGACAAGAAAAATAAGGAAATAAAGAGACAAACCATGATCTGTAAACCACCAGCAGAGATGTTCTCTCTCAGACCAGGAGTTTGTCAGACTCTGTAAGTATTCCTGTGAGGCGCAGCGCAACACAAATGTATTCTTGTGTATGCTGCGTGTGTGATATATATATATATATATATATATATATACACACACACACGCGCATGCGCACACACTCTGGAGAGAGAAAATACAAACAAACCTGAAAACAATACTTACCTGCGCCTATCCTAATATAAGAACAAAGACCTAAAAACCCCAACAGTGTGTGGGGGGGAGGGGGTCATTTGGCAAGCCATGAGTCAACGAGGCCCCAACTACCTGCACACAGGTATTCGCACAGCCAGCAGACTGGAGTCTGCTTTACTATTAGTACATCTGCTCAGTGGAGGAGAGGTAAGGAGGGAGAGATGGTCCGGAAAACACAGATACCTGGCATACCACTTAAAACTCACACAAAAAAGTTTTGTTCTTATCTTTGATATTCACAACCCTCTTCCTTTCCCCACCTGCCCATCGCCCCCCACCACTGCCTATGTGTGGCTGTCTGTAGAGGCGAAGACTGGCTGTCAACACTGCAGAGGCAGGCTGCGCCGACTTCATACAAAGTGGAGTACAGACCAGAAGAAGTTCTAAGCATCGCGAGAGAGCAGGCAAGCACATTTCTACTGCCCCTTCATTCCCAGCACACTGCAGCTCATTACTCCCTGACCAAATGAGGGAGAGACTGAGAAGGGTGGCATTGGAAAGGTTAAGGGGGGATTTAGGAAAGACGAGAGAGAGACATTAAAGCTGAATATTTACAATAACTTTGTGGTCTGTGTCCATCCTTAGCTGTGGCTCATTGCTCCCTGCTGCCCCTGACCCAAGAGTATACTTCCATTATTAAAATAAAGAGGGGAAAAAAAAAAAAAAAAAAAAAAAAAAAAAGTGGGGGGAATTCAGTGTGTAGAACTCACGCAGAACCTCACCCAGTCCAGTACACCCACAGCAACACCCCCACGGCAGCGCTAGAGTAAGTCGGTCTCCTCAGAAACCAGTAAGTTCCCTTGTGTCCTGCAGCCACAGAGGGAGCATGTCCTGCTGCAAAGGGCTCTAGCACAGTGGGGAGTCCCTTCCACAGAGACAGCACAGGATGAGGGGGAGGGGGGAGGCAGCGCCAGGGCCAGGTGGTGGGGTGTTCAGGCTTAGGGGATGGAGAGATTTTGGGGGAGCTGGGGGGCTGGCAGGGGTTCGGCTCAGGCGGTCTCGCTGCTCTCCAGGGCCTGCAGTTTGAACAGGTGCTCAGGCTTGCCCCCCGTGGCGTAGTGCTCCCACATCTGCAGGTACAGCTTCTCCAGGTCCATGGTGTACTGCTTGGTATTGAACAGTGGACTGCAGATGCGCTGCTTCCACACTTTCGCTCGGATTTTCTTCAGGCTGAAAAAGAAAGGGGGTTTAGTCTGGGCAAGAGGACTCAAGTGGGGCACAACCAAACAGGCCGACTGAGACTGACTGATGACCAAGAGTCAGGATAAGAAGAGCCTACAGGAATAAAAACAACAGAGAGGGACTCACAATTCCATGTCAGTGCCCAGCTTGACAGCCACATCCTCATAGTCCTGACGGTTCATGGCTATCAGCTCAGTGCAACCCAGGCAGGTGAGCTGGGAGGCGGCCACTCGCGATGCCAGAGTCTCGCCTGTAGAGGAAAAATTTAATACAAATTCAGACAGTCAGAGGGGCTCACAATTACGTGAAACGCAAACCAAATGATAATCTGTAGGCTGAACAGCTGCATGCATGTGAGCATCGATCATCAACAACAAAACAGTATCCAGACACCATGCAGCTCTTTCAGGTTCTCCACATCCCAGCTCTTGAGGACACAGGTCTAAATCAGCAAGTTTAACCAGCCTTCCTCTGACACCCACAGGACTGTGCATCTCTCCAGTACTAAAAGGAAGAGAACAGGCCAGCCCAGAGACAGGGAGAAGCAGTTTGCTCTGGTAGTACCCTAGAACAGGCAGGACACGAGGTAGATAGTGTACCTGGCATCGTGACCATGGGGGTACCGGCCCAGAGAACGTCCATGCCAGTGGTGTGGCCGTTGCAGAGAGGTGTGTCCAGGCATACATCAGCCAGCTGCCCACGGCGCACATGCTCCTCCTTGGGCGCCACGGGTGAGAACACAATGCGGCTGGCAGGTAGGCCCATGCTCTGAGCGTACTGCTGGATGTTGGGCTCACCCACTGCTGGGAACCGCAGCAGCCACAGCACACTGTTGGGCACACGCTTCAGGATCTGAAAGACAGAGACACAAAGACAATGGAAAAGTGAGATTACACGGCTGATGGAAGTGGTGTACACAATCGCACACAGCGTGACTGAAAGGGCTTCACAGTGATTTGCTTTCAGCAATCAACATTCACAGAAATCCAGGGTTCATACCCCCTCTGCAGTCAGCAGGGATATGTGCCCATTTTCTCAGGGTGGATAAGCGTCCAGCTTTGAGTGGAAAAGTCACTGATCTTGTGCTTTATAGAATATAAATAAATTAGTCCCAATAACACTTCCAAATGAAAGGGGTGAATACTTCTGAGCAAAGCTGTGTATTAAAATTGAAATGCATCTGTGTGCCTGGCTGCAGATGGGATGAGGCACTCACATTGGCCCACATCTGCAGCGTGGGGGGGTCGATCTTGTAGAGCTGGTTGAAGTTGCAGTAGACGATGGCGTCCTCAGGGAGTCCGTATTGTGAGCGCGTCGTCACAATGATGGTTCGCGGTACCTCCTCCCCTGTTGCTGCCTTGTTATTGATCTGCACAAACAGGAGGGAGGGCGAGAGGCATGAGAGAAATGGGTGAGATGGGGGAGGCTTGGAGACAGGTACACAAGCATCAGTAAAGCTATTGAATGGGATTCTTCTCAGTCCATTTGCAACAATACAGGTTTGTCCACTGAGGATGACACTGAGAAGCGTCCGTGCAGGGAGATGCCTCAGGGCACCCTCCTACACACAGGCAACATGGCTGCAGCCCTGGGTATTGAGCCCAATCTCCGCAGCTTTAAATTATGGGAAAGCTCAAGTTTCAGGCATGCTTTAAAAAAAGTATAAATCGTGTACGCAAAAAAAAGTTCAATCTTGATCACTGCCAATCATTTGTTGCCATTTTTCTCAAAAAAGCAGCAAGAGTAAAAACAGGAAAGCTTTTCTCCACTTGAAATTAATTTAAATGGAGCTGAGGCACAGAGGGACCTGCATAGAGGGACACTGTGGCAGTGGGGCATACCTGTGTGGTGGCCAGCCCATTGCTCACAGTGAAGCCGTTGATGGTGACCTGGATCTGGCCCTGGTTGATCATGTTGATGATGGCCTCAGCTGCTGTGTTCATGGGGATGACGGGCATTGACAGGGCTGAGTTACTGTCTGAGTTCTCCTGCCCATCACACTTCAGCTATGAGAGGGAGGGAGGGAGGGAGAAAAGTTGGTCACTGACTATCACAGCAATTCATTCAGTGTAGTCTTTATTGGCTGAATTTTTAGAACAGTAATGGGGAACAATATACAAAACCATCTTAACTGGAAACTTAAGGCACAAAAAACACAAGATTGCAGAGCACTGGCCCAAATTTATCACTCCAGTCACACTTACCCATAAAATAAAGACTTGCAATCTTGCATTAGCAAACAGTGCCACTCACCTGACCTACTGTTCATTAATGTTTACATTCCAGATTGTTACAGGACATGCCCCACCACACCCCCCCCACTCCCCACTCACCTTCACCACCTTGACGTCAGGCAGGCTGTCCAGAAAAGCCTTAAGGTCGATGCCGTTCAGCACGATGCGATTGTCAAAGATGTGCCCGTTGGACTTGAAGTCGATCACTGCCTTCTTCTGCACCGGAACAATACAAAAAGATGATACATAAAAAGGAGGACATCACTAGTCATATGGACAGACTGACACCAGCTAGTGAAGCAATGCCACCCAACAGATACGTTTGTTTTGATCTTTTCTAGGGCTGTCCCAAAGGGTCAATTGTAATCAATCAAGGTTTGGAACACATTACAGAAGGAAGGTGTTGGTGCCAAATTGCATAATGATGTCACATTAGCTACTAGTGTATAGGACTTTACTGGAAATCCATATAAATAAAATAAAATGTCCACAAGCATGTGGTTTATGTGCAGGTATTTGATTTTACTTGTGTGACACGTTAACCTTCCACTTAAAGAGCACCTTACTCATACATCTAATTAAAAGAACAATTGACTTAAGGGTACATATTTAAGTAGTTTTCTAACAAGAATAAAACTACAAATAAACAGTGTTGTCACAATACCAGAATTTTTACATTGATACCAGGTTTATCACTCTATACAGAAACAATACCAAAATGACAAAAATAAAACAAAATTAGCCAAAGGCCTACCCAATCCAATCAACATTTTGTATATATTTTGCAGTGGATAGATTGATTTGTTTTGTTTGGGTTAAACAAAGACCTAATTTCAGAAACTCAGGTATTGTGTGTGTGTTTTTATTTCGCTTTGCGCAAGTACTAAATTACACTCCGCCCCAGCGAAGGTATCTGTGCATCTTTCTCTCACTTAGTTGATTTACTGGTGTGTTTGTTGCTGTGCAAGTCTGAAAAAGCTTATTCTAGTGCTTGATCTTTCTAATTCTTTAATTGTAATGAATAAATGTTAACTTTGTATTTTGTTTACGGTAATCATGTAAATACACAATCATAATTATATTCTCTTTTGGTTGCACAAAAAAAAAAAAACTATAGATCTACTTTTCTACTAATGATATTGTAATAAAAAAAATTGGCAATTTTTTACAGTGATCATTTAAATATATCATATATATACAAGCATACAAGCACAGTTAATTATATGCTTGTAGATCTATTGTGCAGTGAATGTCTGCAATATTAATAATACTGGAACCCCCCTCTACTCCACTACCATGGCTGTCCGTACTCAGCAACATTTCACCACCACACCTCCGTTGACAGGTAGCAACGGTCAAGCTTTTGGCAAAGATCCGTACGGATGACCGATTGCCAATTTATGTGGACTCCATTTCACACCCAATAGTCTGCCTAACTTCAAGATGGCTAGTCTGGTTAAATCAGATGCCAGAGGACGAGAGCTAATTTGACATGGAGCACAGAGTGGTCCACAACAGATGCCGTGAACTGATCCTTCGTAGCTGAGCCGTCTGTTTGCCTCCCTGACTTCAATCTACCACGTCGCCTGTGGTCAACGATTAACCGTTTTAAGATAGGACAGGATCGCTCTGTGGTCAACCTTGTTCACTGGGGTCAGGCCAATGACCCAAACTGCAGCTGTGGAGCACCACAGACTGTTGCATATTATTAACAAATGTTCAACAACGCGTTTTAATGTTTTAATCGGCTTTGCACCTCTCGGAAGACGACGGTGTTCACTGGCTCAGCACGCAATGCAAACGCCAATTATAAAAAATGTTTTGATGCGATTGTCACGTGACTAACCGAACATTTAGAAAAACTTCAGAAGTTCTGGTTACTGAATGAACCTTCAAACCTTCTAAGACAGCCCTAATATTTTCTCTCTGAAAATAGAAGGGGGTGATCGTGGTGGACAGTGGGATGGGTGCTCCTACCTTGAGGTGGGGGAACATGTTAGCGTGGTCTCCAATAAAGAAGGTGTTGGGCATGTAAGCCAGCTTCTCCGAGTACTGCTCCGCCACATCCAGTGGGGAAGTCTCCTTGTCAGAGATGATGTAATCCATGAAGGGTGCCCCACTGGTGCCAGGGTAACCCAACCACATCGCCTGAAAGAGAGGAAAGGGGGAGAGAAGAGTCAAATACAGAGACTTCTATAAGCCACTGTGTGCAGAGAGGATGCACACACAGACATTTCAGAGATGCAATCTGATGGAACAAAGTCCCAATCAACGAAGGAGAAAAGAAAGCCACACAATCATTTTGCACTCAAAAGTAAAATCTAAGCAAAGCAAAAACACAGTAAAGCACAACGTTTCATCCAAAAAGCCATCATCAGGGTGTAATGAGTCGGAGACCATGCAACAAATATACCTAATAACAGGTGAATTAAATTAAATATAGTTGAATAAGCTTATGATTATTAAATGTATGGAATCAATTAAAAGGAAACCCAAGTAGAGAACTATTGGGAGGATAGTCTCACAGTCCATCTTGGGAAGGTGCCATACCTGGATAGGTGCAGCCCGCAGGGCAAACAGCTCGTTGCGTGCCCCCTTGGTGTAGCCATTCATGTTGACCAGGATGTGGACACCATCCTGGTGGATCCGGTCGGCAGCCTTTCCATTGCAAGG